>NC_135498.1:7691837-8064296 GCF_052857255.1 Amblyomma americanum
TTCTCTACTGTCAAAATAAAAAAAAAGACCTTGGGCAAACAGAGATGAAAGTTTACAAACATTAGAAACTAGCTTTGAAAAATGCCTTGTTCCAGCAGTGTCGGATATCCGAAAAGTTCCTTTACTTAGCAACTGTTAGTCCCAGTTTGACCGACCAGGAATTAAAAAATTATTACAGGTTGAAGGAAGGGTCCTAGAAGGAGTGCTCGTGCTAGGAACACTGGGCACTAGAGCACGCATTGGGTACAACCACGAACATATATGTCATCCCATCATGTAATCCTAACTTCTGATTTTCTGATTGGCCCTAGACTGAGCCAGGTGTGGCATTCTTAAACTACGTACATCAAAGTGATACGCTTCTATTGCCTGAATGTTTAACAAAAAGCATGCATGAATGGCCTCGAATAAAGATAATTTTGGTATTTTTTTTTATTACAAGTGAGTTGTTACTCATTAGCATTAACACTTTGTTGTTAATAGAAATGTATTGCAGTTTGCTTTCAAAAACAAAATCTGTTAGATTTTTTTTCTCTAAAAGTAACAGTAAGGTACATTCGAGATGGTCCGTATTTCATAATTTCCATTTAATGATTTAGGAATTCTTCCGACTAACACAAATGAAAAATATTAACATTGTTCTTTATCGGAACAGAAACAGTTTAGAGAAAGGTATGACCACTCAGCACACTAAGCCATAGGTTCGTCTTGTCTGTGTCATCTTAGCGTGCAGAACGTACACTGAAGAGAATATATTCAAGGCGGTTTTGCAAGAGAACAACGTAAACAAAGGATTGTTAACCCGTGGGTGCCCGGTTGCTTACCCTACACGTGGGGCTGGGAATACTGGAAGCAAAGGAGAATGGACAAGGAAGATTGAGTCAATTCACCGAAAAGAATGTGTCCATGTCGGCCTTTGGCGTCTATAGCAGCGCTCACAACGGCTAGGAAACCAAGCACTAGCTCTAGATTAGAAGAGCCAAAATTGTTGCCAGTAATCGTGTTCCTTTTTTTAGCTCCAAGATAACTAAAATTTCGTGTTGCCATGATAAAGCTGCCACATTTTCAAAGCCTCTGGTTGACGCTTCGCGTAGGCCATGACCTCGCTGTTGCCGAGCTCAGTTAGCCGAACAGAATTGAACCTGGTAGAGAAATGCATAACTAAATTTGCGTCTCTTCTGCTTTGTTTCGACTCTAACAGGATATAAACCACAAATACACCATGCGCTTTAACGAACAGAATTGCGGCCTCGTTTCGTAGGTCAACATCATCTCTGCTGTTTGCCAGCAGTCAGAAACCACTGAAAGCACGCCGCTTCCTCGGCCGGTTTTTTTCGTCCGTATGCGGCCAAACACAAAGGATAAAAATTATAGAAGACATGGAGCTTTAACGCCAATGTGTGCAATTGTGTCTCAACTCAACATGTGTTGCTTCGCAAACCCGTTACAGCCGTCACAAAACAAAAACAAAGCTATGAAATGAGAAAAATAAAAACATACAGAATGCAGGGTGCAGCAAGGGACCATAACGATGCTGATGCCGAGCGAACAAGCGACTGGCGAAGGAAACAGAAGAAAGAAGCTGCAGGGTAGGGAGAGACAGCAAAATAAAAAAAGAGAGAAAAGACTCTGAGTACTACCGGGCATCGGCGAAGAATTCAGGCAAAACTCTCGAGGCTGCTGGGGATGAACGCCTGTCTTGTCTTCAGCGTCTAGTTTGACACGAGGCCTGAAGTGCAAGACAAGATCAGGTGAAATATTTGTGATGTGCTTGTATGACCCTGTGTTTGTCGGTAGCAGGACCAAAGAGGTATAAGTTTCTCGCGTCTTTTGCCGGAGGGCAGTGAATGCTGTGTCACACCCAGCAAAAGTTTAATTTTTTTTACATTTTGTGCCGAGAGTTGATTTTGTATGGTATGTATTGACACTATCACTGGGGCTGTAGTGCACACCATTCGTTGAGAGCCTTTTTGCGGGAGCACTCTGTACAACAGCAGTTGCAGCCTCGCCGGTTCTACCTTCAGCTCCACTGAAACGCGAACGAGCCTGTAATCAGTCTTTGTTTGGCGCTCCGATTAGGCCATCGAATGCGCTCTGGACAATGAGGGAGAAGGCCAGTCTTTATGCTTCAACCAATGCAACGAACACCTCCTCACGGACGGATGTAATCACGCAACAGTAGTGAGTGCACGAAAGAGAGTGATCTCTCTCGCACACACACATACGCACGCGCACACACACACACACACACACACACACGCGCGCGCGCGCGCACACACACACACACACGCACACACACGCACGCACATGCGCAAGCACACGCTCAGACACACACGCGCGCGCGCGCGCGCGCACGCACGCTCACACACACACAAAAAAAAAGAAACCATAACGAATTTTTCAGTTCCTTTGCCAGAGGAGTGGGCGCGAGCAGCCATAAAACAGCCCTATATGGGCATGTGAACACAGCCGGGTGATCGGACGCCAAACAGTTCGGTGGTTTGAAAATGAATGGACTTGACCAACAATAAGTTATGTTTTAAAACTCAACAGACATGACGCTGTACGGCCGGCATCTCATACAGTTGCTCAATGGGGCTTCCGAACGTCGTACTGCATCGGCTGAATAAAAAGCGATGAGGGCGAAAGCGAATTTATGCTTGGTGGCAAAGCAGGGGCTATTATGATGTCGATGTCGATCTCGCTCTTGCTCTGCGTGTTTCCCTCGCTGGCTCCGGTCGCTCGCTCTATTTAAAAACATTTGTGTCTGTTGTTGGCGATCCGCGCAGGCTACGCTCCTAAATTTAGCTGCCTCGGTGGCTCAGTGGTTACGGTGCTCGGCTGCTGACCCAAAAGACGCGAGTTTGATCCCGGCTGCGGCAGCCGCGATCCAGTGCATGTTAAGAACCCCAGGCGGTCGAAATTACCCGGAGCCCTCCTCTACGACGTCCCTCATAGCTTCAGTCACTTTTGCTCGTTCAACCCCATAAAAGCAAAACCTTATCCGTGACACCTCGATGGATCGGCACGCATCAACATTTCCTCTGAACTGAACATGAGAATAGAAGTAGATTTGGCCTTTACGGCGTCGCTGATTTGCGTCATCCTGGGCTATTCAAATGCAGGTAGGGGCTTTAACTGCAGCAGGTGCCTTGCGTATCGCAGGGTCGGTGGGGAACGTTGCGCTGCGCTTGTTACAGTGATGCCTGGTGCCCGCTTCAATGCGATCGTTCCTTTGGGTGCGTGATAACTTCACGCGCAGTAATTAAAGCCCCTACCTGCATTTGATTAGCCCAGGTTGACGGAAATCAGCTACGCCACGGAGACCAAATCTATTTCCATTCGCATGTTCGGTTCAGCACAAATGTTGACGCATGCCGATCCATCATTAGGTATTGTGTAGTATAGGTTTTGGTTTTATGGGGTTTAACGACCCAAAGTGACTGAGGCTGTGAGGGACGTCGTAGAGGAGCGCTCCGGGTAATTTCAACCGCCAGAAGTTCTTAACGTGCACTGAAACGCGGCCGCCGCGGCTGGGATCCAACCCGCTTCTTTTGGGACAGCAACCGAGCGCCACTGAGCCACCGCCGCGGCTGAATTTAGGAGCAGCGCATGCGCGGATCGCCAACAACAGACTCTACTTGTTGTTTTTTTTTAATTCAGCGAGCGACACGTTTTGCAGCTACACCTTCGACGCGCAGTAGCAGAATAACTGCTGCAAATAATAGAATATGTTACCAAACTGACAAGCAGTTGTACAATTTAAAATAAAGAATAAGCGTCACAATAGGTATCTTGTTACGACAAGCGGGCTTTTTAATCACGTCCTAAAATTTCGAATGCAATCGTTTTTTTTTTTTTTAACTGCAGCACGAGCACGCTCCTCCATGCAACTTTTTCGTTGGCAAGACGAGTTCATTGTCTATGCGAAGTAATAATTGTATTTCTTACATTTCCACCTCTTCCAAGAAGCTAGGACTTTTTTTTTTCTTCTCAAAATATTTCGCTGAATAAGTAAGAGATTCGTGCCGAAAGAAAGCGCTTATATATCCTCCATCTAACTGCTTTCTTTCAACACACGTGGCCGTATTTTCGCAGCACTTTCTGCAGCTCTCGAGATCTTCAGAAGTTATTCCACCCAGAGAATCCTACAGTGACCTCAGAAACTGACCAGCTAATGGCAACAAATGAAAGGACATAGCGTAAATGCGCAAGCATTATTTCGCCAACGATGGTAACAGTGCGACCTGGTTTCGTGGATGCCACCCACGTTTCATTTAGCAACTAGAAATCGTTTTCTGTACGAAGTGGGCTGCAAGTGCAGCACGCACTGCTTACACCTCTTAGGCCGTATTTTTGCCAAGAGGTTAAAAATGCGCTATTCATTGAGGGCACTCCCAAAGCAGTTAAAACGCAGAATAATGGTGCAACTGCAGACATGCGCGAGCGTCTTGACAATGCCGCTTGGTTGATGCTTCAAAGTCGCGCCCGTAGGCATCCACAACGTCTTCCCCTCGTAACATTTTTTTTCTGTCTCACGAGATCGGATGTGTTAAATATCATTGTTCCTTGCCTCTTCATGAAATGTTCTTGAAACTTCCCACCGACGGCGCAATGTTGACGCCTAGGGTAAGCGCGGTTGTTCAGAAAAGTGGCCACAGACTAATGCACAATGGTTTATTTGCACTTTTTACTCCACAACATAGCAACGTTTCCCAGAACCTTTCAACAAACACTAAGGCGGCCGCTAGCAAAGGCGAAAATAATTGTGTTCAGCTTCCAAAGGGTAGAAAGATTTGTGCACATTAGGCAGACTTCACATCTTCGGTGTTTTTGGCGATATCAATTCATAATCCCAAGCGCTTTAGGAAACACAAAGGACCAAACAGAATTCACCTAGACTGGACAAATGCTAGTCTTCAGATTTGAGACAAACCATCCACACAACGTAGACTAAAACATTAATGACACAACCGTTCATTCACACACGAGCAATGCCCAAGCCGCGGGTAAGATATACAATAGCTCCTTTGTTCAAAGAGCTGCAGTTGGTGCCCTCATAGAACGGGGACGTTCCTCTGCTACACAGATTGTTTCGAAAATGTCTCTCTCTGAATGCATTTTCATTGTGGCTAAGACTCGTGTTTCCTAGGAGGAGGGTTTACAAGATTTGCAAGGGCACCGCTCTCAGTGATCGCTCAGGTGTCCGCCAACGGACCTTCGAAGCAGAACACCAGCCTCATACCCATGCCGCACGAGCACCAGAGAGGACAGTAAATTCTTAGTGCCTTAATTAAGTATGTTGTGGCCATTATATTCAGAGTTCGAGCTAGCTATCCACGTTTATTGCCATATACGTTTGTCACCATGACGATAACGCCAGCAAGCGAACAAAAAGTTTAGCGTATTGTAAACAACACTCATAAACATGATATCTTATCAGTGTTGTGCAAATGTAATATTGAAATTGTTTTGCCAAAAATGCCGCTTGCTTGGTAAACAGGTTGAAAAAGTTTCCATAAAATGACGGAATTTTCGGCAAATAAAGTTGTCATACGCATTGAAAATGTTGCAGCGGTGCCTCTTCTCATTCAAATTGTGAACAGACCATCTTCTTTTTAATAGGAAGTTTTTACTAAATAAGATACATGGTTTTCTGTGTGTGGAATGCGGTCGAGAGTACACCTTTCTCTGACCAATGAGTAGTGACGAACTCAAAAGGGGGCGAATGGCTGTTAGGCTAATGACATGAAACTGGTGCGTGTGTAAACATGCCGATTCAATTGGAACTTAAGGCAGTAAGCATTTACTAGCATTAAATTTGTCCATATGTCACGGGTATTAGCCAGAATGAAACTCAAATCAGACAGGGCAATTTTCTAAGCCCTCTGCATAGCAGAGGAAAGAACCAACCGTGTCAGCGCACTACATGTAGCTCTATCGGCAAAAGAGATCCCGTACCTTACAACCTTGCATGCAGCATGGATAACGCATGTGTGACGGAAGATTACACCACTTCTGTTTTAGGCTGCGATATATGCATGGCTGTTGTCAAATAAACTAAAATTGAAGATTACCGTCGATCCCGTTCGCATGTGTTCTGTTTCGTCATTCGTGCTTTTCTTAGGCGCTTGCGTTATCAATACAAACGAACATTTCCAACTAGCCCACGTCTCGCATTGGTAGTCATGCTCGGTGAGGTGACCTCGGTTTTGCCCACTTCATCATGCCAGAGATTTAATTTGAACTTGGATAGTTAACGCAGTTTTTGAAGATGTTTCGATATCATTGGTTACCTTAATTTTTACCTTCCAGTGTTCTGGCGAATGATATATGGGCAATCCATTGTGGTTCGTTCGTAGGAGCTCATTTGATTTTATTTCCAAGAATATACAGTCTATAAATCCCCTTCTGACTAATAATTTTCATAAAGTTTTGAACTGCGCATGCAAGAGCACTGTTCCTGGAAAGGTAATGGAACGAATAAGAGGCGGGTCTCTGTTGCTTTTTTTTCTGCATATCAAAACTTTCCCCGCTGCTTCAGATTTAACCACTTGTAAAGGTGAATGCACCATTTACAAGAGGATGGATGGGCAAATGAGGTATGTTTTATTCACGATGAAAAAATGAGCTTTAATAAAGCGTCCGTGTGGATAATACAATTGCGCGGTCCCGCGAAAGCCCCTGCAGTGGTGACCACTCTCAAACAGATAAAAACATTTCAGTCTGGAGACAAAAACACTCGGTAAAAGGAACCATGAAATGGTCAGAAAAGCTTGAGCGTTGTGCTGGCAACAGATATTTCACTACCGGGTAAAATGCTGCTCGAACTACAGCTAGAGCCTAATGTTTTAGTGCTCTTCCGCATCTGCGCGGAACGACGAAGAAAACCACGTAAGTAACGCGGAACAGATGGTTGCTGGTAACAGGAATTAAACTCCCAGGGAATTAAAACGGATTTGTTTTGTATACAGTGTTTTTACATAATCGTTTTAAATTCGACGCACGAATGCCTTCTGTAGTACTAGCATACGAGAAAATTTCTCCAAGAGATTTCTTTTTTATAGTGGGGGGGGGGGGGGGGGGGTGGGGGGGGGGGGGGGGGAATGGAGAGAGAAATGAGACTAGAATGGCCCTCGCTTTAACGATGTGCCTCTTGAGCTGGACGCCCCATAAAGAAGCGACTGCCGCAAAAGCTTGCGCTGTAATCGATTTTCTAAGAACTTTATTTCTTGATTTCTGGCTGTATCTGCGATGACACATTGGAAAAGCGGGAAACGTTTCCTCCGCCCTCTGTGCGCCCAGTTTAAGAATTGCTCGGGAGAAATTCACGACGCTGTCGACGAATTTCTTAAAGCGGTACCTTGGTTTCGCTGACTATCGGCTTCCGTCACGTATGTTATAACGAGCACCTCTCTTCTCGTCGCTTGTCTGCATAAAGCGGGCTGGCTCTATTAAAATTTCGCCTCTTGCGCTAACCTGCTACCACACCTGGTTCTAAACTACCATTACAACATTGACCTGACCTAAGTTGATGAGACGTTAAACAAATTTAGTTACTCATTGAAAGTTATGCGGCGGATACTCGCTTTTTTAAATGGGACGCTGAGCACAGCTCAATCCAATCGTTGTTCCTTTATGGCTTTTTCTATGTTGAGGTTTTTCCTGCAGCAAAAGACGCATTTATTGGTTAGAATACTGCATTTAAATTTCCCGCCAGTCAATTCAAACTCGTTGCGTCGGCTGAGAAAAAACTTTGTGATCACCGTTTTGAAGTATGTAATGCTCTTAGAATTAAGCTGCCAACTTTAATGCACGCAGAAGTTCTCCACCGGTTGGGTTAAGCGGAAGTTTTCTTGTATCCCTGTGCTTAAAATAATTGTTTTGAGACACGCTTTTTGCGACATAGTAATACCTGTATGTATAAGTGTGTAAACCTGCCTTGGCGGACGCTATAAAAGAGGCGAATCATGTTAACTAGTGAAATGATTGCCTGAATTTCAATAGGTAAGTTTTTAAATATTACAGATAGGCGCCTGATTCTAAGTAGTGTTTTGCTGCTGGCCGTTAGTAATAGCCAAATTAGGTTTCGGAATTCCAAAAATGCGACCACCCTCAATGCTGTCACTCAAATAAGTTTGGCCCTTTCTCGCGCAATTGAAAACCACGCGCCTGTGATGCGCCAACAAACCGCGTCTCTCTGTAGTGCGCATACCACGTCAGCTTCTCTTCCCCGCCTCGGCAGGAGCAGCAAGGAGGGTTGAGCGCCATAACGCTTGTTTTTTTTTTAGTGTTATTTGCAACGGTAGTGATTTTCTGGATGTTTATAGTGTACCACACAGCAAAAAACAATGTCAGCTGTTAGTGTGCCCATGTGTGTGTACCGCGTGTTCTCCTCCGCCCACCGTTTACCTTTGGCACCATTTCGGAAAAATCTTAAACCTACTTTGCCAAAAGTAGGTGTTAATCGATTCTTCCTAGGGACAAGCTGTACAGACTTTCTGGAAACGAGGCCTGATTTAATGTTTAGTTCTACTGTTTGCTTTTCTCTATCTAGCCTTCGTTCCTCTTTTTTTAGTTTTACGTGAAAAATCTGGAGATATTAATGTTGAGATATGCATTCATGTGTTATTTACGTCTAGATATTAAATGTAGAAATTTTGTGGGAACCTTTAAGCTCTTTAATTACCGACCTTCCTTCCTTATAGAATTCTTGCTCATAGAGAGTTCCTCCAGCAGTTCGGGGCACTTAAGCCGCTTGATGGGCAGCTTTCAAGGTATTCACTACCATTATTTCTGCAAAAGTGTGAACCTTTTGTGAGCAAATTCACTCAAATTGAAATGGAAGGTGCAGCTTACGTCGTATCATTAGCACCGGTGCTACGTACTCTCGGATACCCCAAGCTAGAGCGCCACGCATCGAAACGAGCGAAATGAGATGCCTCTGGACGAAAACAGCCACCTCCTGGTTTGTGCGGATAGCAGGCGCATCTATAGAAAATGGTACGGCCATCAAGCCTAACCGAAGCGCTGGTCTTAATCGCTAGTTTTGCTCGAGAAAATACTTGAACCCGTTTTCAAAAAATTACTGAAGGCGACAGCGGAAAAAGTAAAAAAAAAATTGTATCGAACGCGTATTGATGGAGATTTATTGGTCCACTGTGTAATTCACACAGTAACAATTAGGCTCCAGATATATACTCCAGCGTGAAAAAAAAAAAAAATGCAGCGATGACATTTACCTTTCCCCCTAATATTGCTTTCCATTTACCTTGAACTTTACGTGTTTTTAGTGACATGTTGGGGATCGATGAATAAAACAAACCTTGTGTTAACATGTTCATTTACAAATGTGGTTTATTGATGTTGTGACAAACTGCCTACTAGCAAAAAGTAGCCCGGCGCTCAAAACTCCCGCTCAAAGAAAGAGCATGTCTGTTAGAAGTATTCATTTCCAACGATAGATGGCAGCGCGCTCTTTGGCAAGCTTAGAGGAAACTTTGCCAGATGTCGCCACGCTCTAGGCGCGGCTAGGATGGCTCGATGCGCGCGCCCGCTGACCGGAGGAGCGGGCATCGAGGTACCCTAGGCGCGGCTAAAGGTTCTTTGAGCGGCTGTAAGAGCGGCGCAGAACGAAATGCCGTTGTGCAAACTTCACATACCAGCGTGGGGACCCAGTATGGGCTGATGTATCATGAAAAATCCTGCTGTCTTAGGATATGAACGAAGTGCAAGGCAAGTGTTTCTACGGTCCGCCCTGCGCTGCCGTCACTGCAAAGACGTGCGAACAGAGGTTCCTTTGGCCGCGTTTCTACTTTACGCCGATTATGCACCACAAAGTCAATGGACTGCTCGATCCAGCAGTGCCAATGCGCACCTGTGAATAATTAAATTTTATTTATTTGTTCGTATTGTCCTTACAGGCTCTCACGGAGAGGTGCAGTGGTGCATTCTCATTAATAACATATCGGACATTTTAAACAATTATAAATAATGCATAAAACTAATAAAAAAGTGGCCGCCGCCGTTTGGAAGACGTTGAAGTAATGAGCGTTAGCTGTTTGGTTTGCTATATTTGATATCAATGAGATTAAAGTGGGGTACACCAATGGAAATACGAATTTGACATCTTGGATTTACAAGGGACGTCATCAATTAAGCACCAATTGGATATATCAGTGAGGTCACCAATCAATCACCAATTCGATATACTAATGACGTCACCAATGAATCACCAATTGGTTTGCTAAATTGATTTACTATGGGGGCCACCATCTTGAATTTCTCGGACTTAGAAAATTTCACGCTAAAGGGAGGCGGTAGCAGACCCCAAGAAATCGAGAAACGTGATGAGTAAGAGTGAACGCTCTTAAAGAGAACTTCAGGACACACTTTTAAGATTCCAAGAAAGGCGGATCGTCTGATGCGATTCTGATGCGCGCCAATTCGTTCTAGAGGTTCCACTCGTCACCCGAGCAATGTGCCACTTTGAAGAGACGGCAGTACGCGAACGAAAGCAGGAAAGCGTGCACTACTGCACTGGGCTTTGCTCCCAGCGATGATGCGTCGCTGGCATGCCAGACTACCCAGGAGCCAGCCCCAAGGGCAACTGGAAGACGTCGTAGAGAAGGCGTTTGAAAAACTTCAGCTGGACGGACAGAGCACGTGCTCCCTAAGCAACGCGAGTCATGTGTGAAGACGTATCATAAGGCGCCGTACCAATCACTGATGCTTGCGACAGCACTGTTCTTGGGCGCCTTGGGAGCCAAACCAGCCGTGCCACTCTATTTTCCCGCGAACTTTGGGTAAAAAGTATGACGTACACAGCCTTGAAAAAAGATTGGAGGGGACCCTTAAGCTCGGCCTTAAGGATACGATGTGACAGCGTAAAGGATTAATTCCCATATATGCAGAAGGTCATCCTCTACTTTACATTCGTAGATACCTAGGAGTCCTCGTGCCCCTCCTGGTGCAGTTGTTGAGCGGTTTAGCGATGCGTCACTGCCCTGCGACGGCAGGTGCTCCCAGCGGCGGGCCTTATGTGCCCCAGTTGCTTTTCGCGAGCTACTAATCATTAACTGACAGCTGCCATGGTGGAAAGTTCGCTCAAGTTCGGCAGGTTGTTACTACGCCGCAAGGTCACGTGACCTAGGTAGCCCACCTGCCGCCTAGGTTGCTGTTTGTGCATGGAGCACCTGCCAGAGCTAACCCCGTAAATATTTCGCCCACAACGCTGATGCCGGATTTTTTGCGAAACTGGGCCTTTAACGCAATCGCGTTAAAAAAAAGCATCTTCATTACCATAAAAAGACGGATGCAGGACGCTAGCACAATTCACAGCTGCTTTTTTGAGGTGCTTGACATTTTTGCGTTGACGCACGTTCTTTGCGCTGCCTAACATTTCGTTTATTTCGCCATGTTTCCATCCGGGTCATCTGCAATAATTCGCGTGACGTCTGCCTTAGCCATTTTGCACACGCGCCGGTGTGCATGAGCCGTTTTATCAGAACGTCGGACTCTTTGGCTCGGGTAGCACGTTCAGAGGTCCTGAAAACGCCGTATACGACCTCCGGTACACATGCGCCGTGACCTCGGTTTCGTGCTTTCTAACTCGGAGCGCCTTCTGTTCGGCCATCATGGGGAGCCAAATCTAAGCAGTTTACTTGTCACCGAAAGAACGCCACCGGCGTTGTATACGAACTACCCGCCGCGGTGGTTGAGTGGTTAGGGCGCTCGGCTACTGATCCGGAGTTTCCGGGTTCGAACCCGACCGCGGCGGCCGCGTTTCGATATTCAATGCGAGCCGAGGAAGTAGCGATAGCGCTTGCTGGTGCCCACGCCAATTCGAGAATCATCGTCACGGACTCCCGAAAAGTATGTGATCATTACTTGGCAGGAGAGATCTCTCCCTTAGCCGCTTGCATTCTAAGACGGACTGCCACTGATCTAACACCGAAAAGAATCATTTGGGCTCCTGGCCGCCAGGGCTTACGAGGTAATGAGGCCGCTGACGCGGCTGCCCGAGCGCTTACTCACCGGGCTCCTCATCCCAGCTCTTCTGGCTCCGAGACAAAGCAGCCGCTGCTGCGGTTCAGGGAAATCATAACACAATATAACGGCAACCATCGCCTTTTCTCGGCCCCTGCGAAGGGGCTGAGTAAGACGGAGAAGCGAACTTTAAGGCGCCTGCAGACAGGTACTCTGCTCTGTCCTGCAATCTTAAAGCATTACGATCCTAACACGGATGGGCGATGCCCGCATTGTGGGGAGACCTGTGATATCTTCCACATGGTGTGGACATGTACTCAAAATCCCCACCTCCCCCCTTCCCCTACCCCTTCCAGAGAGGCATGTGAGACTGCCCTCCTCAACTGCTCCTCGCTTGAGTCCCAAAGGGCTCTGGTGAAACGGGCGCGAGACGGTGCCTCGTCATATAATAATAACAATAATTGGTTTTGGGGGAAAGGAAATGGCGCAGTATCTGTCTCATATATCGTTGGACACCTGAACCGCGCCGTAAGGGAAGGGATAAAGGAGGGAGTGAAATAAGAAAGGAAGAAAGAGGTGCCATAGTGGAGAACTCCGGAATAATTTCGGCCACCTGGGGATCTTTAACGTGCACTGACGTCGATCGCACAGCACACGGGCGCCTTTGCGTTTCGACTCCATCGAAACACGGCCTCCGCGGCCGAGTTCGAACCCGGGCACTCCGGATCAGTAGACGAGCGTCCTAACCATTGAACCTCCGTGACAGGTCACGTTGTTTGAAAATGGCAAGGACCTGGTTCACATCTAACTGGACCACCTAATTTCTTATGCTGCCTATCGTTAGCTGCTTGACCTGAAGCCGCGAACAGAGCCCGTGTCAAGCACAAAGTATTCGTTCCGGAGATATGCCGAACAATGCGTGTTAGCCTTTCTCGACTCCTATTTGTGTCGCTTCAATGGTCGCAAGCTCGTAGCCTGTTGCCCTTAAGAGGCGTAAGAAGGCTGACCTTGGGCGGCGTTGGGCGTTGGAACATACGATCGCGCGTTGCGTAGCTAGCATGCTGCCGTCAATTCCGATCGTTCACAGACGCGCCACAGATCTTCGCTTTGAAAACACAAGTACGTCTGGAAGCTTCAGTACGATGTTCCACAGTCACGTTGCATTAGGGGCAGGCAAAGGAAGAACGCCCGGGCGTTGATGCTGGTGTAGCCTTTAGAGACGCTGCCGTCAGTAGTAATTGAAGACATCAGATTGCACATTGAAGAACATGGCATGAACGCCTTATTACTTTGCATATCCCCTGCGTAATGTCATGCTGAAACATCCTGCTAAATGATTAAATTATCACTAACTCGCCCAATTCTCGCCACTTTTCACCTCTATTTTAATTGCTTCTGACCTTTTGCACGAAAGCTGCTAGGAACTCAGTAGCGGCCACAGTGGCGTCGTCGCCTGCGTCGAGCTGTGATGTAAGACATCTCGTGACCAGCCTGGCTCACCTGCTCGTGACATCACCGTCATGTGAAAGGTCGCGATGCCGGTGACGTCGCGTCGTAGCGGTTCCAGCCCGCGGCACAAAGGTGTTGGTGGAGTCGTTTTATTTGATCAGAAATCGCAAACGCACGAACAGCTGCGCTGATCAAACGCATTGATAAAAAAGTTATGACCGTAGACGCAAATTTCATGTTTAAATTTCAGTTTAAACAATACGGTGGCTATAATTCCTCTCATCGCTTTTTGAATTTCTAGAGCAAGAACGCCTTCTTGCCATCTCTGCCGTGTCGTATTCTTTCGTTGCTTGCACCTTGTGTAACGTCGCAGCGGAAAATCAATCTGAACGATTACCAACCGAGTGAATTCTCAGCACTGTTGAGAGTGGAAAACCTGGAAGAAGTGCATACTTGGGCTTTCTCGAAGTGTAGGATCATAAGTGTGCGTCTTTTGAGAGGTTTATTTATTGTTTATTGGAACACCCACACCCACATCGCCACAAAATGGCATTACAAAAGAAGGCCGGGGGGGGGGGGGGGGGGGGGGTAAATACCTAATACATATGAAAACAGGCAAAAAATTGATTTACAGACAATGCAATCGCGACAGATCATCATTACAGGCCAAGAACAAGAGAATTGCAGATATGAAGCGAATAAGTAATTTGACATAACTGACGCTACCCCTTCAAAGAGCCTACTCCAATCTGTTATACGCCTTGGGAAAATGGCATACTTGTACATGTCAGTTCTGCAGGCAATTTCCTTTACTTTTTTAATGGATCATCACGCTGTAGCGGAACATAGTTTGGTGCATGAATACACAAGTCAGGGTTTATGCCAGTCCTACAATGATAAATGCCATGACAAACTTTATTCTCAAAGAATATCTACGATTTTATAGCGACTGCTATAAAGGAGAGTTTCTGTGCACGAAAATCTAAAATTCCTGCTATAATTATTAAAGACATACCGAACACCAAACCTTTGTACCATGTCTAGTATATATTGATACGTGCCGCTGGGGAAGAAGTAGAAGCGCCTGCATTCGTAGAGGAAGAAGTTGGTTCTCTCTCGCTCGCGCCACTTAGGGACCGCCGCCGTTTTCCGTCTCTGCTCCGGAGGTTCTCCTTCGCGTTGCACGTTACGCTTTGGTGGAGGTGCTGGGTGGATTTTATAGCAAGGGTCCCATACCGAGCAAGCACATTCGAGAACTGAGCGAGCGTTATACTTAAAAACTCCCTCTTTTACTTCAGTATGGAAATGTTTAGCGTTAAGCCTTAAAAAACACAACGCGACACGCCTTTCCAGTTACATTTTCGACAAGACGTCGCCAACTTAGATTAGAGGTTATATATACGTCAAGCTACTTCACTAAACTTTGTGCTTGGCTAGTTGGTTCATACTTGAATCATAAGAGGGCAGCGCAAAAAACTGCGCGGAGCACAGCAGAAGCACAGAAGACAGGACTGGCGCTGACTACCAACTGTTTATTGTGAAGCGACCCCGCTCATTATAAAGCCGCGAGAAATCATGTGTCAATCAGGGAGCCAATGCAGCACGAAGGCAAAATGTGAAAGAATCGAAGAGAAAAGTACGGTCATTTCATCTACACGGACAAAAGGCGATGTCCACAACAAAAGTTACGGCAGGCGATCACGCTTTTTTTCAGCATAGTATTTTAAAACACTAAAAACGTTACACGTAGACGATATCCATCGCTTTCTGCTACTGGTGTGTTTTACCTGGTGTCGTTCAAAAGCTGGAGCAACTTCAGACGCGATGTGTCAGTGGCATCCCAAAGCCCAGCCCCTCTTCCAAAATGTCATGAATTATTAAGGTAGATTACCTGTTCTCCATCCTCACTGCCAGGATGTGCTGAACAACAGCGCTTACTATTTTAAAGTCGACATTTGAACCCTAAAGCGCGCTGCGCCACTTTCTTAGCACAGGCTAACTCAAATTAACCGAATGACCTGGACGGAGTGAGAACCTACTGAACATGCAACGATGGACGCATAGAGAAAAATTAAAACGAAAAGA
Source organism: Amblyomma americanum (assembly GCF_052857255.1). NCBI lineage: Eukaryota > Metazoa > Arthropoda > Arachnida > Ixodida > Ixodidae > Amblyomma > Amblyomma americanum. The sequence continues at coordinate 7,707,360 of NC_135498.1, forward strand.
ATAATAACCATGGCATTGAATTTATTATTACTATTTTACGTTGAGCGAGTTTACTGTCTTGTCAAAAGAATGTTACCATCGTGCCGCACACTGTACGCCCTATTTGTGTCTGCCATCCTCTTCGTCGTCGGGATTGTAAGAAATTGTTGAGCAGTAGAGTTTTTATACTGATATTCACATGGACCAGCTCTGCTCGCAAAAACTCCAATAAACAAATCGTTAGTCGATACCTACTCGAAATTTGCACCTTTAGGAAAAACATAAATTAAAATTTGGCACATTTGCAAAAAGTTACGCGTGCGTCACCTACGACATTTAATGCTCCGCATTTTACTTTCAATGCGAAACCTAATCTAAACCGAAATCGGACCTGTACTCGAAGCTGCGGTAGCCATACTTCTTAACGAGGTAACACAGCTTTTCCTTCATTGCCAAGAGAAGTCGTCCCGGAGTATAAGCATGAAATGCGAAGCTAGAAGCAATAACTTATACGGTGCCAAATAAAATTTCCTTGTCCTTTCACTCAAATGGGGTGCACACATTAGCAATTTTCGCATTGAATATGGCGATAATTGAGAACTCGGCGAATCAAACAGGATAAATTACAGCTCACACATTCGTTCAATCTCCCAGAGCTCTAAATATGCTTAAAGGTCGAATTCCTGGCTGCTCCCGCGGTTTATGCTGGTATTCCTGCATAAGCAGGCTGCTTTTGAGCAAGTTACAGCTTTAGGCGCACCAGGCAGTTAATTGGATAATGTTAGCTATGGCACTGGGAGCCTGTGTTCTAGCTGCAGCCGGTAGAGTATTAGCTACTAATTGCGAAGATGATTTTCAGTTTTCCCACCCCCATTGTGTAGGTGTGATGAGTAGTATAAGGGATTCTTTTCACATGTCATTATTTAGTCAGCGAAGCACTCACGGTCAGCGAAAGATAAGCTTACATTAATGAGACAGCACCAGACGCCCTGTTCGTGAGAAAAGCCGGGGTCCGTCCGCACGTGTCACAAAAAGAAGGTGGCCCACCTGTTTTGAGCAACTTGACCACTGTAGCAGGCGGAAATTTAGTTTATTCAGAAAAATTCAATGCAATTGTCTTCTGTTCCCCTTGGCGCTGTGCATCAGCTTATTTGATTGAGGGATAGACAGGCTTCCGAAAGACTGTCTGTGAAAAAATTAGCGCTACGAAAGCTCGTGAAGGACAACCTGGGTCACACAAGAACCACATGTGGCTGTGATCGAAACAGTGACCTGCCTGCGCAGAGAGGGAGAGAGGGAAGGAGAGCCGTGCGGAAAAGGCAAAATAAAACAAATAAAAAGGGGAGAAGATAAAATGCGGCCATTAAATCCGTGTTAAGGGGTGCATCGCAGTGGCGCATAGTTTACCCACTGCACGACTGCACCAGTACTGGTATGCAGACTCTTCGCCATCTGGGAATCGATGAAAGGGAAGGAACACTTTCGCTGGATGGATCTCTAATGCTATCTTATTTCACTCTTGAGGCCAGGTTAAGCGTCGTTCAAGATTTTTTTTTGTTTGGTGTCTGGTAAAACATTCGACGTTAATATGTAGCAACCCTAACATTGTTTTAGTCTCTCACTACGCAGGTACTATCACGCTCAATATGAGTTGCAAATGCACCAGGTATGGCATTGAGCTGAGTTCTCGTAGCAATGCGCGTCGAGTGGTGCTGGGAATTAATGCAGCTAGCTCTCGATGCAAGCAATCAAGTACGCTGAATATCTGTGCGAGTTTTGGGCTCTGTGTGAACGCGCATTGATTGTAAAGCGAAATCGTCAGTTGCTTCACTTCGCGCGTGTTGCAAGTCATATATAGAGCGCGGTAGTACATAATCCTTCCCACTTCAGCTTCGTATATGGAATAACTCGTTAAATGGCTCTCGAAGGGGTAAAGAATAAAGTTAACCCATACATCGCATGTTGAATAAGCACATTAAAAAAATAAATCAAGATCGCTTTCATACTGTTGCTCATTTTCATGCTAAAAAGCACGCGCTCAAAAGGGCAAATGGTAGAACAAAAACCTCACAGTACTGTGACCAGTTTGCTCACAATTTGGTGGGCAGGTTGTGAAGACGCCACATGGTCACATGACCTACGTGGCCCACGTGATTGCTTCGCCGGGGATCTTTCGCACACCGACACCACCGACGACGACACCGGAAAATCTTCAGAACGGGAGCCTTAAAGCTATCGCGTCAAAATCCTGCCTTCCTACCAGGCGAAGGTCTGGTTAAATAATTTCAGCAGCATTTGGAGCAGCGATCGATAAGTTAACCCGGTTTTAAACTCGATTAAGATTTGAGCATTTATCAAACGCAACCAGTTGCCTCACATCACCCTGCGTTTGGGCAATGTGGTCTGACTTGCTGCTGAGCCACGAGCGCCCCGCGACTGCTATTGCGACTGGGTAGTTCCGCTGCATTAAGCCTGCAGTGACCAGAGTTCATTATCGCTAATATGCCAAATCCATATAATTAAGTCAGCGAGCCCTTCTCTTGCGCCGACTACTGTCCCGACGTTTTTTATCAAGAACCAATATAAACCCGCACTCTTCAAAGCAAAAATTTTTACGCGATGAGTAGTGTGCAGTTCTGCCTGGTTTCGTCGTTCATCACGCCCCTTTGATGGTTTGAGGAGCTGATATACAGGCCTGCCGTTATGAAGCGTTCAGCCGTTCGTCTCTAATGCTTTAACGCGATATCGTTAGCGGGCCAGAAAATCCGGTGTCGGCGCTGTGGGCGTCGGCATTGTAAGCGAAAAATCACGAGCATGACTCTGGCAGGTGGTGCTCAGAGGAGGCAAGTGGGCCACCGAAGTCACGTGACCTTGCGGCGTCATCACAACCTACCCACCAGATTGTGAGCACACTGTCCATCACGACAGGTGGGAGTTAATGACTGGTCGGTCGGGAAGAGCAAGCTGGGGCGCATAAGGCCCACCGCTCGGAGCACCTGCCATCTCAGGGCAGTGGTGCATCGCTTAACCGCTGCACCACTGCACCAGGGGGGTATGATGACTTCCAGGGATCTATAATGTGAATCAGAAAATGACCTTCTGCATATATGTGAATTACCCGATTACGCTATCGCGGAGCTTAAGTCTCCCCTCCAATTCTTAAACTGGACTTTATACCTGCGTTAACGTCAAGCTTTAGAGTCTCAAAGATGTTTATGCGAGCATCCAAGCTGACAACATGAAGATGATGTCCAACATAACGGCTGCCCACCCGTATAAAAAAAAAACTCGCAAGAAAACTGAAACACGCTGCCATGTTTTTACATCCTTCACTCGGTCAGATGGCCTCCATAACCAGCACGCTTTTTGTGAAACAGCGGAACTTTCCACCGACGTCGATAGTTCGTTGTTTCGCTCAGAAAAATGGCGAACGCTTACCAGCCAACTTGTTTCGATACTTTGTGTTCAGCGCGCCTGATCCGCTTCAGACTGAATTGTGAGTATGCGGGACAAGGTACCTTTTCCTTACTGACGCTGTCTATAGCCTAACGGGAACTCGCTTATTTCCTGTGCAAATGTTTATATAGATCTATTCTTAGACTTTTCAGCGATGTCTTTGTTACGCTACTGTTTACTCCCACAACCCGTCCACACTGGCTGCCGAACGCAGTAACATTTAGGGTGGAACATGGTAAGTGCCCAGTTTAAAGAAAGTACACGCATTCAATACTGAAGAAGCCATCTACTCATTTCAGCTGGCAAGTGCAGTCTTCAGCAACAATATGATTGTGCTCCTATGATGCACAATTCTAAAGAATAAAACTACAGCTTCAACGCCTCACGCTCAACCTCGACATCATGAAAGCATGTTTGACGTGTGATTAATCTCTCGTACCATGTGACTAAGCAAGAGAAACATAAATGTGGCTTTAGCTGACGATACTTATGACCAAATTTAAAAATGTCACTCACAGTGCCTTACATTTGCATACAGGGATATTAAGAATGTAGCATGGGGTTACTTTACTATAACTTGTATGCGGTGCCGATAAGTCGGCATATTAAGGCAGCGGTTTCATGCTGCAAGTGATGTCATGTCCGCAGTGTGAATCCAGCTGTCTGAAAAATTGAACATCGCAGCTCAGCGGCGAACCATTTCTCTGAAGAGCATGATTACTTTGTAACGTGATTTTTAACTTTTTGGTCACACTGCGAGAACATCACGTAAAAAATATAATGCATACTGCGAACGAAGAGCACGAAATAAATTCATTAGTCCTTAAACTGACAAGTGACACCTTCAGGATGACATCAGCGCATTCTCTTGCTTCGTCCTTTCTTTCCTTATTTGATTTCTCTCTACAGAGATAATGGAGCAAGAACTAAAGGCTCATGACCTGACAAAAGCCTCAGGTGGCAAAGTTCAGCACACAGTACAGAATACTAGAATACTCGCATATATATATATATATATATATATATATATATATATATATATATATATATATATATATATATATATATATCGAAGTATACGCTTCGTTTAAGGAAACATTTTTATTTTACTCGACGTTTCGGAAGACCGATCTTTTTCTTGAAGAAGATATTCTTGAAAAAGATCTGTCCTCCGATCGACACGTCGAGTAAAATAAAAATGTTTCCTCAAACGAAGCGTATACTTCGATGTATATTATTTTAAGCAGTCAAGTACCTCATGTTTTCGCCACTATATAATGTACACTTGAATATTGAGAACATGTCTGCTGCAGCATTACAGTAAAATTGAATACTCAAACAAAAACAGACCGAGCCGAGCACCCCCCCCCCCCCCCTCCTGGCAATTCTATACGTGTCATTCATCTATATGTACTCGCCCCTGGCCGACCTACAACCGACAATCGTACCATAACTGTGACGCAACCGTTCGCCATACAGCGTTAATTCCGTGTGGTCTCATACGATTTCTCGATGCATGTAGTTTGCGTGGGCTAGTGAAGTTGCAAGCTAGCTTGCAACAGGGATTCCAACCGACGGCATGTGCAACTTCAATTTTAAGCCTTCCCAGACTGTTGTATCAAAATTTGATGCAACCGTTCGCCGTACAGCGTTCCGGGTGGTGTCATATGCACCCAGGGACAGTAGTAATCATTCACATTCCCACAGTAAGCAGTCTTAAGTGTATCTGCCAAAATGTTTTTACACAATATCTGCGCTAGCTACACAGCAGGGTAGCCGGGAAACGTCTTTCTTGTGCTTGTCTACAATTTTACATGGAATAAAATGTTATCAGGGGGAATTATTTTCGCTGACGAGTTTGTTAAAGCATATACAGAGTGCTCCGCCGTTAAACGCGAGCCGTAGAATGCTCCTCTCAGCTAAACTGGCGAATTGTTCGAACTCAAATTTCGCACAGAAATGACATCTGATGGACAGAATTCCTTTATGCTACATTTGTTTGGGGTTCTTGCCTGAATCAATAAAAAAAAACTCGGATATTCGCATCGTCTGCGGCAACGGCAAAACAAGACGAGCCGTTATCTCAGCGATTGCACCGGTGACGCCATCTTGTTTGTCGGCCATGGAGCTTCGGCAAAGGAGGGGGGTGGGGGTGGGGGGTGGGGGGAGGGTTGCGGGAGGCTTGAGTCTCTTTTTCAACTGCTTTATCAATGATCAGAAAAACTTAGTTTGGCAAAAAAACTCCACTAAACGTCAAGTCTTTCCTGAAGAAGCATGTGCAAGAAGAAGCGACTCTCCGAGCACCATGCATGAATGAACGTTACATATTCCCATATTAGCAGAAAAAAGCAACATTTCCATGAGCAGTGATACTTCATTGATACTTCAAAAATGTCACTGTACATAGTAATCTTCACTGACCAAAAGAGTTGCTTCCTACGTAAAATCACCCTGCACTCCTCCGCAGGTCCTTCTGTCACTTTCTCACGCTCGCCAATACTATCACATACGCAAAGACTTGTAGCTCAACAACATGAATTTAGATAATCACGATCCTCGAAGTCGTTCTCTTGTAATTATACTTCTGCGTCTACTTCTGCACCTTCTGTTCGCAGTGCGTGGCTGTCAAACCAGTGCTCGCATTATGATACATGAGAAGTTCTTTGCAAGTTACTTTAGCGCATAGACACTTTAAAGATTTCAAATGGAACACTATGTTCGCATTTTAAACGCAGCCACTTAAAATTCGTGAGCACCCCTTACTGAAGCTGCGATACCTCAAAGAAAGTGTATTTTGTGTAGGAGAGTTTAATTATAGAGCCTATTGGCTGTCATGAATATTTGCTCACCACATTCTTGCGCTTGCATGGGACTACCGAGATCTAACTCTCGAGGTTTCCGCATACATTGTAGTTCATTTGCGCTATCATGGACTTTAGGTGGTCTGCAGACTAGACTCAAGCTGATGTTCACTGACAGTCGACAGAGTTGGTTCATTCTGGTGTGCCCGGAGCATCGGCTTAAAATGCAAGTGTTCAACAGTTTTCATGGCTACAAAATGAAAAAATAATAAGAAAACGTGCTTCATAAATCCAGAGGGCATTTCACAATGTCTGCCACCGTCCCAGTGTGGTCATGCTTGATTTTAAATATCAAGGCGAAAGCCTTTATTGGCTCATACTCGCGGTGTCCGTCCATGCGGCCATCCGTGACACTCTTCAACTCGATAAGAAAAAAATCGTTTTTCCACAATGGGATTTGAACCACCATCCTGCCGTTCCGCAGCTGAGCGTGCTAACGACTACGCTACTTCCTTCCAACGCATATGCAGTTCTCCTTGTCTAGGACGCTGGAGAGTGTTTGCAGAAAGGCGTCGAATCAGATGGATGCCTCCCAAATGCCCTGCAGTGTCTCCAGCATTTAAGATCCACAAACAATTGGTTACTTAATTAATCTCTTACCCTCACACCAGTGACACAAGCATCAACACCGCGCTAAAGGCTTTCGCCTCACCGCACTTTAGGTGAACAAAGTGCCCCTGAATTTTTTTTTTCTCTGACTTTTCTCTCTCACAGACTGTGTGCTTCTGCAGACAGTCTACACGGTCGATGGACCCCCTCCACCAGACTGCCAGTGGGTATACTTGAAAGAATGCCATGAACCAATTTTTATCGTTTACCACCCCAACTGCAAGAAGTTCATCAGGCGTAGCCGCAGGGCTGGTGGCTAACAATACCAAAGTTCTGTTCTGTTTAGTACGTTTCGGACATAATAAAAGCTCTAACATCCTCGTGACCCGTCCATGAAAAATGTGTCCAATAAATATATTGGACGACGAAATCGCAGGTTCAGCAGTCATCGAATGATATTTCTGCCTTACAAAGCTTTTGCTCGGCTACCTTTAGGACATGTGTTGCTCTAAAGATGTACTAGCGCAACACATATCGTTTCACTTCCTTCAGGAGCTCTCGAAACAGCGGAAGTCACGGCGAGCATGGTTCAGTGTGGCGGCCAAAAAAAAATGCAAGAAGATTTGGGTGCAATATAGCTGGTGGAAAAACACTTCTAAGCCCTTATCAGCACTCATAACAGAGCAGCCAACACACAAGCTCACGTTTGAGCGAACAGGGAACTAATTTTACTCTGTGGTTCTGAAACTTCATCATGTCTTCAACACAGGACATCTCCGCGCACACAGCCAAGAGTTCAAAGTGAACCAAGTGATATCTAAATCATGTTTCGGAACCCAAGCAATGATATCCTAAGCATTTAAAAAAAGCCGATGACTCGGTTTACACTGAGGTTCTCAGAGGGGGGATGTATGTACGTGTGTTAATTGATATTAAATATTTATTCCTGCCATAGTGTGCGGGCGAGGTTACAGTATGGGGAAATAAGTATGAAACATACACAATTTCGCTTTCCTTTAACGCTCAGTAAACAGAGACACTTCAATGTTGCAATACTGAGACTTTTTCTATCCATCTATAGCAATGCCTAGAGAAAGATGCTTGAAATAGCAGAGAGGCGATGCCAGTCGAAACAAGGTAATCACGTATGGCGAGTAATAACCACCCACACGCTACTGTGCGCATGGACGACAGTATTTGGACAGAAAGGCCGCGAAACAAGGGTGGCAAAAAAGAAATGCTTGGAAGCCATCCATGCATCGAAGTTCAGAGGCGGTAGTAGAATTAACTACTTCGGCCTTCCAGGTTTTGATGCGAGAATATTTCGTACAGTTGGCCAATGAATGAATAAACATTAATTGACAGATGTGATTGTTGGAGCTGTTGCGCGAGGAAGGGGAAGGGGCGGGGGTGGGGGGGCTTTTTCTAGGGCTCAAGCGGCTTGTGCTGAACTCTTGGCGACGGCGAGCACTGCCTTCCAGTCTTCCAGGGAGGCGCTCGTGAGGTTCACTTCCCACAGCTCCAAGGTCGCATCAGGAGGGTTAAAGTGGTTGGGTTTTTGTGACATGTCTAAGTGATATGGGTGAAAGTAGGGGTGTCGCCACGCCCAGGACATACATCTACGTATAGTGTTGGACGAAGGCGATAGAGGGGACGGGAGATTAGGGTATGAGAGGGTCTGTACTCACCGGAGAAGGTAGTAGTCCTCTGGGGAAACGAGTTTGTGAGAGGGGGAGGGCTGGTTGGGACGCCGGCTTTCTAGGCGTGTTGCTTAGGGGTAGAACACAGGGTGAGGAAGCCCCGCTCTGTGAGTATAACCGCGAACTATATTATCATCTCTAATGTTTTTAGCCAGGCCCTCCTGGCCAAGGCCCAAGGTAATGCATGGCTTTGTAGGAGAGTATGCCTCAGGAAGCGGAGAGCTTGCCTTGGGACGCGACCGCTTGTGCAAACTCGGCAGGCGGCCTGTGAGTCGGTGAAGATATACGAGCTGAATAGGCGTCACTCAATTCAATAGTGAGGACGATAGCGATCGCTTCGGCGGCGGTAGGAGAGGTAGGGACAATTTTATCGTATTAATAGTAACGAGAACTGAAAAAACGCTTAGTATCGTTTCAGGCCAATCTCACAAAATAAGAAACTCCACTTCTTGACTAGCACTTATGCTTCCAAGCTTCAGTTTCTCGTGACCTTTAATCAATTAACTCAAGTTTCTCGTTGTCTTTAAATGGCAATACTCTCTTCCATGCCATGAAAAACATCTGTCAGCTTGTAATGTAAATACCAAAAGCTTTAAATATCATTCCTGTTCGCATCATAGCGGCAAGCGCGAAATTATCCTCACTGCACAAATCTTAAGGCATAAAAATGTGCATTATTTTTCTCCTTAAATTTTCAGGGAATCACCTAATTAAGACTAGATTAGAAATAGAGTAGATTAGTAATGCATCCATATGGCTGAGATAAATGCTAATGAGTAATTACTCCTTTATTATTATTTTTTATTGTGCGGTCTTCGCATATAAAGAGATATTCCCTCAGTATACGCGTCAGCTTTCTTTTAATGAGAACCGCAAAATGTTAGCCTTGATATTGTGTATCTTCGCGCTGGCTGCAGGCAGCTATGTTTCAGCTATTCATTATGAAGACAACCCGCGGAATTTCCACAGGCAACGCATCAGCGAGGTCAGTAAAATCGTCGCCTCAATGGTGTTCTTTTTTATTGATCTTGCAAACCTACTGCGGTTCATCATATATGGTACCGCCAATGTTGCCTCCAGGAGTCTGGCCAGCACAGTTCGGTTTTCCCTAGAATATTTTTACAGAATGAGACAAATTAAAGACCTACCCCTTCAATAAATGCTAAAATGTTCTAAACCACCTAGCTGAATTTGACGAGTCGCGCTCGTCACAAGCCGAGAGTCATTTTTGGCCTATTACGTGTCGAGCTCACGCGTTTTACGGCGCTCTGTGCCCGGTTTAAAGCGAGTAGGGCTCGTCCAGCGCCGTTTTTTAGTTGTGCCGACAGATTGCGGTAGCGCTTCTGAAGAAGCCCGTTTCTTTTTTCTTTTTTTTTTTTGCCTGAACTTCGAAACTTTTCACTGCGCACAAAAACTTGGCGAGACACGAGAGCAATGCCCCATATTTCAGGAAGACAAATTATGAATATTCTAATGAGAAGAGGCTGATGGAGCGGCCCTTACCATAAATGGGCTACGGAAAGAGAGCAAGAACCGCAACGCCGCTGTGCGGAATGCAGCTGAACAAGGACAATAATCGGAAGCTAGTCCACAAGAAAATGGGCAATTAGTGCATGCGGTGTCAAAAAAGCGTTCTGTACGGTTTCTAGCTTTGAGTGCTGCAACACTTGTGACGAACCAGATGCAGCAGGATTTGAATGTTTATTTTCACGGTACATACAGGAAGAAGCCCTTTCATTCTATTTTGTTGTTACTTGAAAATGCATGTGTTGTTACTTGACAATACAAGTGTCCTGCATGGGGTGGCGGTGGCAGGTGCTGTCACCGGTGGGACTTGTACGATCGCGCGACCAGTTATTAATTTAACCACCACCTACCACATTGTACAACGACGCCATGTTTTATGGGCACAATCGTGTGTTAACACTCACACAGGCGGATTTTCGCTCAATGGGACAAGTAGGGCAAGTAAGGATAAGCGCATGTCCAGTTTCTTAGGTATTTAGTCCTCGTCTTTGTTGTAGTGTAGTAACGGCTTATTCAGTCATGGGCCAATACTAACTAGCCCAACTTCCTGCTCTATTCTTCTAATTGTCCGTACCGCACATCAGACACTATTATATGTCAGCACCCTAGTTCTTCGGATTCTCCCATTACTTGATCTTTGTAAAAGCAAGTTGCTTTCAAAAAGCACAACTGTCAACATCGTCTCCCTCTATTAAACCAGATGACCGCCATTGACGGCATGCTTTTTGTGAGGAGCCGAAACTTTCCATCCAATCTGATTCTTAATTGCTACGCCATAAAAAAGGAGCGGCAATTATCAAGCAGTACTTTTCAATATATGGTGTACACGGCGCCGCAACCACCGCAGGGGGTATAGTAAGTATGAAACCTAAAATTTTACGATATCTTTGACGAACAGTATATAAGTACATCTGATTGCCTGTATTGACTGATTCGAGGCAAACTCAGAGACGTTATTGTTACCACAATGTTTAGAGTTCCCTTTCCTCACTACAATAAAAAGTTTGTTGAGTATTGCTTAAAGTATAAAAAACAGACAAAATTAGTAGTGAGGTTGTGTAGCTGAAGAAGCTGCAGACAAACTGCAGTCATAGAAAAAGCACTAAAATAGCGACTGCACGCGAAGACTGTTTGATAAAGGTCTGAAATGACAAACAATCGTGAAACTTTCCGGCTTAGGGAGGGCTGGTCCGGCACAAGGTGCAATTAATCACGTAAGACTCACCCGAACTCAGCTGATTACCGGTAGGGGGCAGTGCGTGTCACCCTTGAAGTACAGTGCACGGGTGGTGTGCTCAGGAAGCAGCCGAAGTCGCCGACGTCTGACGACGGCAGCAGACGCTGCTGAACGTGTGCGCGCGTACACAAGATAAGTCTTCCCGCTTCACCACCCGCGGAAGCCAAAGCCTGTTCGCCTCGCTCCCTCAACTGAGCCGCTGCTGCCGCTCACTTATATCTGCAGCAATCACGGAGTGGCAGCAAGTGCTTTGCCGGGAAGCGAAAAAGCGCGAGCCGAGCGCACGACTGGCGCAAAAATAATCGCTGCCTAAATGCGGGTCGCTTCACGAGGGCTTCGGTTAATGTGCGCTCCTGCCGTGTGTTCTTTCTTTATTGTTCGATTCGATCGCTAGACTAAACGCGCGCCCCCGGCCAGATGACTTAGCGCCTGATAAGCGGCGAATTCTCGCCGTAGAACGCACGACGGGGACCACCGGTTTGGCAGCAAAATGTTGCTGTCTGAGATGGCACAGAGACTGGCGAGAGCGCCAAGTCTCTGTTGCGCCAAGCAGATAATGTAAGAAGAAGCGTTAGCTCCCGCAGGTGTCAAAGCTTGAAGGATTTCCCGAGTTTGCCCACGCACGCGTGTTCACAAGCATGATGTCTCCAAAGAAGCAGCCGCCGTTAGTCTAAACGTCAACGGCTGGCTCCGGAGTGAACGGCTCGCTCTTTATGCACAAGGGTGACGCGCCCGGTAGTCGCGTGCGCTGAATATATCAGATTTCATTCTGCACAATAAAGAAAGCAGTGAACACGCATAAAAATATCTCCACTGAATATAGGTCAAGAGACTCCAGCAGATAGCTCTTTGAACGTTCATAACTGTTTACCGTACATGACGGAAGCCAGCAGTCACCGGAACCAAGGAACAAGGAGGATTTTTTTTTATTTGTGATTTTCATCAATGGAAGATTGATGGGGTAACTATTTTTAAAATAATTGATTAGAACGCAGGTGAAAAAGCAACCCCATGCAGCCAGTGGGATCCGAGCCCACGACCTCCGAAAATCACCACCTATGCTCCTTGGTTTCGGTGACTGTTGGCTTCCGTCGTATTTGTCATAACGAGACCTTATTTTCCCTTCTCCTGCCAGTTTATATATGCCGGTTAGTGGAAAACATTTCGATGACATGCGCGCTTAATTTTATAATTTCTCTGCAGCAACATACATGGCACAGTTGTGACTACAGAGACCACTAGTCGACACACGGCGGCGAACGCAATTAGGTTTCAGACTGCGCAAGGTGAGAGAGCTTTTTACCCTGCAGATTCGGTCCAGTGCAATACTCTGGTCGCTCTGGAAGAACGAGAAGAATCGGAACTTGAGAAGAAAGCAGAGGCCACTCCTCCCAGTGCCGCTCACAACGGCATAACAAGAATTCAAGATATATGGGCCACGCGAGTCATTTTGTAGTAAAGCGCTTAGCTTCAACAATGTAAGCCTAGGCACGTGTTGATAACTGATTAGATATGCCTGCCAGAGCTCTTTAATAACGCAAAGAGTGTTCAAGTTGCAAGTTTCGAGATTGTTGATAAAGGCACAGTCACTTGGCAACAAGATCAGTGAAAGAAACGCATTAACGAAAATGCACATATATAACAGTCAGAGAGCTAAATTAACAGATAAAAGAAAAAAAGACGTTGTTTAAAAACGAGGGTGACATATGGGAACAGCTTTTATTTGCGGCTTCCAGATGCTGCCGCCATGTGTAAGCAGCCGGAAAGTGGCTACAGGAACAAGTAGTCACTTTTTGAAGCAGAGTTTCGCAGCTGGTATGATCTAAGAGCTCCGATGCCTGCAGGCTTTCGCGGTGCTTCATGCACCACAAAATGGCGCATACTGTGACGTCGGTGCAATCTCTTCATGGCACCTCCCGATCCCGGCAACCCCATGAGCTGAAGTCGCAACACAGTGACGGACTTTTTTCAAAAAGGCCACCCGCCCTCCGCAGTGTGCCGGCGCCTCGAATGCCGGCGCGGCAAGCTTGCTGAGTTTAATACTGCGAAAGCAGGCCTACTGTACCCAACCCCCTCTCCCTGAGAATCGGATGTCTGTTTAAGAGAAACCTGCAGCCCAAGCAAGGAGCATTCATCCTCCAGAAGCACCAACCACCAGCCACCTCCCGACCCCATCACCAACTTCCTAGGGGCTGCCCATTCGCCCACCGTCGTTCTCGACTCACCTCAGCCCCCCTTCAAAGAAGTAAGAACATCTAGAAAGCATCTAGGATTAAATCATCTAGAAAAGAGAAAAATCGTGCTTAGTTTGAAACAACATATAACTTCAAAAAAAAAAAAACGAATGCTTTCCGTTTACACTAAAGAAATACAGGAAGCCACGGCATAGAAGCAATTATGACCAGTAAATTGTAAAATACCTAATACCTTGTGGTTTAAATCAAAGTAGAGTAGTTAACGATGCTATTCATACTTTCTCTATTACAATGTTTAATAAAGATTTAATTAAATGCTTCGTAAAGCAATGTTAATCTGTTCGACATGTCTTGATGCATACCTCTGTTTATTATTCTGACCTCTACCTGATAACGCCTTCGGTCCCTTCTTTGTGATAGATATATTGCTCTAATTCATGAATTATGTGTTCTTGCTTATAGTGTTTGTTATTAGGCTGCAATTTATTTTCTTCTTTGGAATTAATTTTGTATGTTTTGAGTGCATGCTATTTTGTTTTTCTAACAAAAAGGTATTACTGTTTCCTAATTGAGTTCAAGATTTAGTTATCTAGTCAGATACCCCGTAACTTTAGTCCCTGACCTTTTAGTTTTCTGTACATGAAAACTAAGAATAAATACAATGGGAACAAAATGAAATGAGAAGTAATCATTGAAGGTAAATCCAACTGCTTTCGCAGAATTGTCGCGCCAGATGTGTGACCATCTCGTACTTTACGTGCATACTTGTGACGAAATTGTGGTAGTCGCATGATAACTGTGTGTCCTTTTCTGAGAGCTGTGACGCGAAGGGAAAACGGTAGCGAGCGCCAGCGTCGTCGCATTGCATCAGACGATCCTGTCATGCGCTGACGCCTCGGCGGCCAACGACTACGTGGTATTCAAGCTCATATTTCATGCTGTTTATCATGAATTACACACGATGCATGTGACAAAGCCGACTCATCCACACTTGTGCGATGTGTGTTTGTGCTTTCTGTTCTGCGAAGTGGAAAAAAGCTGCTGCGTTGCTGCTAATGAGGAAACTCCAGTCAGCGCCAGCGCTCCCGCATTGCCTCAGCTGATTAAGCCCCAACAGCAGACTCAGGGACCCGAGACCAGTATGCATACCAAGGTGCCTTGTAACCAGATATGACGCTGACCGAACACCCGCTCAAAACAAAATAGAAACATACGCCTCAGACTTGAGCAATTAAACCAAAGCCAAAAGGAAGACAGGGTTTTTGTGTGCGTGCTTCAGCACTAACATCATTCATTTCTTTAAAGCACACAATTTTTCCACGGTACGTCCGAGCCTCTGTTACCGCAACAAGTAAGAATAAAAGTAATTTTTCGTCTCTGGCTAGTGAGAGGAACGCCGCTTGCATGTCCTTTTGCCTTGACATTGACGGTAAGAGCTTGTGGGAGCACGCACGGCAAGAAAGAAACATATTCGGTATCACCCCCCATTTGTGATGCAGAAAGGTGAACATCTACAAAACGTGCCGATAATATCACATTACAGTTTTTTTTTTCAGCTGATGTTCTCATTATGAATAACAGATTATCTTGTTTATTGGAAATTAGCTAAATATATTCAGACAGACGAGGAAAAACGCCCTTGTTGGCTTTTCGCCAGGAGCCGATCGTTTAGCTGTTCCACATAGGGCTTCCACTGTACTTCTTGCGTCGCCGTTACAAACCACTTATGCTCATAAAAGCGTTTTATAACTTCTGCATCTGCCTATTGGTTAATACAGCCTATTGGTTTCCTATTTGTGTCTATTGGTTTCCTCCGTGCAGTCGGAGAGCCGGAAAGGTATAGTGAAAAGAATGTGGAGACGGGGCTTCACCTGCGCACGCAAGTTGTAACTGCTTTGTTGTGGGCGTTAGGCACTTTTCCGGCCGGAGACGCTTGTGGCTACGTCAATTAAACACCAAATTGAATCTCGTTTTGCTTTCTTGGCGGACATGTTAGGTGTTCAGCCGAGTCTCTTCAAGCTGATGTACATCGACGAACAACGAAGCTGCCTCATTCTGGTTCGGATGCGCATTCCTGGCGTACGAGGCGAGTATTTTGCCCACAAATTCTCAAGCTGACATAGAACTAAATAACATAGCATGGGCTTATTTCCAATGAAAAAGAAAAGCGGCAAAGCTAAATTTTACAGGCTGAATTCTCAAATAACTCAGTAGCTATGTGGCTGTGATGAACCATTGAGCTGGTCTGCATGAGCCTGACAGTAGCGCGTCGAGTGATGGAAATTAATAGCACTATTAACTTCTTGAGTATAGGGTATGTACTGCTGTAAACCCTTATATGTATTTTGCCCTTCGCAATACTGCCTTGTAACGACCTCCTGGGCCCCGTCAAGCTGCTTAATTAGCTTTTAGCCCAGGAGGCCGCCCAGTTTTTCTGGAAGATAAAGTATGAATGAATAAATTAATCTTACCTGGTGCTTATGCTCACGTAGCTAGTGTGGGTTCTGGTCGCACCAGTAGTAGACGTTGTGCAAGCTGACATTCTAATCCCTTTAAAATCGTCATACCGGAGCACCCTACGGAGAAATTCCAGCTCTTCGTCGCACTGAACCCGACACCAGTTGCAAAAACCGCATCTGTTTCTGAAAGCCATTTGTTCTCCGCTCCTGGTGAAAACACACAAGATATGGGCGGTATTTGTGTCTTGAAAGTGACCTCCAAACTGAAGCCGGGCTCGCTCTATATACGTCGGCAGTTTCCTCAGTATCCCTGACGCTTGCTTCATATATACGTGATGAAGACGACCGCTAGGACTGCCTGGTCGCTTCCTTTTCTGAGCATGGTCTGATCGAGTGGTCCTAAACTGAATATATATCGATAAAATGTGGACGAGTCCGCACACGACGGCCAGGAAGGTGGTCGCGCACCTCCAAAACAAGCACCTCAAAGGCAAACGTCAACGCTTATTGGGAAACTGCCGCTACAAGCCACAACTACCTGATAGCCTACAGCATGCACTGCCGCGCAAGCTGCCCTTGCTTCTCTGATGCACTTCGTAACACGCAGCGATTATACGCGCACTGTATAGGTAGAACTGACTGAATGAACGCACGACGACGCCCCACATCTAGGTCGTCTGGTATGTGACGTCAGAAGTGGCACAGATAAAGAAAAAGAAAGACAACTGCAGGCTGCGCTTATCAGGGCTCTCAGATAATACGGCCGCGCAGTTGACGACTAGCCCTCTTCTTCAGCAAATGACGAAGCAAAACGTAGCGCCGCCCGGCCGTGGTCTAAAGTGAGCGTCGAGGCTCCCTAGTCGGGACATTACCACAGACGTCTCGAATTCGCCGCAGCCATTGCAGCACGTCACCAGCGGACGTTCCGTATGCACTAGAATTCCGGCGCTCCTCATGCGATGAGTTTCGGTTTGGAGCGGAAAAAAAAAACGAGATTTTCTCGCGCTGCAGGATTTTAGAAAATGATTTTTTCTCCGCTTTAAAAACAGATATGGAATCGTCTTCTCCGTGGATACAAAACTTGTCATTGGCTAGAAAAGCATTCTGCCTTTCTAATCAATTATCTTTAAGCGATAAAATATTCACTAATAATCTTCATTGATCAACACCACAAATTAAAAAGAAAGAAAAATCCCCTGTGCTTTTTCGTTTCCGCGGCTGTTGGCTTTTCACATATACATAACATTTAATGAGTTGCCCGATGAGGTTTTCTACTTACACACTCGCCAATGTCACTGTTGTAATTGTCACAGTCACAGAGTTTGTTGCAGCTGCCAGACAGCGCCCTACAAGCCCAATTCTAGTGCCGTGCCCGCGTGTTGTATTATATACCTAAACTGAATAAAGCATTATTATTAATCTCCTCTAGTTCACCACTGCTCCTCTCAATTGAAGAACTCTGTTCGTGTGGCCTATCATCTGTATAGAACAGGTAGACAAAATGTCTGTAATCTTTCCCGTAACGTTCATTCGAGAACACACACACAAAAAAAAGTTGTGTATTATTTGCTAGGGAGGGGCTTTACTTTCATGCATGTTAGGATAATTCAGAAGGGAGTAAGTACTAGCGTCTGCCGGAGCGCGTCCATGCGGCTCTATAGTAAAGATATGTAGCTTCCTTAAAAACTTCACAGCCTAAGGAAAATTCAATCAGACCAGGGCATATTTTTGTCCAACTGGAAAGTTTGAAAAAGCAGCATACTTTTCCTTTATAACCGCATGGCGTCGCTCAGTAGCGTAATAATAATAATAATAATAATAATAATAATAATAATAATAATAATAATAATAATAATAATAATAATAATAATAATAATTGGTTTTTGGGGAAAGGGAATGGCGCAGTATCTGTCTCATATATATATATATATATATATATATATATATATATATATATATATATATATATATATATATATATATATATATATATGAGACAGATACTGCGCCATTATATATCGTTGGACACCTGAACCGCGCCGTAAGGGAAGGGATAAAGGAGGGAGTGAAAGAAGGAAGGGAGAAAGAGGCGCCGTAGTGGAGGGCTCCGGAATAATTTGGACCACCTGGGGATCTTTAACGTGCACTGACATCGCACAGCACACGGGCGCCTTAGCGTTTTTCCTCGTAAGAGGTAATTACACTTTTAATGAAATGTACTTCCCCTTAGGAGCTTCCTCTAGAACGCATTCAGGTAACTTGCACAAACGTCTTAGTGATCGCTCTGAATATTCTTGGTTTTGATGAATGCCAGTACTACTGAGACGCTAAATCAGGACTAAGCCTAAAAAGTAAAAAGAACGCCAACATGAGAACAATCTCAAGAACGCAGAAAAAAACATTCTGCACCTCGTTCTGCTGCAAGCGGGTCTCAACCCTTGCTCTGAGAGTTGGCCATAAAGATATAATGCCTTCACACTGAGAAGAATATTGCTTGTATGTTGCAAGACTGTAAGATAAAGCATTCATAGGCTGTAAGGTAAAAGCATATTGGGGACAAAACTTTTCGCAGCTTTTATCTTCCTGTATGAATGTTAACCGAAGCCAGTCGAGCATATATTTATTAATTTATCATACTTAGCATATTAATTATTAGTTTTATTATTTTTACCCTTCATGCAACTTTTCCTTTCTCGCAGAGTGCCTACTTCTCCAAACAATCTACACGATAGATGGTCTTGTTCCGCAGGGCTGTCAAAATGTCTACTTGCAGCAATGTCGTGGAAATATATTCGTCCTTTACAACCGCTCCTGCAGAGGCCTATTGAGGCGTGTTCGGCGGCCCGGCTTCTAAGACACGAATATGCTTCTGCCTGAGATGTCGCAAACGCAATAAAAATTTGTACGGCAAGAAACGAACGCTCGTCTTCTCAGTTTACTGTACTTTGTACGCATGCGACCGGCCTACGTTACTGCTCTGCTGTGCTGCAAAAGGTGAAACAAGGAAAAGTAGGTAAACATCCCACGCTCGATGTTTCGATGACAACGTGAGTCTAAGCGATTCTCGCTGAAGCCTGTAAAAGGGTACTATAGGCACAATGCTTTCGCGCGTCAACGTTTTCACCTCGAAAGGTCTCCACAAGAGCAGTAATTATGAAAATAAACTCATTAAGCTGAACTGCAGCTTAACAAGTTAACAAAAAGCAATTTTACCATAAATTTCGGTTTGGATGAGAGCCGGCGCGAGGCTTCTGCGTCACACCCGTAGTTCAGTGTGGTGTCGGCGATCTCGCGAGTTCAGAAATATCTGAGGAGAAAAGTTCGCCTATTCGCGCTTCATCCACACGCCTGCAAGCAGCCTGTCAGGTTCGACATGAACGTACTAATGAAGGAATGCATTTTTGGTCCCAATCTCTCAATTTCTTGCGTAATGAAAAGTTTTAAAGAACAGACGCGCATTATAAAAAAGGCATATAACATCGATGACCAAAGTCAATTAAAAACAACCAGCGTTTCGTGTTTAATATGGAACCCTTGTCGCAATGAATGTATTCCGAGCAGAGTATTCAGAACATACCCTTCATAATTTGTCGCAGTGATATGACATAGATGTGTTTAAGATTTTGTTGAGTGCAGCTGGTTGTGCGTAAGTGTAGCGCGTATTAAGCGTCACGTTTTATTACGAATGAGGGTGCAGCTGCCGTCAAAATATGTATTAGGACCATGGAACTGAGTCTCAGATAAAACGAACAACTGTGGCCGCACCATTCGGTTATAACGAGCATGGAGGTGCCGTTAACTCGCCCCCGCTGTAAAGAAAAACGCGTGCTTCCATTCAGCAGGGACACTGAAGAGCGTCTTTCAGCTCCTGCATGTCATCCCCTCCAAGTAAAGCGTCTACCTTCCATAGATCAATAAATGCGGTGGCATTGAAATTGCTGCAAACAGCCCAAGGCAAGCGCGCCCCGAGAGGCTAAAAAGTCAGTCGTGCGAGCCTGTGTGCCGGCTGGACAAAGCGTCTGAACAGGAAGCAGACGCCTGATGAGCACGACACAAAGGCAGCGTTGAATGCGAAATTACTGCACGCAGCCGGTGATCCACCAATGACGGCGATTTGAGACATTTCAATACCAGTTGAGGTAGGCCCGTCCTGGCCCACCCGGTCACGTGGCTTGCGTCGCCTGCGCAAATGAAACCTCGCCTTCTGTGCTGCCGCAGCGTGCCAACAGCGTACAGACAGCAGACGCGCATGCGAGGCGGTAATTTCGTCCCTACATCCTCACAACTTTGTAGTGGAACGAGGACTAGGATCCCGACCTAGCGTGACCATTTGACGTGAACGCTTCAGTCGCCCTTGTACGCAGCAGGTGTCATGCCAGCAGTACACGACCGCGGTGAACTAAAGCGACTTGTTAGACTCTGTCTTGAAGAAACCAACTTGGTTCAGCGGTGCTTTTTAAATAAATAAACGGCACCTTTGTCCGAGCGCGTTTTTTCTTTTTTTGGCGACAATAAGGTAAGTCCACTTACTACGAACCTCGGATACAACGAACGCAATCTGTGTGACCGTCAGATTTGTTATAAGTGAGCTCGACTGTATAGAAGCCAACAGTCAACGGAACCAAGTAGCACGGGGGAATGTTTTCTCTTTTATTTTTATTTTTTTGCTAGCGCGCATAGTTCGCATTTGGCCTAACTACGCAAACCGACCATCATTTTTTTTTTTTTCAATTCCTTGTTTGCTGTCCTTAGTGCTTCAACTGTGACATTTAGGAAGCTGAGACTTGCATTGATGCTGAGGAAATCGCGCTAAGCTGTACAGAAAGACGCAAACACAGAAGGTCGAAGCGAGTGCTTTTCTTTTTTTTAAGCCCGAAGTACTTGAAATAATTATCAACAAGGCGAGAGT
Source organism: Amblyomma americanum (assembly GCF_052857255.1). Taxonomy (NCBI): domain Eukaryota; kingdom Metazoa; phylum Arthropoda; class Arachnida; order Ixodida; family Ixodidae; genus Amblyomma; species Amblyomma americanum. The sequence continues at coordinate 7,728,232 of NC_135498.1, forward strand.
GGGGGGCTAGTTGGTGTTTCATACTGAGGAAATCGCGCTCAGTACGAAACACGAACTAGCCCCCGCTTTTCATTGATCTCATAGATTTTCTTCTTGAGTTCATCGACCATCATAGACGGTTCTGCATCGAATTTAGATACTACACTGTTCATAATCTTCCCAACAACGTGGTCCAGTTAATCTTTGAAAACATTTTCAGGTTCTTGTAGTCGTTTCATAAGGTCAGCATTGTCTGCATTGGAAGGCAGCAGCGGCAACAGAGACGGCAAAAAATTTAAAAATGCTAAGAAACATTCCTCCACAAACCAGGGTTTAAACCGCAGAAGAACACTGCTTAAAAAAAAAAAGTTCTTGCTTTGCCGGTGGTGGACACCTTTAATGGGTGCGACTGGCTTTTTGTGCCTTGTGCCAAAAGGCTTGCACGAGAGGTCGCTTCATGCGTTTGGGCTCAGTAATAACGACTGAGTTCGCGGTTGCTAGGTACTCAGCGTGACTTCAAATCAAAATTCAGAGAAAAACGTCGAGACTCGCATCCGGACAAGAGATTGCTGTTATTTATGCGAAAATTGAATACCGCAATCGTAGGTAAACAAGCGTTCAAAATGGGGAGCCAATTATTCCCCAACGATGCACGCATATGTGAAAATAGTCTTCAATCACAGGTGCATTAAATCGTTTTCCCACCGACAGCGACGCATTTCTTGATCTGCGCATTCGCGTTTTTCGGCTGCGTTTTTTTTTTTTTTCAAAACCCGCCTTGCAGAGTTCCTACGACAGCCCTAGCTGGTCCCTTTCATGAATTACTCTTCTCCTGCAGTAATCCCGAAGTGTAAAGCAAGACAGCTGCTGGAGAATATTTGGGGAACAAAACGTGACCTTGCAGTGCAGCGCGATGCCTGCGATGGACCTTTGTCGGCAGCCTACTAAAGAACCCTCGGAGAATTCAACGATATAAGTAGACATCAACCTTTGGGCAGAGTTTAGTTTCTAAGTCTCGCACTGTATTTCTCGCTACAGTGATGCTCAGGGCTCCACGCGTGCCTTTTTTGCTAACTCGGCCAGCACTGGGATATCTTGCATGCTTTGGCACGTCACCCGAACCCTATTCTCAGATGCTTAGCGTCATAGAGGCTTTAACGCTCGACCAGTTTTGATGTACTGTCCGTGCGCAGCGGAGGAACTCTACGCAGTCGGCAAGCAAATTCCGATATCGATAAAGTTTGTGAGCGCATCTTCGCACCATCTAAAATGCGAGTTTCTAATCGGCGTTCATTATAACGTCGATGACTGTGGTGTACTGCCTAAAGACACACTCAATTTTCATTTCCAGCAGAGGATAGTGTTCATGGCTTCATTCCGAAATGTCGATAAGCGTGTTAGGACATTCGCAGTCAATTTTGCCAAGAGCCGACCTTATTTTCGGCTAATTTTGACTAAGTCCCACGGAAGAATTCTACACGAGTTTTTCGAGGGCCTTTGTCAGGTAGCCAGCGTCAGCGCTGAGGACGTGATTAAATGCCCCTGCTGACCGCTACCGGGACTGCGTGAATTAAGCGCACGGCCATTCTTCCCTTTTGGCTGTTTGCGGAGGACGACAGAACAGAGGGAATGTTTTCGAGAAGTCAAAACTACAGCGCAAAAGTGTCATTTGATGGTGGCACTCTCAGAGACTTACACAGGAAGTCAGAAGTTTTGGCTCTGATTGATGCCCCCAAAACTCTTAACTCAATAAACATTACTGAAGGTTGAAAGTGGAGAGATTTTCTGGCTAAGCGCGCAGACATGGTGCTTGTTCTAACCGGCTCTAGCCTTCTTTCTAGCAGGGGCATTTTCGTGGAAGTGCTGTATCCTCCAGCACCTTTCTGTTTCTTCAGCAGCCGCAGAGTAAATCGCAAGCTGACGTTTATCGATTCCTGGATGTCCCTTCTGTGGCTGATCTTGTGTCTAGTCGCTGCTGGCTTCTTCATTGTACTCCGCTTAATGGCGCTTTCACCATGGCTCGCGGTATCCTTTCAGCAAACCTCGCCTTCAGCTTTTCTTGGTAGCCACGTTCCTCGGTAGGATCCGAGTCCCACTGTTCCCGGCGCAGACGCGTCAGCCTACCGCAGCGTCGTTATTTTCTCATGGTGCGCTGCAATGATGGCTCTGGGCAACTATGTTCAGTCTACTACCACCGCCACTCGCACTGTGCCGACACTAGTGAGCGACGTCAGTAGTTTTGACCAACTGAAACCTCGGATTGAAAAAGGTGCACTTCGCCCGTGTTATGGTTCGAGTTGCTTGGAATTCTGTGCACACCATGATTACGATATCATCGGCGACCTTCGAATTGCTCAGGGACGCTCTGAACTGCACCAATAAGTACGCCGAGTTGGAAAGGAACCCGTCTGTGTACTACAGAAGAACGCGTGAAGGAACGCATGTCGCGTTTTCAGCGTGCACCGAAGACGAATTATCCGCCGCTGCTCAGTGGAATCTGGTTCCATGCGAGCACATGTTCACGATGGTTCAAATAGCCTTGATTTCAGTTTTGTTTTTGTTTTTGTTTTTAATGCGAGGAGGCGACGTGAAAAATGAAGATATCCGGACGTGGTCCACTCGTCGCCGATCATGATGTCCACTTCGCCGTGCGATTCTGAAAGGCGAAAGGCTACACAACGTTGGGCTACACTGAGCACTTTTGTCGGTTCTTATAGACCGCCATCTTTTTTTTTTTTTTAGAGCAGTGTGGTGAGTTAGACAACCACGTGGAATGACCGGATTTCAGTTTCGATTGCGAGACTTCGTCTCAGAGGCCCGTGACATCAGCGCGTGGTCGCGCGTGTTTCGTTTTGCCGCTCGCGCTGTATTTTATGTTGTGCGCTTGATTTTTAAATCATGAGAGTGGTTTTACTTGGTGGTTTATGGTCTTCGCAACATACTGCAAGTTAATGTACAAAATGCGCCAGCAGGTTTTTGATTATGATGATGTCAACGAAGGTCACGGCCCCTTTTAGAACTTTCTCGGTGTTCTTTTTATTTTCTATTGCTACCAGCTATAAAAAAATAGAAAAAAGTATGAACTGCAAGCTCTGCTGTAAAAACAAGAACAGAACTCACAACAAGCGTAATGTGCACCACATCGCACATCTATCTCCTCTTCAAGTCCTCACGCGTGCTTCCCCTAGTGACACAGCAGTCATTCTGCCGAACTTGAAAGGCCACGGGAAGGCCACGCAGCTGAAAATCACAACAATGGTAGCTAAATATATATGTGCAACGTTTTGTATATTTAAATTTTGTAATCAATTTCTGACTCATTGCGGCGGCTTATTTTTGTTTTGCTTGTATTCTTTTTTGTGTTATCGCATATTTAACCAATAAATTTTCGAGAAGTTTTGCACTCACAACTCGCGTTTTTTTTTTTAGTTTGGAAGTGCAATCGGCTACAGTTTGTTGTATTACAATGCGAAGTGAATTAGCACTTCTTGAAGAAATCATTTTTATTTTTGAACACTCGAAATCGGTCATTTATTCGCGGTAAGAAACGAGTTAACCGCTGTACCATTAGGTGATCGCCGAGGTCTAAGAATGTGACATATTTTCGACTTGGGTAATCTCTGATTTGGAACATATTTAGAATTGATTGGGTAGTGAAAGACAGTCGAGTCGGAAAGAAGAACGCAATAAAAAATTTTAATGCGATGTTTATTGCCACAGGACTTAAAGGGTATGAAATGAGGAGTGATGAGGATGCTTAAATAAAGGAAAAAAGGTTGGCTGATATAATAAAATCAAGAAGCGAACGATGATATGGCCCCTGTGTCCAAGCGATATATGAATCCGGATTGTTCGGTGAGAGACCCACTGCCGCCAGATGCCGAATTCTCGTCGCCTTCAGCGCCGGGAAAACCCACAGCAGGTGGTGAATATCCGCCTCACTATCTCTGATCTTGCAGACTGGACACCCGGGGCGGGGATATAAATCTCGGAATTGCGGCCACTTGCGCGTCACGGCTGGAGTTAGGGCAACCCCGACCCGTATCCTCCGAAGCGCAACCTCCTCTGCACGGGTAAGACCACGGGGAGGGTTACCGCACACGGAGGGATTAGAGCACGTGTGCGGCGCCGGAGGTGTTCCTGTCTTGATAAAAGGAGGGTGGTGTCATCTAGAGTGATGACTCGAGGCAAACACGAGGTTGGGGTGAACGCAATCCAATTGATCGCCCCTAAACGTTCATATCTCCACATCCGAATACGAGCGATTGCCACTGCCAAATTTTTCCAACTTCTTCTTAATATAGACACATTGAAGTTCGTGTTGCTTGCTTTGACGTTATAAAATAAAATTTATTCGTTAAAAAAAAAATACGCCCAACGTGGGGCTCGAACCCACGACCCTGAGATTAAGAGTCTCATGCTCTACCGACTGAGCTAGCCGGGCGGTCGACTGCAGGGGGCGTAAAACCACTATAAGAGGTATGCTTAGTGTCTTCTGTACAAAATGTTTTTTTGTAAAATGCTCATGTTATAGTGACATAATATTCTAGTTTGCTGTAACGATACTATTTTATGATTCTTTCGTTTTTGTACTCACGCGACGCAGTCAGACAACATGAACGAGTCATTATAAATAGACATATGATAGCAACTGCGTCGTGCATGCTTCCCGCTGTTCTCTTATGGTCCATAGCTAAAAGCATGGATAAACGCTATTGCTCAGTTTCAATTTCATACAGATTTCATACAGAGTCCGATGCGCAGAGGTGGATCGAGCTTTGTATTTCTGCCATTGCTGCTGCTGCTGCTGCTGCTGTAAAAGGCGTCCGTCGCAGCCTATCATTCTTCGTCGCAGCTTGTCAAGCACTCCATATTCTCAAGAATTTATCCAGCACAAATAAAGGTAGCGCTACCTTTCCTACTAAACCCAAAACAATTATTATTATCATAAGACGCTGTTGGGGCAGATGGCGCTACTACAGCGCTACCACGATTTGGACTACATAACTAACGAAACAAGAGCGAAACCAGTGAAATCTACGGATCTGCATTTGTTTAAGGAAAACAAACAACAAGAGTACCGCAACCATATGCAATGGTAAATATAACAGACCACTAAAAATGATGTCCCTGTGTTGGCTCAAAATAGTCTCTCTCATGCAAATTGCTGATATTTACGGTATGCGCAAATATGGATAATACCGTTCCTTTTTTTGTATTGTGTACAAAGGCTGGCCGCGGATGAATATGGTAAATTTAATTTTAAGATAACGAGCGATGTAAAGGCTGGAAGATTAAGTAGCGATTGAAATACTAGATAGCCATAAAATGAATGAAAATTAGACCTTGCATATAACGCACTTCCTAAATGCTTGAAGCTTGGAGGCTTGAAGAAACATCTGGCTCCTCTTGCCGAAGTATGTGTGACATCGTAAAAGCAGAGAAAAAAAAGAAAGTAAGAATCAACTGAATATTTCGATGTGTGTATGAAATACGGAAAAACTGCATAGGAAAAGGTAGACGAAAAGTACACTATCGAGAAATATGACGGAAAACACATTTTTTTTTCCCGTAAAGTACACCATTCATCAAGTCTGGCAGCAGCAGCAGCAGTTTCTAGATCAGTAAAAAGAAAGCGAACATTAAATTCAAATTCAGACCGAGGGCGCTAGCCAACACCCTGTCTGAAAAACAAGCACTTCTATCGTCCACCGATTGTTCCGTTGGTCCATTGGTTGGTCACATGAGCGAAAAAAAAAAGAAAGAAACCTCAAAGCAACGCTTGGGAGGCATGCCTAAGTAGGCTTATCTCCTTGTTTGCGAGACTGCGGCGGATTTCGAACAGTAACGAAACTAATTCTTAATCCCGTTCACAAAAGGTAAGAAAATTCACAATCTTTGCAATACGATGCCGTTATGCTCTAGACGCTGCAGGCTCCAGAGTGCCATTTTTTCTCCAGCGGCCAGCGGCTGCCGAAATGAGGCGATGGCAATGCGCTTCCTGAAATCAAGTCGGCATTCTCCCTGTGGGTTCGGTTCTGCTCATACGCACAAATTCTCAATTCGCGACGCCATCTGCCTTCGGCAAAATATTTGTTCGAATTTATTTGGTTTAGCGATGGTTTACCTTGCTATAAGAAGGCGGAAGTCAGGCAATGTTCCGTTTTTTTTGCGACTCAACTTCGTTCTACGCGATGAAACGGAACGATTCCAAACTGTGCAGCCACACTCGGCCTCGAAAAAAGCATGAGTATTGTTGATTACTCTTTGCTTTGCAAAGACTTGGAAGGGTGTTTTCGCGACTGATCATTTGGCCGATTGGTGCAACCATCGCCTGTTTAACGTATGTGCGAGTCCGTATGTGGAGGTTGAAAAATTCATCGACACCACGGTATTGGTAGCATTGACGATTACTTGCAGGGCGGTCAAATTGAGATCGAGGAGAGCATCTGGCGGCTTGCAGAAGCTTTTGCGGCCCTTGCGGTCTGCGTTGCTGTAACTGATACTTGATGAATCCTGTGGCTGAGTTGTGCATTTAGACAGTCTGTTCCCCGCTGCAGGCCTAGCTAATTCTGAGTGGCCAGTCAAGCGCGGCTTCTGACGCTGTGTGCCTCGAAAAAGTGATGTGCACCGTAAAACCGGGTTCGAACCCGACCGCGGCGGCCGCGTTTCGATGAAGGCAAAAGGCATCCGTGTGCTGTGCGATGTCAGTGCATGTTAAAGATCACCAGGTGGTCGAAATCATTCCGGAGATGACTTCGACCTCCACACTACGGCACCTATTTCTCTCTTTCATCTTTCACTCCCACCTTCCTCCCTTCCCTTACGGCGCGGTTCCAATGACCACCGACATATATTAGACAATTACTGCCCCATTTCCTTTCCCCAAAACCAATTTTCATTTTTCCATAAAGCTGCATTGACGGTATAAAGAACTTAACTTACTAGTACCTGTGGGTTGCCATGCCCGCACAGGGGCAAGAACAGCAAGACGGTCGCCGACTTGCACATGAAATTCTAACTGCCACTGTGCTATAGTTGAGCCGAGCGTGAGTTTTACTTGCCGGGCGTTCATATCCATGCCTTGGTCACAAGTCAAAGTTCCTGTCATTTTCCATACTCCAGTGCTCGCCAAACTAATGTGCAGCTCAGGAGCAATTACAGTGTTTTTTATCATAGGTATTCAACTATTGTAATCGAGCATTTGACGTAATATCGCCTGGTCAGGGTGAAGCATATTGCATAATGCAAAAATCGCATATAACAGTCACTGACCAGTCAGAAAATAACAGTTAGTGTTTTGGGTTTCATATGGAACCCTTGTTCACAATCTGCTTACAATGTTTACAATATGGTTAAAAAGGGTTCAGGCTGTGTCATGCTGTTTGTTTCACTCTGTTCACTCTGCATTTACGCAGCATTTCGTGGCACCAATCACACAACTCTTTCCCACTCACATGCAGCTCACCATGGAAAAGGAAGAGGAGCAGATCGACTGCGAGGCAGTCGTCTACCAGTGCGGTGCCTGCGACGAACAGTTTTCCTCCCTGCAGGAGATAGAGCAGCATCACAGCGCCGAAGGAGGCAACATGTGTCCTTTCATGGTTGCAGCTGCCATTCAGCCCCATCTCGACGGCAGCAAATCGGAAGTAGTGGTTGTCTCTGAAGATGTAGCACTCCCTGAGAGTGTGGTTGTGTCAGGAGACATCATCATTCCCGACGACGTGGCACTTTCTGAAGATGTTGATGACCCAGAGCCCATGGTCGTTGAAGCGATGCCAGTGCTGGGCCATGGACATGTTTGCACCATATGTGGGTCAAGCTTCAGCTCAAAGTTCCTTTTGGAAGCACACGTGCAGTCACACCGTAACAACGAGCAAAAGGTCTATGTCTGCGAGTTGTGCAAACAAAAGTTCTGTGACTCGAGTGAGTATGTCACGCACCTAGTATCAAGCCATGCTAAGAAGGACCACTGCTGTACCATTTGCAACAAGTGGTACACATCACGCAGCAACCTAAGGACCCATATGATGATTCATGCTGGACGTAAGCCTCACCAGTGTGACATCTGTGGCCGTCAGTTCACCGTGTCCAGTAACCTGAAGGCTCACCGACGGATCCACACGGGCGAGCGCAAGTACGTCTGCCAAGTATGCAACAAGGGCTTCATTACATCCACCCACCTCAAGACACACATGGCTGTACATACTGGTGAAAAACCGTACCAGTGCGAAATCTGCTTTCGTGAGTTTGCTGTCAACAGCAACATGCGTGCACACATGCTGACACACACTGGAGAGAAGCGGCATGAGTGCCAGATCTGCGGCAAGCAGTTTGCCACTTCCAGCCATGTCAAGACTCACCTTTTGTCCCACACAGGCCAACGAGACCACAAGTGCACGACATGTGGCAAGTCCTTTACAGTAGCGTCCAACCTGAAGGCCCACATGAAGATCCATCTCGGTCAGAGGGACCACGCCTGCGATCTTTGCAACAAGCGCTTCTACACGAACAGTGATCTCAGGTCGCACAAAATGGTCCACACTGGAGAGAGGCCATACCAGTGTGACGTGTGCCTTGAGCGCTTCACCAAGATGTCCAACCTAAACTCACACCGGACGACACATACGGGCGAGCGACCCCACCAGTGCAGCATATGTCTGAAGCGGTTCCGCAAGGCCATCAACCTGCGGACACACCTGCAGACGCACCAGTCGGATCGTGCACACCCCTGTTCGCTCTGTGATGAGGCATTCCCAAACATCACGCGTCTCAAGGCACACACAAAGAAATGCCACCAGGAAGTCTTCAGCTGCGAGCAGTGCAACCGCAGGTTCCAGTCACGAGCTGCACTAGATTCACACATGAAGATCCACTCTGATGCATACCCCTTTTCCTGCAACATGTGTGAGCGGTCATTCGCCAAGGAACAGCATTTGCTGAAGCACATGGAAGGACATGTGGAGAAAAAAAATGAATGCCCCACATGCAACCTGCGGTGCACATCCACAAACCAACTGGAAATACATATGCGGACACATACTGGTGAACGACCCTATGGCTGTGATGAATGTCCAAGGCGCTTCACAAAGCAAGTTAACCTCAAGCGTCATATGCAAGTCCACACAAAAATCAAGTTTGAGTGCCAGGTCTGTCTAAAAAACTACATCTCTGACAAGACTTTACAGTCACATTACCGAAACGCTCATCCAGATTGTGCGTATGCGAACTTAGCAGGTGCAACAAATGAAATTCATGTTGTGGTCAAACAGGAACCCGGGACACCTACATACTCTAACGGTGAAGATGTCTTGGAGGACGATGAAGAGGAAGAAGACAACGAAGAGTTCGAAGAGGAAAATGAATTCGAAGAACAGGAAGCAGAGAGTGAACTCTGTGAAGCTCAGCAGTTACAGAACAAGCTGGCAACAAATGGACATAGTTTGGTGGCACACAAAAGTTAGAGAGTGAGGGCTGTAATATTGAAGAGCAAGAAAACAACGAAAATTCAGATTAGGTCTTCCACATGATGCAAAGGTTTTGTTGGACTACAGTGCGGGAGAGTTTGGTGGATATCAGTCATCAATAAAATTTCGTTACTGTATCCGCTGACAGCTGATCTGTGTGTCAAGTTTGTTGATCAGTGCTTGTAAAATAAAAGAGACTATCTGCTGTTTTAATAGTAAAACGTGTTTCGTGGTGGGGGATCCTTTACGCACGACAGGTGTCAGTGCTTTATGTTGGCAGCCTGCACGCAGTAACAGGGGAGGGGCAGAGGGGAGAAGGAGGGCGAGCGTATTTAACTTATTTCATTTGCCGATTTTGCTCTGCGAACCACGAGGTCAGTAAACAAAAAGAATTGAAGCTGGCATTTCTGGCGGGGAATTCTACGACTCTACCAATAAAAGCTGAAACGCACGCACGGCGTCGCGCCGATCGCGACCACGGAAGCCACGGTCATTGGCTTTACCCGTGCTGTGGCTGCGTGCCGCTGCGTGTGAAAATCACGGTGGTGGTCTGCTGGGCTGGTCGACGGGCATGTGAGTGTCTCGACGGTACGGCGCACCCGTCACGCCCCTTGTTTTGCTCTGCTCGTTACAATCAAAAGCTCGCTGCACTCTTTTATAGCCATGAAGATTATGCCTGCCGCCAGCTTGGCTGTCTTGCGTAGCGAGTTTCGAAAAGTTCTAGAACTCAGACAGGCCGCTGACCCTCTTGAGAGCCGCATAGCATGTTACCGCCGTGAAAAGTTCTGTTGGATGCTTGATCGCAGATTGTTCTGCGTCGTTCTCTTTTAGAAAAAAATAAAATGCCTGTAATCACGGAGGTGGCAAATGAAGACGTTCCCCTTCGACCGGGTCCGAAGGGAGACTGCCTCGACGAGGACTCGGCGGCCGGCAAAGGCGATATCGAGGGACCTTCGCCGATCCAGAGTCCGAAAGCGGACGGCGCCGGAGACGATGAAGACGACTCATCGTTCGCGGACATGCCGCCCCTGGAGAGCTTTGAGGCCGACAAGGCGAGCAAGCCCAAGAAAGAGAAGAAGATCGTCATCGAAGACGAAGAGCCTGAGAAAGAAGTCGACGAAGATGGTTGGCTTGACGTTCTCGGAAGCGGCGAACTCAAAAAAAGGGTGAGATGGCCACATGTATCATCAGTGGCGTCCCACTTAGGTTTGGATCATTGCAACTTATGGTCGCTGGACCGTTGCACGCGTGACAGTCCGCGTTAGGAAACACAAGATACTAAGAGCGCCAACCTGTTGTGAAAGAGTTTGCTGTGCACTCTTTGAAGAAGCTGCGGCGAAAACACTTGACCTGTGGCCGTGCTCTGGTCACTCTTGGGCAGTTCGAGCTTTGATTAGCTCAGAAAACAAGCCTGGCTTTTCGGCTGTTTTTAATTAGTTACGTCATTGCATGGTTTCGTTTCCTTAATCATTCAGGTTTCTGTGAAAAATTTCTGCTTTCTCACAACATACCTCTTGCAACTGTGTTTGCGAAATTATTTTCAGGACGTAATAACAGCGCAGGCAAAGTTGAAGTGCTGATAACTCAGGTGCTGCCTATGTTGTCGAGCAAGTTATCACACACTCGATCAGAGATAATTGGCATTTCTTTCCTAGTGTTCTTGTGTTGTTTTCTACTTCAGCATTAAAGTTATTTGCAACGCACACTTATGTCATTCTTGGGCGGCTTGTGTGATTACATTGTGTCTGGAGCATAAAAATAGTGAATTCTGCAAACACATTTATATTTTTTTGCTTACCCGTCATAATTGCCCTCATCTCTTTTAGCACCCACTAAAAAAACTGATTTTCATGAACATAGGTGCTTGGTACATAAGCAAAGCTACCTTCAGTGCTCTGTCCTCTGCGTACCATGATAGAAATTTGGGCAGCTGTTGACAACACTAGCAGCACATGACATTGATCCAAAGTGCATATCCTTCAGGTGTCTAATTTGCCAGGAGCTGATCTGTGCAAGGTCCAGCCTTTAGGGTGCAGTGCTCTGTAGATGTTGTGTTCATTCTTCAACAACATGTAGAAACTGGTTCACCGGTGGTGGCATGGTATAGTATGTGTTTTTCTTTAATGCTCGTATCTGTTCATGCCTTTATATCACACTGCTGGTAGGAGGCAATGTGTGCCTGCCAAACAGGACATGCAAACTTTTATTTTAGTGCAGCACCTTGCAACTCCGTCATTTAATGAACAAAGTTCAAACCTAGGACGCAAAACTTATCGAACTCCTAGTGTATATCAATAATAAACACTTTGTAAAACATGTTCACCGTTGTCTGGTACCTTTAAGTATATTCTGATAAACTAAAGCTTCCAAGCATACAAAGGACACTTCCCGCTAGTTTACATTTATTGCTCGTATCCATTTTTTTTTATCACACCACTGCCATATCAGTGTACACTACTTTTGGTACTGTAGAAGCTTGGGCATGTTGGTGTGACATGGTTTTTTCAGCAGCGCTCCTCAGCGCCGTGTCTGTGCACTTGTCACGTCCTTTGTCCCCTGCGCTGCTGGAAAAAACTACTTTTGGTATTTGGAACACTTCACATTTTGAAACGTTTCCATGCCTTGTGTATCATTGAGATCATCCTTGTGGAGATGATTCTCAATTTTTGGACGGAGCTCGAATAGAAGCCTGAAATTTTGTTGAACATCGACGAAGATAGCAGCCAATTTGCAAAAAGGCATTCTTGCTGCTTGATGCTATGCATCCTGCTTGTTTGTTTTGTAAAGTTTGTGTGCTACGGTGCTTACAGATTCATCCATCATGGTTTTTACGGGTTTTTCATGGTGACAAACCAGCAGTTAGCATTTTGCAAGCTTCTTATCACAAAATGTTCACTGGGCTGCAGGTGATCAAGCCCGGTCAGGGCAAAGACTCCAGGCCGCAGAGGTCAAACTGGGTCGTGCTGAACTTGAAGGGCACCCTGGACGATGGCACAGTCTTCGAGGAGCAGAAGGACTGGCGTATCATTCTGGGGGACATGGAAACTGTTTGTGGTGAGTGGTGCATGAACTGCCATGGCAGTGTGTCATGCATGCAGTCTAGTCACATTAATTATTGAAATGATTTCTTGCTTCCATTTACACCAAGTGAGTTCGAATGTTTCATGTCGTTGCTGTGTGTTTCTGTGTGGTTTATGTGGCAGCTTCAACCATGTTCTTTCACAACATTCATTCTAGTAGCCACAAAATTAAGCATTGTCACTTTGAGGTTAGGTTTTTGTTTTCTTGTCACCCATTGAAATTCTTCAGCTCCAGCTTCCCCCCTACAGCCTTATGTTCATATAGCATACATTGCTTTGACTTTTTTTGTTACTGCATCTGTTGGTTAGGCATGAACCCTATAGCCCAGCTCTAACTGGTGTACAGAATGTCTACAGTCACTGGTGTGCAGAATGTCTACAATCAGCATTCTAACTTCTTTAAACAAAGAAATAATTATTGTAGGGGTTATGAACATAAACGTTATTGATACCACTGATAATGCTTGCTCTAAATATATGAACATTCTTCTCAGTCATGGCATTGAATCATTATTAGACATACCAACTCGTTGTGCATCTGATTCACATGGTACGCTCATTGACCATGTGTTGTCTAACGTCCTTTTACCTCAAACTTTCGGAGTCATTAGATTCAATATAACTGATCACTACACAGTATTCTTGCTTATAGACAGCTCAAATGAAAGCGCACCGAAAAAAATCAAATAGATACTCCTTCGACAAAAACAGATTTATTGATTTGATAGCCAATGTTAACTGGACAGATGTGTTGCAAGAAAAGTGCACTAACGCTTCGTATAATATTTTTTCGAAGAAATTAATCGATGCAGCTGATGCATGCACAACAGTAACGTCATTGGTAAAATGGTATTCTGCACCGCGAAATCCATGGATGACTAACGGAATACTACGCTCTATTAGAAAAAAAGTAACCTTCACAACAAAGTGAAAGCACAACCGTTCAACCTCGCTTTAAAACAAAGATTCAAAATCTACTCAAAAACTCTATCTTCTCTAATTAAACATCGTAAAAGGAGTTACTATGAAAACGAAATACTTAAAAATTGATACAAGACTCATAAGAACTGGCAATTGATTAAGGAGTTTTAAAATCTCTCGGACCAAAACTGCAATATTACAGAAATTAATGATGGTACGCGAAGTTTAACTAACCCTACGGACATAGCAAATGCGTTTAACTCATTTTTTTCACAGCTTGACAAAACGCCTACCGCTGAAATCTCGCGACCTACTCGTTGTCCTTACTCTTTCTATATGCGTCCAACATCCCCAGATGAAGTTATAAACGTAATAACCAGCTTAAAAAATACCGGGTGTGGCTTAGATTCTATCCTTCCATCTAAAATTAAACTTGTTGCACACGAACTGTAGCCCGTTCTCACAAATGTTATCAATAAGATGTTTAAGTCTGGTGACTTTCCAGATCAACTTAAAAACGGAAAATTTATTCCTATACATAAGCGAGACGATAAATACAGTTTGGCTAATTATCATCCAATAACTATTCTTCCATTTTTTAGTAAAGTAATCGAAAAGTTCGTTGTTAACTGTCTAATGAACTACCTTCTAAAATTCAGTCTTCTGATACCTCAGCAATTTGGTTTTTGCCCTAACTATTCCACTGATCTTGCACTGATACAATTTACTGACAGAATTAAACACTTCATTGATAACGGACTTTGGGCGGCAGCTGTATTCATTGATTTTACGAAGGCATTTGATACAATCAATCATCCAATACTCCTTTTAAAGCTAGAAGCGCTGGGAATTTGTGGGCCCACTCTTAGTTTACTACGTAATTACCTCGCTAACAGAACTCAGTTTGTACAAATATCGAATACTTTACCCCAACCAATTACAATTAATCAAGGAGTTCCGCAAGGATCTGTTTTAGGCCCCCTTCTGTTCTTAATTTACATTAATGATCTGCAAAAATGCCTCAATAACACTGACTGCACTCTGTATGCAGATGACACTACCATACTTTCTTCTAGCGATAACTTAAGTGACCTAACACCAAAAATTAATGCCAACCTTATAAATGTAATCGACTGGTGCCACAGCAATCTTTTACAAATAAACCCATTTAAAACAAAGCTAATGATATTTCACTCAGAACACAAACGACTTGTCAGCGTTCCAGATGTATACCTAAATAATCACATTATTCTCCTATCAAGTACTGTAACATTTCTTGGTGTGACGCTTGATTCACATTTAAAATTTAACCTTCACACTAAATCTATTAGCAAGAAAGTTGCACTTGGTATACGTATACTAATTAGGACGCGTTATTATTTCCAACAGCATATTCTTCGCTCACTTTATTATGCATTCATTCATAGCCACCTCAATTACTGTTTATCATCGTGGGGTAACACGTACTATACCCATCTTTCTTCTTTGTGTCATCTTCAAAACCAATCTGTTAGAATAATGACATTCAGCTCATTGTCCGCATCCAGTGCTCCCCTTTACCGCCGGCTCAATATCTTACCTCTCCTTTGTTCACTCCAACTGAAACTAGGTTTATTAATTTATTGCGCCCGTCACAATAGCACTGCTCTCTCTATATTTACAGCTTCCTGTTTGTGTAACGTTAATAATACTAGATTCACTGAACAACATAATCTTTTGCTTCTGAAAGTCAAAACTAATTATGGCAAACAGTCCGCTTTATTTTCAGCAATCACTGTCTGGAACTCGCTACCCGCAATCATCAAATCATTCCGCACCGAAGCACAATTCCATAAAAACTTGAAAAACTATGTACTGCATAATTGCCTTCAATTGCCACGCCAATGAAACCTGCTAGTATTGTGTATGACTTCTATTGCCTGAGTGCTTGTTCTATGTTCTCTTTTTGTGCTTGGAAAATGTGTTTTTAAAATTTAGCATGCCTAAACTGTTAGTTCAGATCTTAGTTTCCATTGCACCTGTTTTCCGCTATGTAATTTCTATCTGCCATATGTTATCCTACTTCAAATATGCAATTAATTACAGGAGGTCCCCCTGACAGTTTCCACTTTGGGACCTCCTTCTGTGATAATCAATTTATGTGCATCTTACGTATGCATCTTTTTCAATGAAACCGTTTCCGTTTCCACAGAATACAAGGCATTTTTACCTACATCCATTTTTCTAGACTTGTTTTTATGCTGTCGTAGTGCTGTGGCTAATTCATAGTAGTCACATTTTATGATAGGAAAAAGTAGCCACTAAAAGGCGCGAGATGGAGGCACCGTCTTTTGTTGTCTACTGCCTTTGTCCTGTGCCTTTTGCAGTCATTCTTCCCAATTATGTGTTACCAGCTGGCCTACAACTATACTGTCCTATATGGGCCATGTTTGTCTGTAAAATTCAAGATGTGTGTTTAGAGAAGATTTTCTAGGAACTGTTGGGAGACCTCATCTAACTAACCACATCTGCTTCTTGCGCTCCAAAATTGTTGCCGATGCAATTGCTGCCATTAGGCTGAATTGTCCTGGACCCCGCTGATGGCTCTAACAGTGCGACAACACATTGCTGATAGTAGTAGTGCAGTAACGAGAGAACGACCAAGTATTTGCAAGATGGACCGGCTACAAGCACATCGTGCAACTCGTCTTGTGTGCTTGCTTGTGTTGTGGCGGTCTTTGCTTTTGAGCTCAAACACGCATTGTTTGCTGTGGTCTGTGTGCACAGGCTTGGACATTACACTCGCCCTCATGGAGAAAGGAGAGGTGGCTGAAATTGTCATACCTGCCAGGCTGGGCTATGGGGACAAGGGAAGGTAAGGCTTTTGCTTCTGCCTGACTCATAACGACTGTTGGAGACTGAGGGTGCGATTTTACTTTTTTAACTGCCACTGCAGGATTATTTGTGGCAGGTCACTATGCAAAAGACCTCATTCAGCTGTATTTGTTGTGGAATACTGAGTGAAGTATACTATAGATAAATAGAACTACAGATCACATTAGCATCTTTCCATCTGACCTACTAAACAGTGCTGACTCTCTTCGAATAATTGAATGCCGACTGCTTGATCATAACGTTTGCATTTGCAAAGGTTTTGCCTGTGTGTGTTGTATTTTGCTTTTACTTCAGTAATTAGAAAAGTATGGGGTACTTCTACCAAAACTTCATGAAAAGAGCAGACATTTTAGTGCTGACTCAGCACCTTCTTCAGGGCTGACTGGAGGGAGTGAGAGAAGCGCTTTTCACCTCTAATTCGTCTCCTGACCCAACAGATCTCTGAAGGGTTCGCATTTCATTTTATTAATGCATTAGTTTTTGTGAACATGTTTGTTTTTTTGCCTCTCTTTCTATGGCCCATTATATGAGCCTTCAGTATTTCCTAAAAGGATAAATTAATGTTATGGCAATCACCACAAGTGCTGGAGAATAGATGCATTCCAGTTTTTTGGGCAAGGTCTCCATACTGGCATCTGAAATGTGGCACTGTATTGAACTTTAGTGACACAAGTGTAATTAGGAATTGGTGACTGCGGTGCCTGGCATTGGCCGTGGTGCTCTTTGGGTACATAAAAGTGAGCATATGAGCCCTGTGTTTTATTCTTTTTTTTCTTTTGTTGTTTGCACATTCAACAAGCTGCAGTTGAATAGTGGTACAGCGGTTAAGCAATGCGTCACTGCCGTGCGATGGCAGGTGCTGCCACCAGTGGGACTTGTGCGATCCAGGTTGCTCTCCCCAGCAACCTCTTGCGACCAATCATTAATTTAACTACCACCTGCCACGGTGGACTGTTCGCTCACAATCCGGTGGACAGGTTGTGATGATGCCATAAGGCCACGTGACCTAGCTGGGCCACCTACCTCCTAGGTTGCTTCTCGAGGGATTTTTCGGGGATTTTTCGGTCATGGTCAGTGACACGATGACGATGCCAGATTTTCTGCGGCACGAGCTCCCTAAGGCTACCGCATTAAAATAATGGTGATGAAGCAGTCTAAGCTTTCAGTCTTGTCTCTCTTGGCCATAAGTAGTATGTGTTCTCCATTTGCTGTACTACATGATCAGGTTTCTGTGACCTCATGAGTTCAAGACTGATAGCTCATAATGGAAAAAATATAGAGCATAAAAAGACAAAGATAGAAACGCAGTGACAATGCGGAACTAAAAATGTAGCTTACCAGCACTGAAGTTCGGACCATTTGGTATCTATGGTAGAGGAGCTTAAACCACACAAGGACTTGAACAGGGATACTACTACAGCACTACAATTGTGTTTCAGGCCTGTGTTTTTTTCTATTTTCGCCATATTTCTGCACTGTGATATATTACATTATGAGTTAAAAGTTAGCTGAGGTAGTTCTGCTTTGTCGTGTTTACATGTGGTATGCTTGTTTTCGTTTCAGGGAACCAGACGTGCCACCGAAAGCCACACTGCACTATCACGTGGAGCTCCTTGACACCTATCCTGCCAAGGAGGAGAGCGAACTGCCTTTCCAGGAACGTCTGTCCATTGGGTGGGTGTTCCTTTCTTTCTTCTCGGTTCATTCTTCTTTTGCTTTCCAGAAATTTCCTA
This sequence comes from Amblyomma americanum, assembly GCF_052857255.1. NCBI lineage: Eukaryota > Metazoa > Arthropoda > Arachnida > Ixodida > Ixodidae > Amblyomma > Amblyomma americanum. The sequence continues at coordinate 7,746,286 of NC_135498.1, forward strand.
CATCTTTCCCAGCATGATGCTGCACACTTAGGATATCGGCCATTGCTCTGTGCCATACAGTTGTGCTATAAGCTACTACATTGTTACTCTTTGTAGACAAACAGGATTTATTGGTTTGATCCAAGGACTTGCAAAGCTGGAAATGTATGCCAGTCTCCCGTGCCTCTCTGTTGTCTGCAGCTATAGCGATGTACATCCAAATGTAACATCATCATAATTGTAATGCAAGGATCCTTTGTGTTAGTACAGTGGAGCAGAAAAAATGGAATCCAGTTATTTATTAATTTAGATTTAAATATATCAGGAGGGGTCACTTTTTCACTTCTGTGATCAGAAAGGAGAAAGAAACATGCTGCATTCAAGTAAATGCATTGCCCACTTCCAAATCCGAAAAAGAAAAAAGCTCTCATTACATTTGGGTAAATACTGTACAAAGTCTTTAAAACACTGAGGAACAGTATAGAAAATTATATTGGGGAAGTTTTTTTTTTTTTGAATTTTAAAAAAAGTACAATCAAGCCCACTTATAACAAACCTGACGATCCCACGGATTTCGTTCTTTGTATCTGAACTTTGTGTTAAGTGGACACTTGAAACGCTTATTCACACAAGAGTTGCTTTTATTTCTTTAAGAAGTCCATTATGCATGTCTGTTTCTTCAAACCTTAAGCTACAACAGCTCTTTGCATACTCTTCAGTACTGTCATGTGCTTCTTGCTGAGGCCCTTTCTGTTGACGAGCAGCATTAGGGATGGGATATAACTAGTCGTGGTTAGAACGTTGACGGCAACTGGCATTGGGCCAGCCTCCTCTAGACTCCAATCCTCGGCTAGGTGTAAAGATACAGAGACGGAGCTAGTGCAGCGCACGTGCATGCAGAATGTGCCGTTTGCTGTCTGCACTCATGAACGGCACAGACGGGAGACAGTGGCGGACCAGCAAGGCATGCCACCTGACTGGCATCCATAATTTTCAAATGCTACCATTGGTCACTCGCCAACCACGTGCAGTAGTTTCACCAGTCCTTATAAGTATTGACGGACTCCAGTGTTCCTTTCAACACGGTCCATCTTGTACCTGCCACGCTTCTGCTTTCACTTTTTACACTTTGCCCAGCTGGCACACACGCATGCACCAAAGCAGTTAACTGTAGTTTCAATTCCTCCTTTTTTTGGGAGTCACCACATCCTTTCCAAGAGGCAGTGGGTGATGGTAACAGGGGTTAGGACTTGGGAGGTGCTCTTTGGCCTTTACACTGGCAAGAAGCACTAGTTTTTCGACTTCAGGGTCTAGTTTTCGGCGTCTCTTTGTTCCCTTTAAAGGGCCTCAGAAAGGGGCTCTGAGTGAAGTTACGCTATGTCTGCGATGTTAAAGGACGCTGCTTCTCAAATATCCTCCAGCCATAATATTTTTAATGCGTTTTGTGGAAGATGAGCTATATGCAGTCAGAATTTGATCTTCTGCATCTTCGCACCTTTCCCTCTCCTCATCAACTTTCGCACGCCAAAACGTCTGCACTCCACCGCCGGCCCCACCACTCAGCCCCTCCCCTGCTTCCGCTGGCTGCTGGTGCGCGCGGAATGCCCACAACCGGAATGCCCATGGCCGTGGTAGCGCATGACGTCTGGAAGAATTTGGCGCTGCGAACCAATGATAACCCCTGACTGCTGACGTCATTTGCACGACGTGACGTCATGTGCCAGATTTCGCGCAAAAGCCTGGCACCGCGCGTCGCCACGAGGTGCTAGAGCGGGAACTTTTAAAAATGTATTGCAAATTTCCCGCTCGCTTTTGAGGTCTCGTACCTGGCATGGACACTCGGTGGCCTGTACTTTACATAGTGCAAGCATTTTAAAGCCAAGCTCAAACACGCAACTGAAACAGAGTGCAGGCAACTGGGTGGCGAGGTGGAGTTGCAATAAACGTTTTTCCTAGAACTTGAGTCCGGGAAACTTGTCCTCAGTAGTACATAATTTGATGCTAGCACCTCCCTCTTTCGGATTAAGCAAGCATTTATTCTTGCTCCAACAGATATAAGTGGGCTTGACTGTATCTAAAAAGCTACAGCTACACTTTACAGCACCACACTCGGCACGTGGATACCATAAATTTGTGTCGCACTGGCGGCATGCTGGCTTTCCTCTGCCTTCCTTCAGCTAACATGGTAAGAAGTAAAGGGATAAGCAAGGATGAGGTTGTCACCGTCTACTGCAAATAAAAAATTTTTGAAACCTCTTGGCTTCTGCAGCAAATATGCCTACATTTGGTAGCCTTGTTTAGCTGTGTCATTTTGGAAAAAGTCTCAAGGCGATCCAGCTTGTTAGATCCTTTGTACCCAGCCACACGGTGTCATAGTGAATTGAAAGTTTGGCAGCCTATTGATGTACTGAATTCATAAATTACATTTTTTATGTTATACGCCAAACTTTTGTGACTAATTCAGCACTTAATCGATCAAGGAATTTTCAAGAGTAATGGGGACTTCCGAAGCTCACACTCTCTCACCAATGACAGTAATCGCAACCCATCCTGTGCTTGAGTTACTGTCATGTATGCTTCGCAGCAAGCTATTCTTGCTGGCTTTGATGCTATAAAGCAGTTGTGCTAATCAAGTTGAAGGACCTGAGCGACCTTACTTTGTGCTTGGTTTACAGGGATGCAAAGCGAGAACGGGGGAACTTCTGGTATGGCCGAGGGGACTACTCAAATGCTGCCCACTGCTACAGGAGGTGAGGGCACAGTTACTTGAAAGCTCACCACAGCAGCCTGATAGTGGTGACAGAAAGGCTTTTATAGTAGCTACTCTTAACTTCGTTTGATGAAAAAGTTTAGAATATATGTTGGAGTTTGTGTGTTTTGAGAACCCTTCTCTTCTTTTTGCACTTAATTGCGAGAAAAGAGTTAGACCAGCTGGGGGGTCGATGCACAATCAAGGGTTTTTTTTTCTTTACATACCTTCATAGCCACTGTTCCTTAGCATCAGGTTCTAATTTTGGTCAGGGTATGTGAGACGAGCAATCTTAGGGATTGGAGGGGATATTGTATAATCTTTTCAGATTTTGCACAACAAATTAATTATTTGCCTTAAAGGTTGAATGGAATGGTTTTTCCTATACTTGCAATATTGTTCCTTAATGTAGACATTTTGAAATAGGCTCTAAATGAATGGTTTAAATGTAGTTATTTGTAGACATTCACCACTTGTGCCCAGATGGCGTGCTTGCACTTCCATAAGGTGGGCTGCTAGAATTTTTGACTTCCTGCGGTTCATTAAAAAAGGTCACCTGGCTGTAGAGCACATCCAGCCACGCCCACCAGCATGACACTTTGTAGTGAACGTGTAGCGTAAATTTCTCGACCCCGGCTACTGCTTGCTGCTCCACCACAACGCAGGGTGCACTGGGAAAACCGCGTGACACACCCATCACTGAGTGACGATTGTTTATAGGTGTGATTGCGCATGTTCAGCTGCTTTGTTATTTTCGATCAGTGCATGGGACATCCAAAATTCATTGCTTCACAGCGCTGAGCATAAGCGGACTTTTCTCAGCTTTGTTATATCCAGGCTTCACTGTACCACAATTTTGTTAACCAGCGAAACAATTATGTTCTTTGTGTTTTCTGATATCCGCTTCCATTTGTATATGACTGCTGCAAAAGCTGTCTTTACTGCTGAAGTTACCTATATTTTTAAAATTTACTGACAGGCTTCCCTGAAACACCTGCTATAAAAGCTATGCTATCCTTTCTTCACTGCTCTGCAATTTTCTTACTGTGCGTTGTCATTGATTGTACATTTCCTCACTTTTTGTATTTTGTCATGCTTTTCCTTCCTTTTTCATTGCAGAGCTTTAGATTTTCTCGATGACATGGGTCTGGTAAGTGGGCTGTTTTTTGTTTTGCATATTTACATGCGGTAGCTGTAAGTGTTGTAAGTGTGTCTGTTTATAAGAACTGTGCAAATTAAATGTGGGCAGATTACTATAGATAATTAAATGTGTTTTTTGTTCACGACATGGGCCTTTGCTGGTACAACTGAGAAGTCGCATCTTTGTGATGGTTGTGTCTTTTTCGTGTAATTGTAAACTAGATGTTATGTATATTAGATTTAGGCATGTGTGAATGTTTTTTTTTGTTCAAAGCGAATTCAATGCGAATAGTAATTTTCTTCTAATAATTTTGAAGCGAATATTTCAAATGCTTCTGTTGCTCTTCAACAAAAAAGGTTGAACAGCAAAATAGGCATTTTCAAAATCATGTATTTTTCAAACTCTCAATGCCATTGTAGGAACAAAGGAGAATGCATTGGAGTTTTTTCACACTCATTGAAGCTGTGTCGACTTTCTCTCCAGTTATAGCCATTAAAAATGGGTGACCAACCTACATGCTGTGCTGATATGTCTGTGGGGTGTGAGACCTTTACGGTGGGCCTGCAACTGCTGCTCTTATTTACGATTGCATGATTGTGCAGCTGTTGCTTTCAAACAGTGACTCCGTGATGCCTGCTAGGCACACGCACCGTGTGCCCAGCACCACCCCGCATCTGGCATCAGAAAGGGGCACTCATCTCCGTGTGTCTCGTGCTAGCTTCCCTTTGTGGTCATCATGCTTGTTTAGCAAGTTTCATGTAGAGAATTAGAGCGCCTGTGGCAGCTGCAGTCAGCTTAGACTCGTTCCGTGGGAGTGAAGAGAGTTGCACGCCCTCCGATTAGAAAGATTTAGCATAGCGTGACCCGCTTTTGTGGGGATCCACTGCGCATGTGCAGAATCGCCTTGGGAACACCACAAGGCAACAGGCTTCAGCCAGCTGTTATCACACCTGCCCTGTTGGAACCAATATGCACATGTGCACATTAGCGGTGCATGGAAATGGATCGGGCTATGCTAAATCCCTCTATTGATGCACTCTGCGTTGCCAGTTATGACGCGTGCGCACTGCAGGTAGTGCAGCCACAGACACCTGGCACGTAGATCTGGTTGCCGAACTTCCGCCTGCTTGCATCAATTGCTGCCAGCATGTGCACACAAGCTCTGGCATACACATGGAAGCGTAGGCACGCGGCGCGGAGTCAGGGTTTTCGTTTCGTGTCATGCCGCAGTATCATCCCAGAGGAGGTACGCTGAATCGAAACCACACGCACCAAGAGTTCCAGAAACATTTGCTTGAGATGAGTACTTAGAAATTTCGAATACCAAACATTTGGATCAGACCGAATATCGAATGCTTTACTCTTTTAAAGAGTATTCAAAATTATCGAATATTCGCACATGCCTAAATAGATTGTTAATGTGTTGCTTCCATTTTTTTCCGTGAAATGTCTTATTTACGTACAACGGTTTCCTTGGCAACTTTTTCAAAGGAGCATGCTGTAGAATTCAAAATTTTGCCATCAAGCCTGCAACAATATCAGTACACATTTTCACTTTGCAGGCAAAAGCCACTTTGAGTACATGAGCCATCATTTCATTTAAACGGCTCTCGCATGTTAGATGGTATAGAGTAGCACTTAACTGGGTACAGAAGCCAAAGTTTTTGTTTGTGTTTTCTGCTTTGTAATGATGCACAAGATGTTAGTATACACAGGAATCACCACATGGTATTTGCCTACAGCCACTGAATAATTGCTAATTTAATTTTTCCTCTCTGGCTCTTTCAGTTTCGGTTTCAACTCGAGCGATGGCAGGGACGTGGAGGTTTATTATAGGTCATGCGAGGCATCAGTAAACTGCAATACAATTGCTGCTTGTTGACTCCGTGTCATTCCGGCTCTTTAAACATGCTGACTGAAGCATTGTGGTAAATTAAAACAATGGAGCAGCGATTATATCAGGTTTTTTTTCATGCCTTACATGACCTACATGACCTATACTGACCTTTGATGTCACAGTCATCACTCTGCTGTTGAAACCAAAACAGCCGTAGAGGAAAATTCAATTATAAATTATTTAACTGTCGTTGACAAATACCATGGGATAAGCCATGTACGCCAACTTCTAATGCATCATTATAAAAAGAGGATATGCAACCAAAATTTGGTGTCCGTATTCAAATCCTTGAATTTCTGTTAGCTAAGGAGACAGAAATCTCATCAAGCAGCAGTGCTACTAGCTTTTTGTTCCTCTAACTGCATTTTTTTTTAGTAAGGTAGCGAATTTTAATTCAGTACTGATTGACCTATCCTTTCAAAGCAAGCTGTGCTGCGCCGTCATTCTGAGATTTATTTAACCTTGTATAGACATTTTGTGCGTGCATGTCGATGCTTCGAAGAGGTATTAGGTTCATTTTTATTTATTTGGCTGCTTAGTTTCAGGAACTGCTGCGAGAGCTTACTTAATGATTTTTAAATGGAATTTTGCAGAACCTTTCTGAATCGCCCGCTGACCTGCAATTGTTGCTGGACACACGGTTAAAGGTCTACAACAACCTGACTGCAACCCAGATGAAGGTGCGTAATTTGGAGGGAAAAGTTCGTGTAGTCACACAAATGCACCAACGTTGCAACAGCTAAGAGGATGTTGCGTAATAACAGGTGCAAAAACAACAGAGATTATAATGCATTTTAATGTTAATACTCCATGGCTAATCGAGAAGCTTGTTCTAAGGGAATGTAAAAGGCGTCATCATTCCTGAATGTGACAAGCAATAAACAGAGTGTGGTTTTTCTGCTGCTACCACACAATTTTTTTTTCTTTTGCCCTGTGGGATGTGCCGCCAGTGTCATCTATTCAGCGATTCTCAATCATTTTATTGGAAAAAGACTGACTTGGGCAGAAGCCAGGTACTGTAACTTACAATAGGCAGGCAATAATTCAGACTTGGATAATTCGTACAGTGGTTTCTTTTCATTTGGCTTAATTTAAACTTTGTGCCTCACTCCAACGCGACCGGCACGTGAAAGAGTGGTGGCTGAGGTCTGATGCTTTAGGTATGCGGGGTGGCAGGAGTAGAAAATTTGGCTCCTCCAACCACTTAAGACAGACGTGGTCCGATGGGGGATCTTGTTGAGGTCCAGTTGACACTCCAAGCGGTCGGAGCTGCCTTGTCACCACATAGTTTTGTTTCCTGAGGTTTGTTACCAGCCCATGGCGATAGCGGCTGTCAGCTGTCATCGAGCCAAGCCCAGCTGCGTGCCATTTTTGACTCTGATTGGTGTGTTTCCAGCCATTTTTGTTGTTAGAAAACATTTTGCTGTTGAGCCACAAATGTGCATTCCCCTCGCATCCGTCCCTGTGTTTCTTCCTGTGCACCGAAAAAGCGCGCTCATTACAAGCATGGTGAAGCCATGCTTACGTGGGTGCTGTCACTTGTGAGGAGGCAGAATGCAGGAGTCCGTGGAAGGCCTGCTTCTTTGGAGTAGTTCTTCTTTGATGTTCGTAACAGTGAACACGCTGCGCAGTTTTCACACAAAGCAGATGGCCATTGCTATTTTTTCAATTAAGTTCGCTTTTTTAAGTATTTTTGTAGTGATTCGACCTACATATAGTTTGGATCTTTTTTCCCACCCTGTCAACGTCCCAATTATTGTGGTTTTAATCTATTGGAAGACCATTGCATTATTAACATTTTTTCAAGCACACAACCAGTTGGAGACTGCTGGTTAAGTAAACATGTCAGTGGCTTCCACCCATGCTTTATGTTGTGCTTGTTTGTATAGTAACATTTACAAAGAAGAAGGTTCCAAAACACTTTTTATATGCACGGATGTATTCACAATGCAAACCACATTTAGTCTTGTATCATATTTATTAAAGGGTACTCCTGATGACTTCAACAAAAATTTCTAGTTTGAAGTTTGAATTAATGAGTCTTATGTACTTGTTGCTGTTTGTTAGATTGATTGGTCTGTGAGGTTCTTTCTTTTTCATCTATCTCGCCCAGTATTCTTTGCGGTGAGCTTACATTTTTGTTATTTATCTGTGGTTTTACAGATGGAGGCCTATGAGGCAGCCCTCAAATCTGTTGACTTCGTTTTGAAGGTTCAGCCAAACAATGTCAAAGCGCTGTATCGAAAAGGAAAGGTTAGTGCAGTATTTCAATCCTCCTGTCTCTTACTTGTTTGTCTTAACCTTTGCCACTGTTTTAAATTTTCTGCTGTTACTGGTCTAACATTTTGATTTTTATAACTCAAGACACATCAAGAAGTCACCAAAGGTCCTGGCAGCATGCGCATGTCTCAGCACTGAGGAAAGGATCACTCCGCGTCATAGCGTGAACGATATTATACAGAAGGCGTATTTATGCAGAAGCCCTTCTTTTTATGGACAAGGACACAAAGCTTTAGCGTAATTTAAATTTCCTCTGAAAAAATATTCTAACATCTAAAACGTGCATGTTACTTGCAAAAAGTTATTTTTGTCAGTTTGTTATTTTCATTGATTCAGAGCACTTTCATTTGCACTATAGCATGGGCCAAGAATGTTTTCCTTGTGTTCTGGATTTGCTAATGTGACTACGCTGTTAGTATTCATGAAAGAAAAAAACTGCTTGCAGTTTTCCAACATTATAAAAGCATTATAGCATGGTCTTCCTATGATTTGGAATTGTTTTAATGGGGTGAGCTCCCATAGATGCTTAATCAGTTAGGGTGCATTCTCGGATAAAATGAACAATTTAGAAACATTCGGTTGGTTTCCCACACGATTCTACGTTAAAAAATTACGCTTAATATGGAACTGTTTTGCATCTCCTTCAGTTAAACCGAACTTTCAGGGAGCGTCTACGGACCTTGAGGATCCCGAGCATCTGCGTAGCACTGTCAGAGAAATCAAAGGAAATAAAAACTCTGCTACAACAAAAAAATCTTCCTCCCACAAGATAGCTTCCGCTCACTTTTGCGCAAAACTGCAGAGAAGTCTTGTAGGGTTCGTACTCATGTAGGGAAAGCTTTTTCACAAGACCGCGTCCTTGCAGAAGAGCCGGAGCAGGAAGGTGGGGCACATTTGGGCTCACATGCTGCAACAAGCATTTATTGCGGCACAGATATGGCGAGATATCGGTGCCGCATGTGCATTGCCTGCGGCAAACAGAATGTTGCTTGGTGCACCTGCTCACAGAGTTAGTAACAGTCATGCTGCAGAAGATGCAAGATGAGAGAGATGCACGGCTAACCATCTGGGCATCTTAAAGCACTTGGAGCCAGATGGAAAACTAAAAACCGAAAATTATCACAAATTACAGCCACTGCGAAAGCAAAGGAAAGAGGTGGCGAAAACAGAAAAACTGACCAGTGCTGACCAGTGCAAGTAGGATAACATGAGATTGTCCAACGCCATCACTCTTCAACTCACTTAATGCATAGCACAATAAATACTCTGTTTGCAATTACTATCCTCCTGCAGAGACATTTAGTTCATTTTCATGTAACATATAGTATTTGGACACACCTAGTATGCTCACATATCATTTTGGAGCATTACTGATAAGACAAATTTTTATTGTGGTCTCTTGTTAATGGGAGATGTGCCAATTCAAACTATTTTGGTTAATTAATCATGAAATGTATCCAAGCTTGGCACAAATATAACTTTCTGCACTGATTTGAGAACTGGATTTTACTTTAAGCTAGCTAGTAGAGTTGCCAAGTAATTACAATTGACACCCTTGGAAAATCGTCCCTAGGGTTTTAAATATGGCAAAGTGCTCAAGTTGTTAATGTCATTAGGTTCATAAAAGCCTGTTCTCATGGAAATAAAAGTTAAAGCTCCAGCATGCATATATACATAAAATATTTCTTACAAAAGCAACTTTAAAAAATCTATTGCATGAATACATAGAAAAATAGAAGCTTTATTGCACGCCTCGGCATCTCAGGATTCATGCACAAAGAAGAGGATCATTCTACTATCATTCGTTATGAAATGTCAGAGGGATGAGGGATGGCAATCACAGAAAAAGGAAAAGCTTCTGAGAAAATCTATCTTAAAGTATCTGCTGGTTTGTCTTGTTCATTGCCTTCGCATGCTTCCTGTTTGGTCAGAGAAACCCCACATTCCAACCAATAGAAGCTCTGATCTCAGGATGTTGATGGTTATACTATATTGGGTTTTTGGCAGAAGAGAACAAGGCCCATATAATGTGTGGAAATATTGGGGGCACAGCCCTCCCCCCCCCCTCCCCCGCACTCCCACTCCGCGGATGCAGCGTTCCCGCTCGCTAACCGTGGAGGGGTTCGTGCTCGAGGGAACAAAGGGAAGGGACGACAAAGCTTTAACACTCATATGCTATTTATTACAGTGGCAATTAATACACAGAGCGGGCCAGCTAGCTACAAAACCTCAACGAGGCATTCCTCGGAAATAGAAGGCTACGTAGAAGGACTTCCGACTTACCGGCTGGGGCAGGGTCGCGACCTTGGAGATATCGGCGGCAAACGTTTGTATGCGCCGATAATGGCGGCCGAGTTTTCCCGTGCGCGCAGCATTCTTGGGGCAAAGCCATTCCCTAGCATTTGCCAGGGAAGGTGCCGAGAGCGTGCATTTGCTGCGCTCGCTTTGCTGCCTGGAACCAGAAGTCCAGCAGCAAGGCACAGCGGAGCCCCGTGCGCCTGCCGCGGAAGGTGACGAGAGCCTGCGGCTGCAACCGCTCGCGACGCTGGCTGGATCCCGAAGAGACTCTGCCTGGTCCCGCAGAATTCCGCGTAACCTACGAGGTGGCGCTCATGTCACTGTTTCCGCTTCCCCCATGAGGGAGACTTCCCTCCTCGCCCAACCGGTGCTGTCCTGAAGGCCAACGGTGAAGATGGGCTGCGTCATAACGGAGGGGGGAACAGGTTTTCCACAAATGCAGTAAAAATATGCATGCAGTGGGTACGAGTGGTAACAGAGGTGTGAACAAGGCTGTAAAGTGTAGTGGTGGGGAATTTGCAGTTGATTTGGAATTTTTGGATGTATTAGAAGGTTCAAAGTAGAGCGCGTGTTGAAATGTTGTTGCAGGAAAATTTAACATGCACTTTGGGCTTCCAGTGGGTTCACAAGATAGAAAGCGATCTCCTGCATTTTTACCGCCATAGCTGGTAATGCTGTGTTTCTCGATGTTATGGCATCCTCCTTCATAACCGCACCTATGGCGCCTCATGATGACCACAATCTAAACTCACCCAGACTGCGGTGTCCATTGACGACAAGGAGATTGGTGTTCGGGCTTGCAGTGCAAGTGGCACTATGAAGCTGTTTGAAATCACCAACCGCCCCCACCACCGAAGTCATGTCATCCCTGAGACTCTCGCTTACTTTTCACAGATCACCACCAATTCTGCTAATTGGAAACTTTATTATCAACATGCAATCAAGCATTTTCACAACAGTCTTAACCGAGTCACTTTCCAAGAGAGTTCGTTTCCACCTCAACAGAGGTGTGTAGACTTAGTGTCTCAGAACTTTGATCTTAAACAAAACATTCAGTATATGAGTCATCATTACTCCTCTGCAGTGGCTCAGTAGTTATTGTGCTCGACTGCTGGCCTAAAAGGCACGGGCTCAATCCCGGCTGTGGCGGTTGCGGAATGCTAGAGGCCCGTGAACTGTGCAATGGCAGTGCATGTTAAAGAACCCCGGGTGGTCAAAATTATTCAGAGCCCTCCACTACCTCACCCTTCATAGCCTGGGTCACTTTGGGTTGTTAAACCCCAGAAGCCGAATCAAACCATACACAGACCACAAGGCCATTTTAATGATACTTAAATTGCTGTAATACTTAGCAAAACTACCTGATCTAAGTGAATGTTTATCAGGACTTTATCATCTAAAGATATGCGCCACCACTGCATGAGTCTTCCTTATCAAACCATGCTAATGCAACTGAAAATTGCATTGTAACAGTAACAGTCCGGGAATTTTTTCTATTTCTTAACTGCCGCTTGGTGGACTGCTGCAGAGCCCTTTCTTATACTTTTTTACAGATCCTCGCGAGCCAAGGCAATGTTTCTGAAGCAGTGTCTGTACTCAAGAAGGCCTTGAAGCTGGAGCCTGACACCAAAGTATGTTTATTATGGTTTCCTCCTGCCCGTTTTCTTTAGGGTGTTGACAGTCCTCCAGGCTTAGCTTGTGGACGTGATGTGCCAAAACATATCAGCTGTTGCTTCACAGAAACAAGACGCTATTTATGAGACTGCAGCCCACTTGGCGAAGCATTTTACTGCAGCTTTAGTGCAGAAATGCTCAGCATTCTCTGTAGTTTGTTTGTCCGGTACTCTGATTTATTTCAAGACTACTCACAGTGTCCTGCAAAGATAACATTATGTGTCACTGTGAAAAAACAAGGTGGTGGGGGGATGAGAAACTCCTGAAGCAAAATCGACAATGGGCCTAAACGTTAGTGCGCAATTTATTTATAATCGTTTTTGCATGCATCTTTTCCAGCCCTTTGTGTGTTCCTGTGTGTCACAGGACAAGCTAGTTTTACTTCGCCTTCTTAGATGTGCACGACGCTCGCCATCAGTTCTTATTTTGGGTTCTCCCTGGTCCACAGATAATCCAGCAGGAGCTGTCACGGCTCATGGTGCGCAAGGAGAAAGAGGACCGTGCTGAGAAGGCCATGTACAAGCGCATGTTTGGTGGTGGCAGCAACAGTAGCACTGACGGCAACACGACAGGCAAAGGATCACGCTTTGGCAAGGTACCTTAGTCTTCATAGAAACCACAGATGCAGAGCTCTCACGCATGGCTGCTGTGACGACTTAGTTTCAGTGGAGTCATAAAAGAAAACGTTAACAATATCTGTAAAGGACACAAATTTAGCTTGAAGAAAAATGCCCTATCCACCTAAGTGTCAAGGTTAGGGATATGCACAAAGTGGTTTGAAGTCGATGGTTTAGCATTAGTCAGCTATGCAAAAATTAGCATACATTTGATGTAATTTCCATAATCTCAGCAATCTGCTGTGGTTTAGGCATCCTATATTACCTTCTCCACATGGCTGGCAGAGTTCCACCTTTGAAAACATTCTTTTTTAGTACAACTTTCACATTCCTCGCAATCGCAATGCAGGCAGGTGCTGCATTAATTGTCATGCAAAACGTGTGCTCTGGTTTTAGTGATGCTATTGCCACTTTGCCCTATGATTTGATGAAAAATCTAAAAACTTTGTGTGTGTGTGTGTGCGTTTTTGTGGGGAGTTTTTTTTTTTTTTTCTATGCATTCAAAGCAGCTTCAACGTGGTGTTTTCTTTGTGCCCTATCAACAAGTTGCAATGCTTTCCAATGAATAACAGCAAAATGTTTACTGGGAATGATTGCAGCATCGTGCTGGGACAGTTCCGGTTATTAGGCTCCTTTGAGAATATGACTGGCATATAGTGCGGTTAGGCAGAAACACTCTTGTGATTTTCTGTTTTGTTTGTCACTTCTTTACCCCTGGTTTACAAAGCAGTGCTTGCCCAATACAAAATTGATTAGTGGCAGAGTTCATTAATATGATCATATGCACATTTGAAGTGGTCTCTGCGTGAAGTGTACCAAAAAAGTAGTTCAGTTCTATGCTAAGTTTTTGTGTCATGCATTGTCTCTTCATTTGTTAGTGCAGCCTGTGAGTGCACATGTTTCAGAAATATGCTGTGCTGTGCCAGAGATTACCGCGCAGGCTATCTTGCAGGTTGTCGCACCTTCAGAATCAGAATCAGATTTTTTTTATTACTCTTTCAGTCGATGAGTACAGCTTGACATGCAGGAGGAGGTCCCATGGTCGACGACTGAAAGGGGGGACCTCCTTGGAGGGTGCTAACTAGTTAGCAATAGTGGCTAGTGGTGTGTACTGCCAAAAAGGCTAAATTTTCTGCACCCTAACCATACAGCATGGTCGCATGTGACATGCAAGCTTGCACCACTTGCCCGGTGCCTTGGAAGAGTCACATGTGTATCTGTCGATGCCTGCTTGTCTTGCCTGCTGCTGCCGTTCTTTCCATCTTGTGTTCAGCACTAGCATGGTCATACTGCAGTTGTTCTAGCTTGTATGCATTGTACTCTCCTTGCACTTATGAGGCATTTTATGTACTAGTTATAGGACTTTGGTCAGCTAAACTGACCACATGGAAAGATGGGGTTGGCTGCGATTCATTTTGGCTTCATTGTTGCTACTTTGGTATGGGGAAACCCACTAGCATTGCGGCACTTATTTTCATTTTTGTGCGCTCAGTGTCCTATGGGTTTAGCCAGGTTGAGCCTAATCTCCCAGGACTGTAACCATCTGGGGGTTTAGTTCATGTATTACTTCCATGTCAGAACTTTCTTAGCTTTTTCTTTGCCTCTTTATACCTGTATTGAGGATTTGCTCAGAGCCTTTTGAAGAGTAAAGGAAGTAGGTTTGCTTCAACAGTAAGTTTTACTGGAAGTTCAGTGAAGCTCAACATGTGAAGTAATGTCATCATATGGTTCACATATGTAATCACACCTGTAGTCACGCAAATACCACGTAGCCGCCACAGTGGTACAGTTGTTGTGTCACTTGGCTGCTGACTCATAAGGCGTCGGTTCTATCCCAGCATTGGCAGTCGCATTTCAATGGAGGCGAAATGCTAGAGGCTCGTGTACTGTGCGATGTCAGTGCATGTCAGAACACCAGGTGGTCGAAATTACCCGGAGCTCTCCACTACGGCATCCTTCATGGCCTGAATTGCTTTTTGGGTGTTTAAGTCCATAAACCAAACCTAACCAATCAAATGCCACCCATATAGTTCCTAGCTTCAAGTAAGGTTAGCACATGTATAGCTCCTGGCGTTATGTTAGACAACCGAGATGCTTTGAGGAAATCAGTACAAATAAAAATGGATTAAAAACTTATTTAGTGCTTGCAATACTGTTTATGTTTTGGGTTGTTCTCTGTATATCCATGCAACTTTTTCTGCAAAAAAAATAAAAAGAAGCTAATCCAGTATGCAGATTATTTCTGTAGGAGGTATTCACTGAGCTCACACCACCAGACGGCATGAGCGTCAGCGTGCCTAGTGCATCATGTTGGCGGTCATTTCACGCCAGCTCGCGCAGCGTCAAGTATGCCATGAGGTACCCACCGGGCCATATATTTAGAGATCCATAACATCTTTGTGCATTTGTCAAATGCGTCAATGTCCAGTTTTCTTTGCAGAAAACTTTGTGTGTATAAGTTTTCAGCAGAATTATCCTGTGCTGTAATTTAACCGAACTGCCTTTTCAGTGTTTCAGTTAGGCGGCCACCCTTTGCCGCAACTTGGCAGCGCTAATGGTCGGCTGCACTGCACACAAGGATGAACATGAATTGCAGCTTTTAATATCAGCTAACAACTGTCTGCTACTCATGCAGGACACATCGTGGATAAACAGCACACCATTTTTCCCAAATTCCAAAACTGGCGCTGCAGAAACTCATATCTCCAATGGCTGTAGTGCGCGAACTGCTGAAGCTTCACAGACGGTGTCTCAGCAGAAATGTGATGATGACGATTATGGATTTTTATGGCGCAAGGGCTCCTGTGGCCAGAACACCATGGCATAAGGTGTTTTCAGCTACTCAAGGTGGGGTCAAAGACCCTCTTCCCAAGCATTTCACCCTAAAGAAGCCGAGCACCAGGCAGAGGAAAGCTGGTACCCATTGTATCACTGGTGGGTAACCGGCGGCACTGGGGATCGAACCCCACACCTCCTGCATGTGAGGCGGATGCTCAACCACTTGGCCACCGCTGCGGTCAGCAAAAAGGCAGAGCGTCATATCTGCCTTATTTATGCGCCAGAACATGCGCTCGCAGCCTGAATGTTCTGCAGTTTTGATTGTAGCAACATAGTGCTCCTTCGAATGCACAAGACCTGGGATCTAGAACGGTTTGCAGCAACGCAATTTGCAGCAATTCCGCTAGATTCAGCAGTAGCACGTCACTTGCACCAGATAGAGATGATAAGTTAAACTAGCTAAGCACACAGACACCTCAAATTACTCACCTCTCCGAGAACAGTACTTCGGCCGTTAGCACCGTTAGCATGGCTCTTGGGCTCGTCTACTTGTCAAGCAGTTGCTGCTTGTAACTTAAGCCATGCACAAGGTGGCCTTCGATATCGGGGAATTCAGTGCACGGCAGCAGTCCTGTATGAAATCAGGAGTTGGACAAAAACTAGTCTGGTCGGGTTGAATCATAAAACGTGACATTGAAGACGCCAACCACAACAAAGAAAAGAACACACAAAAGACGTTTCAGCTCCCATACGGGAGCTTTGTTCACAGTAAAAAATGAGAAGTGGGTGCGCAAGCTTGTGTATGCTTGAAAAGGGGGCGCAGGGGGCGTGCGTAAGCAGTTGTCAGATTTCCGCAGTTTCAGTTCAAGGTGTGACAGGTCGTTTGTATAATCAAAGATTCAAGGTGAAGGCGAGGGAATTTCCTCTTTTCTGCGGCAAGAACTTGTGCCTTGCCCCAGTCGATAATGTGCTATTTCAATATGCAGTATTCGGCGATAGCACTGGAATCCACTTTTCTGTTTTTAACGTCGTTTTTGTGATCTTTTAGGTGCCTTTCGAAGTTGCCAGTTTCGCCAATGTAGACGCAGTCGCAGTCGGAGCAGGGGATGCTGTAAACCACGCCGGGATGTTTTTCTTCTGGAAGAACGTCCTTTACGTTGACCAAAGCATGTCGCAGTTTTCTGGTCGGAACGTGGGCAATGTCAACATTGAAGGTGCGCATAATGCGTGCCAACACCTCGCTGATTCCAGGGGTGTAGGGAACAGCGGCACGTTTCAGGGAGGAAGACACAGCAGTTTCACGTTCTGGTCAACACACCTGTTTTTCGACCGATGCCACGAAAGATGTTGGGTAGTCATTTCGTGAAAGTTCTTGCCGCACCTTATCAAAGTCGTTTGCCCTGTCTTCGGGAGAACTGCAAATGCGTTGGCTCCTTTTTAATAAGGTGGCAGCAACCGGTCTCTTATGTGAGGCTGGGTGGACGGATCTAAAGTTGAGATAACGTCCCGTGTGGGTGGGTTTCCTAAAAACGCTGAATGATAGTTTGCCACTTTCACGTTTTACCAAGACGTCTAGAAAGGGCAATGCACCGTTCGCCTCGACCTCGGTGGTGAACTCAATGGTGTCCTCTATGTAGTTCAAATGTGATGAAAAAGCAGGCAAAGCGTCTTTTTGAATCATGCAGAAATGGTCGTCAACATATCTGAGGAAAACATTTGGCGGGTGAGCAAATGTTGCAAGGGCCCGGCGTTCGACAGACTCCATGGTGAGGTTCGCGACGGTAACAGAGATAGAGGCACCCATAAGAGTACTTTGAAGTTGACGGTAAAACAGGCCTCGGAATACAAAATATGTGTTGCTGAAGCAGAACTGTAGGAGTCTGCAGAGGTCAGGAACGTCAATAGGGGTCCTTTCAGGTAAGGATCTGTCAGACTCGAGGGCAGAAGAGCGGGCTTGTACGGCAAGGTCAACAGGGATGTACGTGAAAAGCGACTTGACACTTGACATCAAACGAGACTAGCAGCACGTTGTCGTCCGGTGATATGTCGCTTACCTTCTCGATGAAGTGAGTCAAATTTCGTACGTGTGTCGAGCCACAACCCACAAGAGGCAAGATGATGCGATGAAGGTAACCAGATAAGCTGTGTAGTGGGGAACGACTGTAGTCCACGATCAGACGCATCGGCATACCAGTCTTGTGCACTTTGGAAGGGCCGTAGGGGGCGGGGGCCAAACCGTTGGTGCACAGGAGTTTGAGGTAAAGTGGTTTGTGGGTTGGAGGGACGAAACTGAAGACGTTGGTGAGAATTTTCTGTAAGTCGCGCTGCACCTTAGCGGTTGGGTCCCTGTCCAGTCAGCAGTAGGTGGTGTCATCTTCAAGTAGGTTCTGCATCCGGCTTACATAGTCTGTCCGGTCCAAAAGGACAGTGGTGTTGCCTTTGTCGGCGGGAAGTATGACTAGTTCCTTATTGTTGCGAAGGCTCTTAACAGCTTGGCGCTGTTCCGTAGTAAGAGGGGGCAGGAATCGCCCCGGGCGGTACTTGAAAAGTACGCTGAAAGCACGAGTCCTTGCTTTCTCTCGACGTGCTGCATCCACTTGATTAACAGCGTTCTCCACAGTACAAACCAGCTTTTTAGCGTCCAGGGTGGGTCCACAATTGAAATTGAAGCCAAGGTTTAAAACGGAGAGTTCAGCGTTGTTGGGGCTATAGGACGAAACGTTGTGGACAACCGTTGCAGGTCAAGCTTTGGAAGTAGTTGACGGGGACGGCAGAAGCCGCTGCAACTTGTTTTTGTGCGAGACTTTAGCGGAACGGGAATGCATTGCAGCCTTATGATTAGCATGCAGTTGAATGCTGGCAAACTCATCCGGGTAGAGCAACTGCAGTTGACGACGAGCGAAAAAGGCTTCATTTTCTAGGGCTCTCAGCTTCTCTTTGCACTCAAGTATCGTTGCTTGAAGAAGAGAACGTTCAGCTTTGGTGATAACACTGCGTCTGAAGCTTGTGCAGACAGGACGAATCAGGTGAAGCGAACGAGGAATAAGGGCTAAAGACTTGCAGGTGAGATTGAACTGGAGGTTGCCTTTGAACGATGTCATGCGAGTTGTTAGGGAGACGTACTGATGATTGCTTGTGACATACAGTCCTGTATGTCGCACACCACGCCGGCACCTCCACATTCCTGCGGGCCGACGTTTTCACAAAGTGGAGCCTTTCTGTTTCGCACATTTCATGGCCTCTCCAATCAGTGATGCTGTTTTACTAGTCATACGGAAATGATCTGTGACAAGATGCGAAATACACTCTCATATCACAGACCACCAGCGAGTTAAATGCTGCGGCTGGCTGCGGCGGCCGCATGCATGACTAC
This sequence comes from Amblyomma americanum, assembly GCF_052857255.1. Taxonomy (NCBI): domain Eukaryota; kingdom Metazoa; phylum Arthropoda; class Arachnida; order Ixodida; family Ixodidae; genus Amblyomma; species Amblyomma americanum. Next base: position 7,765,072 of record NC_135498.1, read on the forward strand.
CAACATGGCGAATGCCGCGCCGCCCGCTAGTGGCCCTTGCGCTTGAAATCACGTGAATACCTCCTGCATCTTTTCGAGAGGTTATCCAGGCCAGTTAATAGGCATTGCTTCGTCAGCTTGGTAGGTGATTATGTGAATTAAAAACAGTATTATATCAAATCACATGAATGGCACTTTCGTTCCAGTAGTTGCACAAAGCATAAATTTTATAGTTCCGCCATTTGACAGAGTAAACTACCTTTAAGTGCGTATTCAGGCATTCCATTTTTTTATTGTATTTCTCAGAAGGTCTGGACGATTGTCCAACTCCGGTGGCCATGTGAAATTCTTGAGACATGCAGTCCCCATGCCTAGCAGTGCCACAACAAAAACTAAGAGGCACATATTTCACCTCATGCAGATCCGTAACTGGGCACTGGCTGCTGGTGGTGTGGCAGCGGCAGTCGCAGCAATTGGCGTCGCCGCCTATCGCCACCTGGGCACCGTATGACAGCCACCACCGTGCAGCACAAAATAACCCGCACGTGAGACACTTTGTCACGCATAGTGCACGTCTGCCGTGCAGCTGTGTAGGCAGCAGCACTACGAGGAGGAGAAAAAAAGAAAAGACTTGAGAAATGGATGCGGTAACACCCCCCCTATTCCCTATCCCTCATCTCAGCCTGGCTCATGATGGGCAGTGGTGCTTGTGGTGTGATTACTGCTGCTGCTTCCAGACTTCTTTTTTTCCTTAGTGATCGTTCTTCAGTTTCCTGCTTCTTTCAATTGCATTCAGGTATTTGGGACCCAAATAGTTCTCATTTTTTGTTTACTTCATTTTTTCTTTTTTTGCAAATGTGTTATGCAGCACCTTCATGAAGTGCCTCACTGTGCCTGAAGTTTTTATTCCACAACCTTGTTACTTGGCTGTTGTTCTAAAACAAACAAAGCTGTTAGCCAATGCTGCACATAGTGAGTTCATAATTACACCCAGTCATGCACGCATTATTTTTATGCATCATTCAGACTTTTTCTTTCTTTGTTTTCAGGATAACCATATGTGTTACCATAGTGAAGCCAGAAGGCTTTAGGTTTGTTGTTCCTGATGTAAACTTTGTAATAAATGTTTAACTTGATCAAACCACACTGCTTTTGTTCTGCACATGGGTCCCACAACGGCTGCATGGAAACCTCCGAACACAGCATGCAAGGTGGTGTAATGTTGTTTAGAATTTGTTGCAAACCATGGCGTGCAGGGATGCATGGCAGCGGTGTTGTGCACCTATATTGTGGCCGCAAACTGGTTGTGTTAGCTCTGCCTTTACCTCCCGGCTTTTGGTAGTTTCTAGGGTAACTCTTACCCAACTCATTAACAAGTACAATTCCTGTTTGGCAGCTTTCAGATCCTAGCGAATCTCTTGTGTTTATGCAATGGGAAATGTGTCCAAACTCCCTCTTTTGATTGCTGTTCCTTCTGCTAAGGTACGCCATTTTTTATACCAGCATGTAAGCTGCATGTCAAAGCATGTTCAATGCTTGGATATTTTTAATGCTGTCAGGTATTATGTTGAAGCACATAAGAGCCGAAATTTTTGACATTCTTCAACCTCACTGTAGCAAATTACTGAAGGCCAATTTATGGGCTTGTGGCATGCATGGATGCAAAGCTGGCAAGCATAAGTGTTGACCTGTTAGTGGTAGCTGGCAGAGATTTCTTCCTGCTTGGTGGCATCAGGTTGCTTGTATTAGAAGTGACAATGGCCAGGCTTTTTTTTTTTCATGCATCTATTATCAATGCATGTAAAAATCCATGAATGAACGCGTTCAAGCTGCTAGGTTCCAGTGTTTTACGTGACTTTATGTGCGATAAAATTGTGGTTATTCATATTCTGTAGTTTAAAGCTCACCGTAAAGCCAGCTTGCATAATATAAACTGTGGGTTGCAGGGTTGAAATGGTAAAACTGAAAAGCAAGTTTAGGCTAGTAATTTTGGGCCAGTAAGCTGGAGCCAATACACATGATTCTGCAAACATCATGTTTAGCATACTGCATGCTTGGCCTGCAGAGCTCATAGCTTTCATAACATATAAATTTTATTGAGAAGCATTGAACAAGCAACAATATTCTTATATCCTTATTTTTTTATATTTTCTAACTTATTTTGTTGCTATATGTATTTTGTATAGGACAGTGTTAATTGCAGAGACCCAGGAGAGTCCTTTGCCCTGCAGTGGGCATAATCAGGCTGATGATGATGATTTTGTAGTTCACTTCTGACTACATAGCTTGATGTGCTTCTGATCTTTTTTTAAGCTTTCTTGTCTACCCTTCTTAGACAATTTCACATTTTTTTGTACTATGGCTGCACAAACATCTTTTTTTTTGTCTTTTTAAATGCACAACCCCGCTAAACAGTGCAGGCACATAGGATTGAGTTACGTATATCATTTCTGTCCACATGCAGCTAAGTAAGTGTTTTGGGATGTGTGCCTGTATGTTTGAACAAATAAACTCTCCCAACATCATGTGTTACTTCTGATGCACCTTTTGTGTTGGCGAGCATTCCGTTTTTACCGTTTTCATGCTGACCATTACTGTACTGCATCTTGTACATTGAGAAAATGAGCTTAGTGGGATGAATTTTCTTGTTACACCATTGTTGCTGTCGAGACACACGTGATGGCTGCTCTTCAGTCAGTTTTGATGTTGGACAATAAATGCCGAGACAATGCATTGCAAATATTTCTGAAGTGGTGTGTCGAGAATACATTTGGCTGAAGCTGTTTTTGAATAAAATGTTTCAAGCCCTGACCTTGCACACTGTGATCTCTTTCCAGTCCATAGCGGAAAGGAAGAAGTGTAGTGATCTGTCGATGCATAGATTACAATTGTCTGGGATTTCAGCAGTGGCGGAGATGTTTCTAGTGTCCTTGAGATTCCAAGTCTAATTTCAGACCTCGATCATCATGGCAATCACTGAAGAGGAAACAAAAATTTGCTGCCTGTTTAACATCGCTACGCACGAAATATTGTGCGAAAGCGCAGTTTCCTGCAGGTGGACACCACCGTCATGTACCTGAAAGCGCAATTGAGGTGTCCAGGGAGCCAGTTATGCACGTTAACTTCTTTGTCGATACCAATTTACCCAATGTACGCTGGCGGCATATGCTCCAGTGCCTGTTGTCAATGCCAACACATACTGCTCTAGAATGTCGTGTTTCTGTCACAACGTTGTCCATGCCAATGCATGCAGCACACCTCTCTATCACTACTGCCACATAGCTCAAAGCATGAAATTAGTTTGATTGTAGTATTAGTTGATTAAGGCAATGTGCAATGCACAAGGCGCGTGTTTTGCATGTGTGACTAGATGAGTGCGGCCAAGGCACGTGTGTGACCAGCTGCGGCGCTAGCCTAGTGCTCTCGTGCAGTGGCCAGTGAAGCATATCTGTTCGTGCCGCCTCTGGTTCAAATCCCAGGTGCGGCAATATTTATTTGTGGTTTGCCCAAGTTCACCCTCAAGGTCAAGCCTCACACAAACTAGTGAGCTGGTTTGACCTCGTGAAGTAGTGCTTTTGGACTAAATTAGAACCTCTCAGGACGTTTATGGGTGTGCATGAGGATTCGAATAAACTGGCATTCTTTGCAAAACTACAAAAGAGCGGTATTGTTCTTAGTCCTCTCTAGCAAGCAGGGGAACTTTTTTTATTTATGCTGATCTAAATATTTTAATTTATGAAAGCTTTTGGGTTGCATTAAAACTATCACTGAGCTGTAGCCAGTTGGAAGGCGCTAATGACACCCTTCGCGGCAGTTTAATTGCGCAAGCGAAATCTGAAACCACCGCGGCAGGAGCGCGTATTAAAATCCCGCGCTCACCGCTTCTTGCCCCCTCGCTGCGCCAGCGCGGGCGGGACAGAGAATCTGACGTGGCATGCATGGTGACACGTGCGCCGCGGAGTGACTATGGACGTCGCTTCTGCGCTCTCCGAAGACGCGCGGTTTTCGAATTGTGCGATTAATGGCCAAAATTTGTTCTCACAGCGACGAGTGTAATCTCGTTCTCGAAATCCTATGAACTGATAGGCTATTATACACAGTCGGATACAGCTTAAAGGATCCCTGAAAAGGGTGTTTGAGGTTACCTATAAAACGCTTGCATTATGTAGAATACAGGCCACCAAGTGTTCATGCCGCATACAGGACGACTAAAGCGAACCGATTATTTGCTATATATATCCCACGGGCGGCTTGGTTGTTTCTTCTGCTGCTTTATAAGTAATTTTCTTTAAACCGATTGATTGGCACTACAAATTAAAAAAAAAAACTTAAAAACATTCCCCTATGCACCTTGGTTTCGGTGACTGTTGGCTGTTTAAGTTTTTTTTTAATTTGTAGTGCCAATCGATCGGTTTAAAGAAAATTACTTTAGAGGGCATATATATATATATATATATATATATATATATATATATATATATATATATATATATATATATATATATATATATATATATATATATATATATATATATATATATATATATATATATATATATATATATATATATATATATTAGCAGACAAGTTAAAGGAAATGAGGGGCCCGTTTGACAACTTTATGAAGGGAGCCAACAGTCACCGAAACCAAGGTGTATAGGGGAACGTTAATTTTTTTTTATTAATGTGTTATGCTTATCAGTGGGATAACAATACTTATATTAATAAATCGCTTAAAGAAAGTTACTTATAAAGCAGCAGAAAAGACAACCATGCCGCCGGTGGGATCCGAACCCACGACCTCCGAATATCGCGTCCGGTGCTCTTACCAACTGAGCTACGGCGACGGCTGTCCAATCTGCTGCTCTCGTGGGTATTTATGTTTACTGGGTGTAATCGAGCCTTGAGAGTGTTCACCAGCGCCACCCTCGACCATAGCGGCGGACGTAGCACGTCCTGTAATACCGCGAGCGTGACGTAGAACGTCATCTAACGGTGAGGGCGGAAACTGTGCGAGAGCCCTCTTATGCTACCGATGGCATCAAGACTGCCAGAACCGAGACCCTCGTTAAGCTATTAGCAGACAAGTTAAAGGAAATGAGGGGCCCGTTTGACAACTTTATGAAGGGAGCCAACAGTCACCGAAACCAAGGTGTATAGGGGAACGTTATTTTTTTTTTATTAATGTGTTATGCTTATCAGTGGGATAACAATACTTAGATTAATAAATCGCTTAAAGAAAGTTACTTATAAAGCAGCAGAAAAAACAACCATGCCGCCGGTGGGATCCGAACCCACGACCTCCGAATATCGCGTCCGGTGCTCTTACCAACTGAGCTACGGCGACGGCTGTCCAATCTGCTGCTCTCGTGGGTATTTATGTTTACTGGGTGTAATCGAGCCTTGAGAGTGTTCACCAGCGCCACCCTCGACCATAGCGGCGGACGTAGCACGTCCTGTAATACCGCGAGCGTGACGTAGAACGTCATCTAACGGTGAGGGCGGAAACTGTGCGAGAGCCCTCTTATGCTACCTATGGCATCAAGACTGCCAGAACCGAGACCCTCGTTAAGCTATTAGCAGACAAGTTAAAGGAAATGAGGGGCCCGTTTGACAACTTTATGAAGGGAGCCAACAGTCACCGAAACCAAGGTGTATAGGGGAACGTTAATTTTTTTTTATTAATGTGTTATGCTTATCAGTGGGATAACAATACTTAGATTAATAAATCGCTTAAAGAAAGTTACTTATAAAGCAGCAGAAAAAACAACCATGCCGCCGGTGGGATCCGAACCCACGACCTCCGAATATCGCGTCCGGTGCTCTTACCAACTGAGCTGCTGCTTTATAAGTAACTTTCTTTAAGCGATTTATTAATCTAAGTATTGTTATCCCACTGATAAGCATAACACATTAATAAAAAAAAAATTAACGTTCCCCTATACACCTTGGTTTCGGTGACTGTTGGCTCCCTTCATATATATATGAATATATATATATATATATATATATATATATATATATATATATATATATATATACTCTACAAATTAAAAAAAACTTATGTTAAGGAAGCCAACAGTCACCGAAACCAAGGTGCATAGGGGAATGTTTTTAAGTTTTTTTTTTAATTTGTAGTGCCAATCATATATATATATATATATATATATATATATATATATATATATATATATATATATATATATATATATATATATATATATTAGCACTTCCACGCCTCGCGGCGACCTGCAGTGCCTAGCTTTCGCCCGAATCCGCGTGCAACGCGTCATGCTGCGCTCGTTACGTCAGCAGCGAAGGGCTGTGATTGGTTCGCCGTGGCGTCTCTGACGTCACACAGCTGCCGCGGCCGGAAGCTCCGTCCCTCTCGCCCTTTTCCCGCTCGCGTCTGCAGCCTGCTGAGGGACCGAGTGGGTGGGGCCGAGGATGACCGCCGACATTTCAGCGTGCGAAAAGTGATGAGAAAGGGAAAGGCGCGAAGACGAGGAAATTCAAATTTTGAGAACAGATAACTCAGCTTACACAAAACACATTATTTTTTTTTTTTTGCTGGAGGTTATTTGTGAAGCGGCGTCCTTTAACATCCTAAGCATAGCGTAACTTTATTCAGAGCCCCTTTCATAGCCCCTTAAAGCCTGCAGTGAAGCTCCAGCCACATTCAGGACCGCCGCACAAAATATTCCTCCATGACAAAAAGTAGTCCGTTAAAACTTTTTGTTACCTAAACAAGAAGCTAATCACAAAAAATATAAGTTCTATAATTTTTGTGCCTGGCTGCTTAATAAAATCATATATTGTAAATAATTGGTTTCTGAGGAAAGAAAATGGCGCAGTAACTGTCTCATATATCGGCGGACATCTGAACCGCGCCGTAAGGGAAGGGATAAAGGAGGGACTGAAAGAAAGAGGTGCCGTAGTGGAGGGCTCCGGAATAATTTCGACCACCTGGGGATCTTTTTCGTGCACTGACATCGCACAGCACACGGGCCTCTAGAATTTCGCCTCCATCGAAATTCGACCGCCGGGATCGAACCCGCGTCTTTCGGGCCGGCAGCCGAGCGCCTTAACCACTCAGCCACCGCGGCAGCCATTTGTTCATTCGGTGCAACCGCATTACGAAGATACGGGCAAACATCGAAGGATCTGGAGACGCTGAGGGCGCCCATCGCAATGCACACAAATCACCTTGTGGTCTGTCTGTTTTCGCGCCTGTAATCCAAAGATGTACCAACTTGCCCAGCAAGACGTTCTTTTAAACATCACTATGTGACTAGGCCACATTGCGATGCGGCATTTTTTGCTGGTGGTAATGGAGGGGTGCGACAGGTATAGTGATCTATGCCTGCGCCTCTTCCCAAGTTCTTACCCCGTTACGAAAAGGAGGACAACGGATGCCAATCTAACATTTATTTCTTCCCCCTCAGGCCATCCACTCCATGATTTCCAGCAAGACTATAAAAGGTCTGTCCTCCCACATTCCCGAAACCTCGCTCTTATACCCTCACGCATATTTTTCGTGTTATGTAGTTTCAGTAAGAGCAAAATTGTGACCAGGACAACCAAGCTGAGAAAAGCTACAAGTATGAAGGGCTGCATGTTTATCTGGTGGAGACTGTTGTCTAACAATTGTAGCAAACGGAGATCAGGAATTTCAGGACAATTTTAACGCATATCCGCGATGAATACAAACTTAAGTTGGCCTCCATCTTTGCTTGTATAGCTTTTAGCGCATTCAGTGAGTACAGATAATCGCAGAACCGTGCAAGCGTTCCTACAAAGGCGAGGTTTGGGTTGATGACCCACCCTCAAAGCCCAAAGCGCTATAGTTTTACGCCTCTTTGCCCACTTGCCTCTTCGGGACGTTAAACTCTGCGTGCCGCATGCTAAACTCGCGTTATTTGAGAAGGGTTTGAAGTCACTTCTGTTGTTTCTTCTCTGCCGTTGCCACGTTCTTTGGAAAGATACATTAGGGCGCGTCACCATGCCAGATGCCGCTCGGTGGCAGTCTACTCTTACTTATGTTTGACATCTGTTTCAATATTTCATGCAGCCCTTGTAGCAGAGTGGAAGTTCAGTATTGGAATGTCGTTGTCGAATGCGTCAACGAAGCGAAAAGTTGAAAACGAGAAGCGGTGTTTTCGACCTTGATGGGTACAATCGTATTTTTTGTCACTGAATCGGAGGACAAGCTGATGTGTTTAAAATATCGTCATATTATGTCTGCGCCAAAGAAGTACAATGTGCGACACCACTTCAAGCTCTGTCGTCATGGCATGTACGCTGCACATATAACTGGAAAGAGCAGTGACGACAAAGTGGCTCAACTGAAGACGCCAGTCGGAAAGCGGCAGGACTTTTTTTCGAAAAGCCTGTCGGAACAGCAGAAAAAGCGGTGAGAGCAGGCTTCATTATTTCCCAGCTAATTTGAAAATATACAATGCCTTTCAATGGTGGGCTATATGTGAAACGCTCAACCAACCTAGAGGAAATCCATGAATCTGGAAGATCTTTCTCTCCTCCACACATTAAGATGCAACTACTCTTTGGCAGCTTAGGGCCTGCTCCTTTCCCCTTCACAGCATCCTGAACAATACTTTCCTGGCTACCGCTTCTATGTAGAAGCAACCGTACCCGCCACACATGATGACGTTCTACAAATGCATACCCGGCATCCCGCTCCCAAATTCTACACTTGCCAAGTAGGATGACCCCACCGCGGTGGCTCAGTGGTTAGGGCGCTCGACTACTGATCCGGAGTTATACCGGGTTCGAACCCGACCGCGGCGGCTGCGTTTTTATGGAGGAAAAACGCTAAGGCGCCCGTGTGCTGTGCGATGTCAGTGCACGTTAAAGATCCCCAGGTGGTCGAAATTATTCCGGAGCCCTCCACTACGGTACCTCCTTCTTCCTTTCTTCTTTCACTCCCTTCCTTATCCCTTCCCTTACGGCGCGGTTCAGGTGTCCAGCGATATATGAGACAGATATTGCGCCATTTCCTTTTCCCCAAAAATCAATTATTATTAATTATTATTAAGTAGGATGAGCGGATCACTAGCTCAATGCTCGAAGGCCGCTCTGGGCTTCATGGTCCGGTGCCGTCACGAGAATCCCGGACTAGGGCCTCCACCCTGGATCAAGGCATCATTTTGTACAGCGAGAGCTGTTTATGCCACACCTTCCTACGCGTTCCACGCGGTTGAGGATGGAAGCTGGGAAGGAAGGGCACGGCCGGGCTCGAGTGGCGGCGCACGCTCCTCTCGAGACCGGCCGTGGGAAGGGGAACTCGCGGCACCGGCGTACAGCCGTTCGTGGGCTTTCTTAGCAGGGATCGCCGGTTAGGGAAACTTGATGAAAGGTGGGAAAACATGATGCAAGGCGGGGAGAAATAACGAGGCAGTATGGACTTGATTCTAGCGGAAATGCATTTCACAATTGTCACGCGAAGCAGCAAAAATCTATACAACACGCACATCCGCACATACAGCACAGTCGCGTTCAGTTTAGCGCATTCGCCGTATATCGAAAGAAGTAAGTCCTGGGTTCACCCGCTGGTCAGTGAGATAGCTTTCCGAATTTTGAAAGCGTAGCTGGAAACAATTAAGGGACGGCAGAACTGGACAGCACAGCTATCCTCTTGGTGTGTCATGAGGAGCTATGGGGTGCTCTCGGTATTGTGCCAATGGTCATTCAATCAAGGCAGGTGTGGCAGTGGGTGGTCTCGTTGACGTTCGGTAGGTCTGCTGCTGTCATCACCTCAGCCTGGAGAACGCATGGTGAAAACCCTTTAGGTCTGATATGTGACTCATCGTCGTGCGTGTATCAACTGTTGCCGCTCAACACTTACCCACCGCAGAGTTGGACGCCTAGCGTCTTTCTCTGGAATCGAAGAGTCCGAAGAGAACTCACACCTCGCAGATCAGTGCCTCCAGGAGCGCTTTTAGCGCAACCGGTCCTAGAGCCAATGCTCCCTTTCCCGATTAGATAATTCGGCGGCTCGAGCACGCCCCGATAACATTGTATAAAACCGCAGCATTTATCCAATCTCTAACCTGAAACAGTTGCCATGTCTCGTCTCTGTCGACTTAGTTGGGCCAAGCCCCGACGACGAGCGCATTACCTGCGGCAGACGCATCATCCTCCCACCCCCAAGCGTGTACCGCGCGGGCGAACAGAAAATGGCGAGGACAAAAGCGACGGGATTTCGAAGCGTTGTCTTCTTGTTCGCTTGCACTGCAGCGTGCACCACCACAGCAGCGGGAGACGGGCCTTGCGAAATTAGTGGCGGCTACAACTACAAGAGGCTCTTCACGTGAGTGCATTATTTTTTTGCACGTTTTTTTTTCTTTTCCGCAGTATTTAGTGTGTCGGGGTGGGTCGACAACTCCTACACCTTTTGTCCACATGCACCGAGGGCGATGAAGTGGCAGTGAGAGCTGTACTGGTCCCTCCTCTCCCCTTGGCACATAACTGCCCGTCCCGCATGGCACGAATGACGTGCCCGCCGGAAGTAAGACATAGCCTAGCCCCACCCCCCACCCTTTTTTTTTTTTTGTCCCGTAACCACGCAGGGAACATTCTCGAGAGAGCCAACTTCCGGGTCATTCTACTCTAAGAAACAATTCCTGAATTTCCAGTATATGACTCATAAGAGCGACGGCAGCGCCGTCTATAGCTATCGCAAAATAGATTTGGCCTGGAGGGCCGGACTGAAAAGTTACGCGTTCGAGGAAAAGCTAATAATTGGACTGCTTTCTGGTCCATCTCCGGTACCAGAAGGGTTGTTTTCGAGGATGACGAAAATATAGGGGTGTTCTTACCCGCCGCGTCCGCTGCTCCCCCCCCCCCCCCCCCTCTCTCTCTCTCTCAAGTCCTCCTCTTTCCTCTTTCTTTTAGTAAGTTTATGCTGGGTATCCAGATATGGTACTGGGCTCCTTATCACGTCCAGCTGTGCAACAAAGGGGGTGTATTTTTTCTCTTTCATATGTGCATAACCGTAGGCACCTGCGGTCAACTAAATACGGATCTGCTGCTCGTATCACGTCAACAAGCAAAATACTCAGGGAGTCCAGTGCAGTTTATGACGATGAAGTGTCATATTTTTTTTCGTATAATAGTTCGACTTTCCAGTACCAGCACTAAGGACGCTACCGTGGACACGGCATTGATCGCTCTATCCGCGAGTAACACCTGCGCGACTTTGTTCGCCTTCTAAAAAACAGCGTGGCATCTACAGGCCGAATAGTAGATCAGAGTAGCCAGAATAAGGTTTCTCGGGATTTTCTTCTTGACGCGGTGCTCAGAGTATTTTAAGCGCCCACGTTCTCGTGTCTTTTGTGCTTAACAACGCACGCGTTACTTCAGTCATAGTGTTCCATCTCAGCCATCTTTCGGTAAATTTTTCGGCCGTCTGCTCGGTTTATAGTGTATAGTTATGGCAAATTGCGAACATTCCTTTCATTCTTGTGGCTTTTCTTTCCCTGTATTTTATCAAAGGTGAACAATAAGAGAGATGTTCTTCTGACAAAGCTATTAAAGTAATCAAGCTATCAGATAAAGACTGAGCAAAAAAGCGATGCAAAAGCATCTGCTCCCTCTTCCCAACAAAATCTGAAAAATTTGTGTAAATGTCAACGAGCACACACGGAAACAAACGTTCTGTGCCAATGTTCACCGGAAGTAAGGTCGTCCTATTCACGTATCATTATCTCGCCACCGCATGGGCTGCACTGCATGTATCTAAGGGCGGGCGGTTGTTTTCAAGCCCGGCACTTGCTTTCATGCTGGCAGTGCAAGAGCACGAGTGAGTGATGCATTGAGTAGATAAATGAGGGAGTAAGCGAGCGCTCTACCATACAAAAGGAACATAGAAAGGACGGGAAAAGTAGGGAGACTGCCAAGCGCGAGGACAAGCTCAGTGCGTATGCTTTGTGTCAGGATGAGATTAAGAAGGTTGCGGGGATGCAGTGGCCGCAGTTGGCAAAGCACAGGGTTAATTGGGGAGACATGGGAGAGGCATCTGCCCTGCAGTGGGCGTAGTCAGGCTGATAGTGATGCTGGTGACATCAATCATAAACAAACTTGGCAGATAACGTACTAACGCCTTTTGCCATGGTAGTGTGCTGTGCTCCCTAAGAGATTGTGAATCTCAAGCCGTCAATCAACCTTCCCAAGTATTCTATAATGTGTTCTCCACCTTGTTTTCGAAACAGCAACCAAAACCCTTCAGACAGCTACGTGCTTAAAAACGGGAATTGCACTCCTCCCCCGAGAAACGTGTGCAGTGCACATTCAGCACATTCAGAAGGCGCACAAAGTGTGTGGTACATCAGTAAAACAATGGAAATTGCCGCCGCACTAAAGTGAAGAACGGCATTACTCGTCTCATACAAGAGAGGTTCGGCGCGCAGTCTGACTAGTTTCTCGTGAGTTGATTCGATTTCCGCGCGCATATAATTTTTTTTTTCTGTCGCTGTGCATGGGAGACTGAAATTCTTCGGTGGAAATCAGGTACGGAACTGAACCATAGTCTCTTCTGACCTGGGAGAGCTCCAAAGCAAGCAGACACCCCATTAGATCTGAGAACCGTGGCACGGGTGAGATGCAATACTGCGCGCGAGAGTGCTACATGCAAGTCCGGACATAACTATAGTAATTTGCTAAACGGCTGTGGTACCTGCAGGTCATGAAATTCCCCAACGATGCGACCAAATGCCACCTCTGAAATATTTTCCCCCAGCGTATGACATGAATAAGGTTGTGGCGATTTGCTGCGTTAGGAGCCTTCCATCTTTCTCTCTAATCGTTTTCACGCTGCTTATCCGTCATCCCACGTATTGGGTGGTCATCCAGGCGCATGCTGCTGTTGTTGTTGGCCTCATAAAATGGCACATACCCACAAGGGGGATTGGCCGTGACCAGGCGATGACTACCTGTATTGCAAATTGCATGCAGCAAACATGGGGTGATCTAAACTCAGTTTCCGTGACAGAGCGTATGCCTAGTTAGCCTCCCTGCCTTCTCTTCTTTCCCTCTTTTTCTCTTTTCACTGAAACAACACTGCTTCAAAAAGAGTCAGGGTTTTAACTTAGTTAAACCGATTATAGTGCGAGAACACGGGCAGTATATTAGTCGACAAAGAAGACGATGGGCAATACACAGCGCGAGAGTGAGTCGAAATTTAACATGAGGGATATCGGCGGTTTGGGACATTCTTTAAAAATGACGTTGAGATTCCGCCCTATACTATAAGATATTTGCCTACAACGAGGGGTTCTAAGGTTCCGAGTGATTTTTTAGTGCTCATAGGACTGTTTATCCCCATGACAGACCGCCACGCAGAGCCGCCACGTCTCTGTTCAGAGAGCAGTGTGCTATGGTGTGGGGGGTATTTTATGCTGCGCAGGATCCACCTCCCGTCTGGCTGACTTTACTCGATGCATGTGTGTGTCTCCCGGAATTTTGGTGTGCGCGCTAAGTAAGAGCAGGATGCTGGTGTGATTGTGTATGACGGGTTGCGTGATGCGACCTACTTAAGTCGGACTTGGACTGTCAGGGTTGGTGTACCTCCATGTAATAAAGAAAAAAGAGGGGTGATAGCTTACTGCTCTCGCGTAGTGCATGGCCTGCGAAGCTGATCTGTTCTCAAAGCCGCGGGTTCGACTCCGAGTCGTGGATATTGATTGGATTTTTTTTGTTTAGAAGAAAGATGTTAATCTTCCTAAAAAGCGAAGACAACCTGCTAGTGCACATTCGTTTCGAAGCCCGAACATCCCGACCATCTACTATTCGGTTAAAATTCAAGGTTCCCAGCTGGCGTGCTTCTGCTATGGCCAATCAGGGAATTCAGGTGCGTTTCTCCATCAGTTACGCAAAGCAGTTGCCTTTTCAATTGAAAATGATAAACCTGTAGCTTTTATTCTGCCTCTACTAAAATCTTGTCATTTCGTCGTTTCCATTACTCTATTGTTTCAATCGGCCGAGATAACACACAACCGTCGAGTACAATTTCTCGAACTACCCCCGCAGGATGTAGGTAGCAGAATATTCCTAAAAATGTCTAGAAGACACTGATCGCATTGTATCGGGATCCATTTGATTCTAAAATCCTGGCGCTTGTCCACACTCTGCACACTGTGACCTAGGCCCTGCATAATTTTTGTTGGGACATAATTCGCCTCATGTTTTTATAATGTGAACCTGGGTACGATGCCATGTTTTATGATGTGAATGTTTTTTTTAAATGTGAACCTGGGTACGATGCCTTAATCCGTGGGCCTGTATCGGTAGAAGTCTCACTATAGCTGGTACCGTCGAAATTTTTTGTGAATGGTTGGTGTGTCTGCGGGCGTGGAGCTGGTTCCGAAGCGCAGCTTTTTTGTCAGGCTTCCTGCCATGTTGCGAGGCCATCGTATCATGTGAGACGGAAAAGTGGTTGGATGAGTACATGGATCTGCTGTAAGGTTGTCTTATCGACGTGTCTTAGACACCAGGAGATGGCGCCTATACTTTTTTGGCCTTCTTCAGACCTCTCCTCTGCTCACAAAACAACACGGAAATTTTAAGGGGGTAACGTCCCAACACGACTCAGGCTATGAGAGGCGCCGTAGTGAAGGGCTGGAGAACTTTCGACCACCTGGGGTTCTTCAACGTGCCCTGACATCGCACAGTACACGGGCCTCTAGAATTTCGCCTTCATCGAAATTCGGCCGCCACGGCCGGGATCGAACCAGCGTCTTTCGGGTCAGCAGCAGGACACCATAACCACTGAGCCACCACGGCGGACGTTTCTTTCTTGTTCGCTATCATAATACACGAATGTAGAGGTGTTGAAAACCCGTGAACTCACTGCCGTCATTTTAAGCGATCCAGTATGTCCTAAATAATTTGGTACAGCCATGCTTCTGTGCAACAGTTTTGATTTTGATTCCATGAAGCAATAAGCTGAGTGTGTCAGGTCAGGCACAGTTATACGACGTGAGGCGGATGTCAGTAGCTCTCATAGCAAGATCTGTAAACGGCGTCGTCTGCCCTCCCGCAGACGTGCACGGTACACACGGACAGGCTACGCCGTCTAAACTGTTCTGCATCTATTTTTGGCACAATGTTGATGATTTCCAAAGATTTTGCAGTTTGAGAAAGATTAGTTTTATCAACTCTAAAATGCATGATCGTCATAGCCCTTCCTGCCAGTCATACTTGGATTTTTCTTGTTTAAATAGCGGGCTGGACATGGCTATATAGTCTGCACGAGCGTGGTGCGTGTGTACCCCTCGCTTCCATGGTATGCAGGCTAGCCTATCCGTGACCCGGCAGGGGAAGCAGACATTTCTTACATAAGAACCATCGGAGGAAAGTATTTTGTGTCGTAATGTCTGGCTGCAACTTTTGCTCGCCTCTTCCAGTACCACGTGGTTCGTGCCCATTCAAGGCATTGGCCCCTGCGTCACTTTAGGGGCCTCGAACTGTTCGTGGAAATTGCAGTTTTGCAGCAACGACAAAGTGCCGCCGCCTGAATGCGGCAGGGACACGGCGTGCGAGACCTACGCGACGGGCAAAGTCAATGCCATCGGCAACTTCAGGGCACTGGTGCCAAACGGTAAGGACGCCGTCTTATCTGCTCCAGCTAAGCAGCCGTCACGCCCTGATTAATTCCGGCTACCTGTGATACGCGGAAGTGAGTGTTGTTACACGTTAGCCTGCAATGCAAAACTTTACCCCCCCCCCCCCCCCTATTTGCGTAACAGCGCGTGGCGCAGAGTTAGCGGACAGAGAAAGACGCGGGGACCAGACGAAAATTTGAAATTGGTTTCGAGGAAAGTAAAGGCGCCGTAACTGTGTCACTCCCCGGTGGTCAGCTCAACCCCTCTGTGAGGGAAGGGATGGAGCACTGAGTGAAAGAAGGAAGAGAGAAGGAGGCGCCTTATTAGAGGGCTCCAGATTAATCTCGACCACCTGCGGATCATCAGCGTGCACAGACATCACGCAAGAACCCTGGCATCTTTTGTATTTCACCTCCATCGAAAGAACCTTTCCTGTAAGCTTTGTACAGAACACACCCTTTTCAATGGGGCACAAAGGGGTTCTTCATGCGGACATGGCGAATTAGAGTGGTACAGTCGCAACGATAATAATACGAAGCGCACAATCTATGCTAGTAAACACCGCCCGTGCTCTCGCGCTTAACCTCAAGAAATCCTCATATTTTCTTTACGGAACAAAAAAAAAGAATTTGAAACGTGAAGCGTCCTCCGTATTATTTTGACCACACGTCACACCTGCATATGTCTTCGGGGGAATTCAGGAGAGTTATGTAGAGATTTGAATTTGGCTCATGAGCTACATGAGACGTTACAAAAAAAGAAAATTACGTTCGAACGTTCTCATTGGTACTGCTTGCATTTTTCGCATGTATTCTACCGTATGGATGGAAAGCTTTTTAAGCATGCGAGGTGTTTCAGCGAACACTTTCAAAATTTTTCAATAATAGGCTTTTTGGGGTAAAAATATAGCTTTTGCGGCATAGTACTACCAGCGTTGGCGGACACCATAAAACCAATGAATCGTCTTAAGTAGTAAGCTGGTGAATTAATTTTTAATAATTAGTTTTTAACTAGTAGAGCTAGGCGCCTAGTTGCAATTAGAGATTTGTAGCCGGCAGTTAGTAATAGCCATATCACTTTTTTCTAAACGCGATTACTTATGGGGCTGTGGCTCGACAACATTTGGCTTTTTCGACTAGCTACGTGCACTGGAGGCGTTGCTTTAACTGCAGGCTTTCGAAATCGCACGTATTTTCGCACGATGCAGCCACGAAGCAGGCGTGGATGTACGACACAGCGACTATCTGTAACATACTAGTCAGCCCGAGAATGTGCTCTCTATCTTTAGGAGCCAAAAATTATTCAACATTGGAAACTCCATACATTATCATGCAATGAAATAATGATTCATAAACACACACACACTAAAAAACCTGACAGTACAGCCGTTGACGACATACCTACCTTAACAAATCGAAGTACGTGTCATCGTGAAGCACAGCATACAGCAGCACATTTAAATACAGAAAATTGCGTCAGTTCATCTAAAACGAATAAAACTATGTAACTATGTAGTACTGGTACATGTTATGTTAGCATGTACCAATACTGCATGAAAGTTTTGGTGCTGCGTACGCAAGCAAGTACTAACACTGAAGTAATTTAAAAACAAAAAAACACACTGACCGCTATTGAAGTAGTAGTAGTAGTAGTAGTAGTAGTAAGAATTTAAAGCAACTAAAACAAAAAGAAAGGTACAATATCTTTGCTAACCCCGGCATCTGTCATCATTACGGCGGCGGCACCTGAGCTGGGGCAGCGGAAATAAAAGACAGCAGGCAGTTTGAAGAAGTGAAATGAAAGAGGTGACTGGACAGTAAGAAAGGATACATGGAGAGGTGATAAATACACTATTTACATAACAATAACAATACCATTGTCCAAGTTGTGCGGGTGTAGAGTCAATCTATTGAACGGATGTAGATTTTAGTTCCTGTATACACAGCCATCAACAGTTGCCCGATGAATTGTTTTTAGGGTATACAGCTAACTTACGCCCCTGAACCATTCCTAAGCAGTCACTCCAGGTGCCTCGCAGTGATATAATACGGATAAAATTGTCACCACATGCCGGGTAGTGCATTACGTCGCTTGGTATTCCCGCCAAAATCCTAGTTTCTTCGAGCGTCGGCCGCTGGCTGGCACAGTTTGTCGTCTGGTCTGCGCAGTGAGTAATCATGCACCTTACATGCCCCACGACTGCCAAGCCCGTATTTTCTTAAGAAAATTCAAACTTGCACGACAAAGCAACGAAAAAATGAGCGGCGTGCGGATTTCGCATATCGGTCCGACCGGCATCTCTGATGCCGCTCTTAGTCGCGCGGGTAGGGCGGAAAGAAGTAGAAAACACTCTTATCGAAGCCTTCTTCAATGTGGCACTTCCAAATTCCACGGTATGCCAATGGTTTTAGCGTTTTTTGGGTCGCCTTTCCGCACTTCCAGCCGCGGCAGCTGCCTTCGTCCTACCACACAGTGCGGCGACGACCGCTAGGCGGCGCCACCGGTCGGCGGGGAAACTCCAGCGCAGGACGTGTGGAAAGAGTGCGGGGAACGGGGGAGGAAGTTTGCAATGGTAGACCTTTAAAGGGACACTGAGGAGAAATTGAAGTTGGCTTGTATCGATAGAATAGCAGCTCCTGATCACAAAAACGCCACTCTTACTCAAAACAAAGCTCTTGTAATGTAGAAAATAGCAAGAACCAAAATACAGGTGTCGCCGCCATAGGCCAATCTCGCAAGTACAAGCGTGATGACTTCCTAGGACAAGAGGCGCCACCTTGGAGGAATTTTCCTTACTTCATTGAAACCACGAATCTCTGAGGCTGGCAAAGGAAGGTTGCGCACCGCTAGCCGCAGAAATCACGGAGTCTGCGTTTACGTCACGTACACATCACTCCATTCTGAGACGTCATAAGAGTTGCAGTGGCGTCATAAGAGTTCCCTGAGTTTGAATCAGTGCGGCGGGAAAAACTTTTTCATCTTCGAATCCAAATTTCTTAGAAATAAATGCATCTTTCGCGCCCGGACAAGCGGCAACAAAGCCATGAAATGCCGAACTATGAGATTTTGCTAACAAAAAAATGATAGAGTTCTCCTCAGTGTCCCTTTAAGATGAAAATGCGGGCGCAAACAAAACGGAGACACAGGAAGACCACAGGACCTTTGGTTAGATCCTCGGTTAGGTTCTTTTTATTTTTCGTTAGTGCGGGCAAAACGGAGCTGTAAACGACGATGCGCACTGAGCTAATCGTCTAGACCTGCGTCAGTGTGTGCTATGCCAAAATGAGATCTGTTTTCCCACATTTTACACTTAGTAGGTTTGGCCGAACCTAGGTACAAATTATACCACAGCGAAAAGCACAAAACCTTCGAATTATTTTGCAGTTATATTTGGATCGATTTAATGATATGCGGTCATACGCGAGCAGTCTGAAAAAAAACGCGGCGGCGCTGGCGGGTAGGCTAGATGTGGCATGCTGTGCATGACAGGGCGTACTAAAATGTGATCAACGCCTGGCTCCGCCTAACCAGCTGCATGGGACACAGAGCGCATGGCATCGTGCTTGCTGAACATGCCACGACAAATCATGCCGAAGGTTTCGCCTAGTGCTGTCTGGAAAGAATATACTTGTCTTTCAACTGGCATTATGTTTGTTTCCTCATCAGGTCAGAACAGCTTCGTGGCGAAGTTTGAGGAACCAGGCTTATCTACCTTGAAGTGCAGTGAGGCGTCCAGGACAATGAAGCTGAACGTTATCTTCACCTGCGACTCCCAGAAGCACCTTCCCATTGGGCCGGGCTCCTTACTCACGAATCTCGACTACAGCAGCATTGAGGACAAAGACCCGTGCGAGGTATCGGTACAGCTCAAAAATTTTGCAGCCGTTTTTCAAACTGAATTTTGTGGTCATCGGGCTATGCTACAGCAGTATCATAAACTATACAGCATGCGACATGCCACACTAAAAAGTTGCTGAGTGACATACGCACCATTCTTTTGTGAGTAAAGCTGTGATATGTGCTGCTATGCTTATTCTTACTGGTTGTATCTTAAACACATGCTTTGTCTTGATCAGTCCTTTCCTATTCCGCTACATAAGAGATTTTACGGGAATAACGGTTTATGAAACATCTTGGGAGAATAAAGTGCTGCCTTGGGCGTAGTGAAGCCAACCGAGCAGTAGGAGATTAGCACGAGGTGTGCACTCGCGAAGGAATGGAAGGTTCAGTCAGTGTGCAGATAAAAAGAGGACTTTGACTCGCAGCTGTCACATCACCACAACTCTTAATGTTATACTAAAGGGTAATAAAAAACTACGACCCGGGCTCCATCACTGCGATGCAACTATGTTGTGTTGCCTGTTGCTGGGAATGGCGCTCACAAGCACTGGTTTGCATATAATTACAATGGCAGATTCCCCAGCGTGTGAGCACCTCAGATGTGAAGAGGTAACTGCACACCTACTTTATTACTGTCCCCACTTTGACAGTCGACATGTGTCTGCGAAGGCAGGACATCTCCACTTGGATTAAGGTGTTCTAACGGAGACCAAAAGGGAGGATTGTTGGGCCAGTTGGCTCATGATTCAAGACTGAAAACGGCGCGAAAAACGGGACAAGATAGTGAGAAGCAGCACACACAGCACCGAACTTACAACTGAGTGTATTTCATGCGAAAGCGCAATAAATACAGGAAGCATACACATAAAAACTAAAAGAACACCATGATATAAGATTGATAGTGTGTTGCTTCTCTCTATCTTGTCCCGTTTTTCGCGCCGTTTTCAGTCTTGTAACGGAGACCACTTTTGCATGAACCTTCGTGTGCAAGGAAAACCATCAGAGCTCTCTTCAAATGTTCAGCTTCACTCGATCCGACTACTGTGAGCGTCCTTCGTTGTTCACTTTCTCGTTCGCTTCCTCTGTGCCCCCTCAACGTTTAGGGGGACTAACTGAGCACTGCTTGGATAACCTTCCGCTCTTTCCTTTCTTCTGTCACCTTCTCTCTGTAAAGAACACCGGAAGTGAAGGTTTAGAGTTTTAGTTGTGGTATCCTCGATCAGGCCAAACGAATACTCGTCGTCTGTGCCATGGCTAACCTGCGCCGGCCTCGTCGTTCTTCTAGCACGAAGCCGAACAGACGCTCAAGATTTCGCGAATACACGTGGGTAGGAAGTGGCAGGTTTTTGTACGGTAATCTAACAGGAAACTTTTGGTGTCCGCCCTTATAAAAAATTCATAGTCTATAGACTGTCTATAGACAAAAGTCTACTAAAAGTGTATGGCTATGAAGCTATAGATTGCCTATAGACTGTCTATACTATTTGTATTGCCTATAGAACGTTCTCTACGGTTTGTCTATAGAGAGTCTATAGACTTTACAGACAAAAGTCTATGGACAGTCTATAGACTGTCTAAAGAAGGTTTTCTAGGGCGGGTCGATATAATGATGAGGATAGCACAGTTACATTACAGAATTGGGAAGTATACCAAAGGGCAAGGCATACTATACTGCCTCTTTATGTGGATAAATGAATTATGGGAAAGACAAAGCGAGATCAAGGGAGCAAGTGACAAAATTAAGGCAAAAGAAAATCCAGCTGCCATTAAGCATAGCCATAAGCGGGCATAAGAGAAAGTGATTGGATTGCCAGAATCTAGCAACAACACAAGGGCGCCTAGTGCAAGTGCAGGAAATGCGGAGAAACTCTGATAGTTTGCACGGCTGTCACAATGTGCCATGTGGCGCTGTACACAAAATCACAGCGGGAATTTCGACTTTTTGTCACATCCCATTGATTTTCTATGGCGGGCGTAAATATTTGTTGTGACCGTAAGAAGTATTTTATTAGATTTTGCAGCCAGGAGAAAGTGTTGGTCATGATAATCACCATGGCCGGGTAGAATCTCTCGAAGCTCTCTAGTTTTCTAAAAATTACAAGTTCAGAATATCTCCACAGAGTTTCGCGATTTTCGCTTAGGACGGCCGACAGATGACGCTAGTTGCCTATGTCTAGAACAGCTAGACGTGACACTTCTGCAAACGTTTTTGTGTGCTTGGGACCTGGCAGTAATTATATACTTGAAATAAGGCCAGGAAACCCAGAGCGGGTGGCATGCTACATTTAGATTCACATGGTGGCGCGACTAATTAAGAGATTCAGGGAGGGAAGCGTGGGAGGCAAATTTCAGATGCAAGCGTAGGTGTTGCTGTGAGCGGCGAAGAGCTTCCAGACACCCATACCGCTGCAGTGTTTTCCTCCACCGCTCATGGTGGAGAGAAACTCGGCGGCTCACGAATATATAGACATCAATAGGAAAGACATGATAGTAAGGTACCCCTAAAAAAAAAAGGAAGAGGCATCAAAAATTTACTGCCGGAGCAAAATTCTAAAATTGACCGATATTTAAAGGGAAGTATTCTTCGATAATTCCAAGGGAAGCGTTATACTTTTCGAGGGCTGGCCACCTAATGAAGAGATGGTATAGCGGTAAAAATAACGCGGTGCTCAGGCGATATTTTCGGTTGCTTTTTCAACAAAGGGTACTGCCCACACACAGACAAGGACGAGATGGTTAACACAACTTTCTCATCCTTGTCTGTGTGCGCGCAGTACCCTTTGTTGAAATGTCGACCGACTCGCCCAACAACGCTCCCTCTTAAAACTCCCCTCTGCTGTGTGCAAGGCAGATGAACAGCAGAGCCAATTCTTGTGCAGTTTCGGGCCGCGCAGCCCCCATGAAACGGTAACAAAAATCCAAGAATTTTTGCCACACATTACGTCTCCGATACATTAGACGTTAGTGTCGCTAGATGGAAGAGTCGGAGCTGTGCCTGCCTTGTTCCATCATCGGGAATATAAGTCTTGTCTTTCATATGTTTTCTTCGCTTATCACTGTCTGAGGTTGTCTAATCGGCTTTCTTCTCGTGCAGCGTAACATCACCGTGCCGTATGAAGGCGCCTGCGGAACAGCGCCATCCGGAGGGCTCAGCACCGGATCCGTGCTTCTCATCCTGTGAGTGGCGACACTGCGAGCGTCCGCTGATGTCACTCCTATGCATCCGCTGCACGGCTGCTTTTAAAGGGACCCCCGAAACACTGCTGCGTCCATCAAAACGAACACATTAGAAACAGTAGTGCCTTCTTATGAGCAAAACCGTCGCGCACGAATTTCCCGGCTAAACGCGCTGCATGAGTGGAGGAAGAAGGAGCATTCTTCATCTTTTTTTTTTCAGTTTCCCTCAATTCGGGTTTACGTGTACCACTTTTTTCTCCACATGCTGTCTCACCAATACCTTGAGGAATGGACGCACGGACTACCGCTATCGATGCGTTGCTGGCAGTTCTATATATGGCAGCGTAAGGCGAATGGTGTAAGAAAGGAAGGAGAGCGAATATTTCGTCCGTATGATAGCGTTACGAAGCAGCGAAAGGCGGAGCGCACTGGGCCGTGCAACTTGGCTGTGATGGGGCGTTTTAAGGGCGCTTAAATCTAGCCCTACCAGCGGACAAACTTTCCGATGCGGTAGCCTTAAAAGCCTCATCGGGAAAAAATTGTGTCATCGGTCATAAGGTACGCCCATTGCCTGGAGGGAAGTGGCGTCACAAGACCAGATAATTTCCAATCACCGGGAAGTGACGTCACCAGATCGGAAGTGATGTCACTTCCGGTAAAGGGGTCAACAGCTTTAATGCTATCGCATTGCCAACACATAAGGCAATAAGGTGTCCCTGTGAATTTTTTTTTGCCTGATTGCCCTCGATAGTACTACATCTTACTCTTCACCTCTCAAGGAAGGAACAAAAGTCTGCCAGTCGCACAAGACCTGTCACAGGAGGTGGCAGAGTTTTAACCGCAGTTTACGTGAATAAAGAACTCACGTTAACGAGTACGTCACTGTTGCTCAAGGTCAAATTTTAGAAGAAGAAAGGGGTCGAACTCCCTCCTTTGGCATTACTGTTACTTTCCTGTATGATTTTAGAATTGCGCACATTGGACAAAAGGAAAGAAAAAACTGGTAGAGTTTTGACGTATAGTTAAACCGAGAAGACATGCGAAAGCATGTGTTTAGCCTGGTTCGCTAATTGCTAGGCCGTCGGCACGTCCGGCGACGATATTGATTGGTTGAAACCCTCTATTTTATGTAGCATGGCTCAATGGCCTAGTTATTGGGAGAGGAAGTTGGGAGGGAGGTCACATTTGGCGGTCGACGCCGGTAACGCGCGCAGAGGCCCACGAGGACAGGAGGGTGTATTTGGCGCCAGCAGAGTTTTGAGCCATAATATATTAGACTCAGATTAAGCCCTGATCGGGGTTAAGCTGATGTGATCTGTTCGCGCCGCAAGACGACCGTGTGTTACAGCTTAACCCGAGGCGTGATCGGCTGCGGTGACCGCTAGCATAGTGCACAGTCTCGTGCAGTGGCCAGCGAAGCAGATTCGTTCGCGCCGCCGCGGGTTCGAAACCCAGTCGCGACAACATTTATTTTGTTTCGGAATAGGCTGTTGCTGTGCTAGGTTCGGCCAAGGTCACCCTCAAGGTCATCCTCTCATCGGCTACAGCTGGCGCGACGCCCCTCCGAACTTACCCGGATTAGCGGTGTTACTCCGAGGCTTCACACAAGATTCTTGTTTGGGAACGCGTTAAGTTGTGCTTTCGCACTAAAAGAAAGCAATTAAAATCACATTACAGTGCTCCGATCGTTCAGTAGTACGGTACAGTGCTGATGAATTCGGTAACATTTACTGCATGTGGCTTGTTCTCCGCCGCTTTTAACAGGTCGTCGAGCTCTAACGAAAGGCATTACTGCACTGGCTGACCTTTTGGATATCGGAACCAAGACCAAACCATGACGAGTTGATGTCTTATTGAAATAATGTCATCGTGAGCCAATCAGAGCGCGCTCTAATGTTGCAAATACCGAATTATCGGTGTACGTTTAATGGTAGTTCGTTCAAATTAAATTTCTTGTAGGCAAAGTTCTTTCAGGGTATAGTTTTCTGGTGCTATTTTGAGACTATTTGAGCATATCACCACGCTCTCGGGCTTTGAAGTTTATCTATGTACTACTGGTTCACTAGAATCCTAGGTTATTGTTTTTTGGGGGAAAGGAAATGGCGCAGTATCTGTCTCATATAATCCTAATAGTTCCTATGCAGCCAGGGGTTGGTTAAATCAACTCTGAGCTTTAAATTTGGCGGGCTGCCCTACAAGTTTTAAAGTACAAAACAGCAAGAATTAACCGTCTTGTACATAATTTTGGTATCGACTCGTCGCGAGAAGTTTGTGTTTTGTGACGTTTTCGTTGGTAGTTTAATGGGCCACAAGGGGGGAAATGCGATTCGGCTGTGCACGAAACGGCACGCCGTGCGTGCAGTGTATACACATGGATCCTGTACTGACGTATCCGTGCCGACGGTTGCGCCCCGGCAGGTTCTTCGTGGCACTGCTGATCTACTTGGTCGGAGGCATCCTGATCAACCGCCACAACGGAGCGGAGGGTGTGGAGATGATACCGCATCTACAGTTCTGGAAGGAGCTGCCTTCGCTCGTTGTGGTTCGTATTTTACTTTCCGTTAGCGATCGAAAGCTTTCATAAGTGGACATAAACGAAAGAAGCCAAAAGTGTTTGTCACCAAGATGTGCATAAAGAAGCATATATGTTACTCTGTGTTGTTCATTAATATGAATATTAATAACTGTATTAATATTAGCAACTATTAGTAGAAGTAGTAATAAAATAGAGACCATATTTCCCGGTGCTTTCCTTCTCTCAAGGTCCATTCCCCTCTATTGCTGAATTCCTAACTGGCCTCTCGCCTATCCAGTTACGTCAGATGGCCATGTATATAGGCACTTTAGGGAATACTACGTGTGAGGTCTACTGAGACCGTGAGTTGGTGAAGGTTCATGTTTGGCAAGAAAACGCGCAATAAACGAGGGACACTGTGCTTGTAGCCTCTTT
Organism: Amblyomma americanum; assembly: GCF_052857255.1. Taxonomy (NCBI): domain Eukaryota; kingdom Metazoa; phylum Arthropoda; class Arachnida; order Ixodida; family Ixodidae; genus Amblyomma; species Amblyomma americanum. The sequence continues at coordinate 7,790,638 of NC_135498.1, forward strand.
CTATTGTCCCTCGTTTTTTGCGCCGGTTTTCTTGCAAACATGAACCACGTGTGAAGCGCAGAGCACGCACATGAGAAAGAAGGACAAGTGTGAAAGCCACGTTATAGTTTCGTCTTCCTTTTGTACTCAGCGATTACATACATCGCTTGCTATGGTAGCTTCGTGGCTGCGGCGTTTTCTGCTGTTGAGCACGAAACCGCAGTCTTGAATCCGGCCGCGGCGCCGCGTTTTGATGTAAACTAAACGCGAAAATAATTTGTAATTAAATTTGGCTGATTGTTTTGATGGGCCTTAGAAGAATATAGCTACAAGAAGATGTGCATTTAGTAAATGTGCCTTGGAGGATTTTCTTTAAGAAACACGGTGGTGGTAGTGTAAATGTACGAACCGGATTAGCCTTACAGTGGCCTGTCGGCAATTGCTCCGCCTGAGTCACTGATTTAAGTGATTGCATCCCTACCATATTGTTCCGTAAGGCCAGTGTCCTCTAAAAACTTTAATAGTGACCGTGACACTAATCGCCGCTCAGTTCGGCAGCCCTGAAATTACACGATGCGTGTTTTCGTCACCGTATAGCGTATACACACTCCTCGGTGCCTTTTGCACATACCCGCTGCCTCTAGAAAAGCAGGCAGACAGATCTCATTGGTAGCCCCTTTAGGTCTGGGCGGTAGCTAGCACCAGCTTGTTTAGTAAATTAATTTGGCTGTTTTGTTTATTTCTTTTTTAGTGCGATAACACTTAATTATAGTGGCCGTTCCCCGCACTTATTCGTTGTTTGTTTGTCTGAAGCCTGCTTTGTGGCTGGCCAGGTGTATGTCTATGTGTGTGTGTATATATATACACAAGGAAGGGAGGGGAAATGAGGGGCTCGTTATACATATAAAATGCGCCAACAGGCACAGAAACCAAGGAGCATGCATAGGGATGTCTTTTTTTAATTTGTGGTTTTCATCAATGGGAGGTTCATAAAAGCAGAAGAAAAAACAACCACATGCCACGTGGTGGGATCCGAACTCACGACCTCCGAATTACCAAGGTTATAGGTCCCACGTAAACATAAATACCCCCGACAGCAGAAGATTTGACAGCCATTGCCGTAGCTCAGAAGCGGCATGACAACTCCCAGAAATCCATGAATGTGAAATAGAGAATGACCAGTTCCGCATATATGAGCGTTAACCCACTGTGGCTATCCGAACAGGTTCCATCCGTGAACAATGGATCCGAACACCGGAACCGAAGTGAAAACCGCATTGCTAGCGCACCTAATTGGCATTTCACCTATAGCTATAGGCGAAGCGACCGTCATTTTTTTCTTTTTTATTTTAATACTGCTGTGTATCTTTCCAATTATTGTCTATTTTTTATGTTCTAAGCTAATTTACTTTGAATTCTGTGACTGTTCGTGCAATTTTTTTCATTCAAGAAGCTCTTAGGCCATCAGGGTACTAGTCTTCAATTGGTGGTCTCAGCTGCTAGTGTGTTAATTTCGCTTTCAATATCACTAGAACCCAGAGCTTCTGACCATGTCCTATTCGATATCTGAATGTAAACGAAACATGACAGAGTCAGCGCATACATCTCTGCACCCTCTGGTGTCCGCGTGCCACTGCATTCCTCCGTACTCAGATCAGCGCGGTGCGCCTGCCCTTCCGCTTCTGGGACGGAAAGTGAATTTTGCACGGTTTTGCCACAGGTGGCAAAACGTGGAGAGGAGATAGTTCTAGTCCAAAATTAATTACTCACTGCGACAACAAGCGACGATTACATTTTCGTACAAGTTTCTAGGTGCACTGTTCTTGAAACGTCGCAGAAGTGCTTTATATTAGCTTCAGCCCAGTGAAGAAAGTTATGTCCTGGGGATATCCCATAGATGCCCTGTGTGGGCAATCAGATATCCTTGGGAAGTACGAAAATGGTAACGGGGATGTCTCGCGCGTGACTATTTAACCGCTTGCTGCGTGGACACAGGGAGATCCCCTCCATATACGCACAGGACTTCGCAGGTATCTAAAGGGAGATACTGATTATCGGGTTTCGGGCACTTAACTGCTGCTTACCATCCGGCTCACAAATTGAATAGCGGTCTGGGTTTTGAGGTGACATCGCACGTCGAGTCGCAGCTGAAGCCTGACATGCCACTGAAGTTGATGAAATCGTCATGTACAACCCAAATGAATGCTAATGGTTACAGGGTTACTACAAAGAGTCCTGCTTCAGCTCGAATGGAACCCAAGCAGTACAATATATGTGCCTTCCTATATACTGCACTGCATGGGTTCGATTGGTTCGGTTTGGCATCAATTGCTTTACAGCGTTCGACAAAGTTTCGAGACAGTACCACGAGTTTACAACAGTGCAGCTTGGCACTGGTAGCTTCCAAAACGAATGGTTGAGTGCAGGCTTATATATAGTCATCTGCTCGGAGTGGCGTTTGGAGCCAGCGAATGAAAGTGCTTGCTAAATACAAGCCCTGAAATCACAGACGACAACCGCCAACGATAAATGAGCAAGAGAGTCAACCGAGAAAAAAAAAATCGCTGCAAAATATGTCACCTAACTCAAACTAGCCCTGCGGCCTGTGTGTAATGGCAGTGTCATCATTACCAGCCCAAATACGTCCAGAGCAGGACAAAAGTTCGTGATGCAGTCGTATCCGATGAGCATGGTTACAAAACACCAGTGATTCTCTGTATACACCTGGCACACGGATGCTGAATACACGCACCATATAAAGGCCGCTTGTGCCATGAACACGACATACCCTCGTTGCATGCCTTCGCTGAGTGCAAATGATAAAAAAAAATGGCAAGCAGTAAGCGAGTATAAGCATTCGATTATTTTAGCAGCATGTGCGAGGAAATGAACGCTTCACGGCCATTTTTCTGCTGCATTTTCTTCCCTTCTTGCCGCAGGAGGGAGGTGTTTTCTTCGTTCAAGTCGTTACCTGCCAAGGCGGAGGCTCTTCTAGGACGTACGACAACATCTGAAAACGCGGATTTGTGCTGCTTCGTCTTCCTATCAGTTTTCGAATGTCTCGGCGCACTGCCGAAAAACTACAGCCATCATCCAGTGCGCTTACAACGCCTTCCACAGTGGCTCGTGTGTTCTCTTTAGCGAGACGACCTGCGATTGCATCAGTGCCATAAAAGAGTGTACCGCTAGCTGCCGAGAATTTACGCTTAGACACGTCTGTTTCAGTTCAAATCAGTGTCCAACGACGATAGATAATTAATATCAAATCAATAATATGAATGAAGGCGTACCTGTTCCCTTTTTTTCTTTATGTTCCTTCTTTGTCTTTTTGCGGTTATTTGCTCCCAATGCTAGAGCCTGAATCTCCCACGCTTTTGAAAGAGAGACCTTGTGATAGGACGTCCGGCTGCCGGAACAACAAAGCATCCTCTCTTAACGGAAGCCGGCCTTCAGAGCGCGTTGACTGTGCGCTGAAGCGCGGTGGACATTTACTTCATGGCCTGTCAGTTGTGCAAAAATAAATATTACTTTTCATTTGTGAATCTTTGTCTTTGGGCTATCTTTTCAATATATATACTGCTCTGCAGAAGAGGCAAGAAATCTCGGCTACCCCCTAGGCACTGTATCTAGGCCAAAAAGTGAATTCAAGAAACCCGCGCTTGCAAATTACGGCTGCGTGCGAAGCCAAAAAAAGGATATGTATATGCATTTTTAAACAATGCAGAGGTCACCATTATGATCTCTTCTAACCATTTACGTGAACAGAATCATTCGTGTTGAAATCTTAAATTTCATTACAAAAGCGCATAAGAAAGCCATCGCCAGCTGTTTTGTGGGCAAGCCGATGTGCATCCAAGTCGAGGCAATCCGCTTTGATGTGGCTCTTGCATTTTCGGTTCAAATTAAGCAGACGCAGGGTATCGACCTTTTATCAGAAAATTACGACGCGGTGTGATTCTCAGAGATGTTGGCACTAATGTCACTCGTACACAGCGTTACATTCGTCTTCGTTCTGGGCCTGGCGTTGAACGCTTTCGCTGATGATTGCAAGATTGATGGGGAATACAACTACAAAGTCCTCTTCAAGTGAGTACAAACGTGTGAGTCATGTGCTTCTCTTTATCTCGTGACAGAGTTGGACGCGTAACTCGCTAGCATTTGGCTAAATGAACACTTTCTAAGGCCGTTCGCCACTTTTTTCTTTCCTTGCTGTGGAGACATATGTGAGGTTATAAAAGCCTGATAAGTTGCGTGGGGGGGGCGGGTTTGTTGACAGACTAAGTGTGCGCCGGCGCTCCATCTGTATGAGCGCCGTATTTGCTTGCTGAGCTCCTTTGGATTTGGCACTAACAGCACATAATTCTTCTTTCTGGACATTAAAATTGTTCGGGAAGCCGCATCTCGGGAAAATGTCTCAACGTCTCGCAGAGCATGCAGGGCGGCTTCCAAGCCGTGGATAAGGTAGCGTTGTGCCGCAGTTAGTGTGTTTGTTTTGAACGCCTGTAAGCACGCCTGGCCGGCCAGGCAGCGTTCCTTGTCATCGCCAGAAGGTCGGCAGAAGCCTCGAGTTTGCTAGACTGTGGGCCCACCCACAAGCGCTCTAGCTGCCATCCTCGTCAATAAAATTTTTATCAATCAATCAATCAATCAATCAATCAATCAATCAATCAATCAATCAATCAATCAATCAATGAGGAGTCAAGAGCATGCAGGATTCACTTTTAAGCTCTTTGCGCCCAGGCGCCAGCAACAGCACGAGCGGAGTAAATCACTCGCCACCTTTTGCAAGCTTTCGGTCGCAGACGTACTGGCTGAAAGTGCGTTTCGGAATATGTGCGCTTCTTATCTGTTCTCTTATCGTCATGTGGATGGACTGTTTCCGCCAAAACGCGTGCAAGTCGATCGAGCTGTCGCGCTGACTGAATGATGGTCATGTGGACCTTATACATTCATACTGGCGGTATCACCCACCGCGGTGCGCAGCGGTTAGCACGCTCGGCTCAGCCTGAGGACGCGGGCTCAGTCGGCCGCGTTTCGATGGTGGCAAAATGAGACGCTGTTAAAATGTTTTCATCGTCGTCATCTGTGTGCTTTGCGATGTCAGTGCACGTTAAAGAACCCCAATTAGTCAAAATTATCCACAGCCCTTCACTGTGGCATCCTTCATGGCTCATGTGTCCCTCTGGAACGTTAAAAACCCATATACCATACCATACCTTACCATACCGTACCTACAGTACTATATCTTAACGGATGGAGCAGTGTAATTCCGTCTGTTTGTGCAGCTATATATGTAGCGCAGATACCTAGCCCAAAACAGTCACTTTGTCGAGTCATATTAAAAGCTGCCTAAAACTCGTGCCTGCCTATATTCTAGGATTGCATTTAAAACTTACCCAGGACCACAAAGAAAACCTTTTTATTACTTTACAACCTGTTTTATGTAGTGTAGAGGGGGGTTAATGTCACTGCAAAAACTTCCTCTAGTATGAGTGACGTCTTTCATTTTGATGTGTGCTCTCTTTTCGTATTTTCTCAATATGCAACCTAGCACTGTCTGGAGGGCAGAAATAAAGGATCATTGCCTGAATTCGACAAGCAGTTGTTCCTGGTACCTGCAGTTCTGCAACACTGTCCCTGTTAACCCCTGTGGTATCGGGAATGCCTGCGAAGTCAATTCCAGTGGCTTGAACCCATTCATCGTGGGAAGCTCCCCGTCTCTCATTGCAGATGGTGAGAAGATATGCACTAAAGTTGCATTTGTTTTCTAGAGCAGTCAGACCACTTTCATTGACCCTGGGAAGTGAAGCTGGGAGTGGTTTCCCTTCCATACTGTTGTTATTTCAGCATCACATAGTTTCTGAGTGTATTGAGAGGTACTGAAAAGTTGGACAGTCTCCTGTGATTTTTGTTTTAACTATACAATGTTGTGGCTACCCTTTTACAAATTACAAATGCTAACTTACTGTGTCGAGGGAAAAGTGCAACTGTGGCCAGTTTGGCACATTTATAAGGGCATTTTGTTGCTGTTTTTTGGTTGGGAATTGAAACTTCCGAGTTTTTATTAAAAGTTCTAGGCTTGTCACATTTCATTTGATAAAGTGCAATTTTAGAAATAAGGTGACGACTGCAGGTGTTTTTTGAAGCAGTGAGGTGTCACGTTTGTCTCTGTGCCATGTGAAACTAGATGAAAGTGATTGTTTCAGAATACTGCACAGGCACTAGCTATAATCTCTGAGTGTCGTGCAGCCGTTGGGAGTGGCAGCTGCAATAAAGGGGATGACTTGCTAGAGGCTCCAGCAGCTTCAGAAGACTTCCTATCTAGTTAGTCAGTGCAGCCTGATGATGACAGGGTATTGAAACAGGAGCTTACCATCCAAAGAAAAGTAACAATATAGCCGGAGGCGTGCTCACTGCACCAATATCCTACACAGCAGCCATCCACCTTAGGCAGCATTCATATGTACACAGGAACTTGAAAGTGTTCATGAATCCTAGAAATTTTTTTCACAGCAGCAGAGTGCATCGTTGCACAGCACCTTGGCACCACTGTAGCAGCATAAATAACCCTCCATGCTTGAATGCGTATAGCAGATTGTTTTTTTATTGAAGTACTGCCAGTTATTTATTCTCCTGAAGCTCATAGCCTTAGCCCGCCTGCTAATTCCATTCTACGAGTGAAATTGCATCTGCATTGGCTAAAAAATAGAAGAAAACCTTATTGTTAGCTACAGTTATTTCATGCAAAATTTGCAGTGGCAGTTTATTTTTGTTTCACGACGTGGTCTTAATTGATAGTGTTTCATTATGCATGCTAATTTTTTTTAAACTTATTTTTTCATTCTTGACACACCTCAACTGCATTCTATTTGAATGTCATTAAAGTGTTCTATTTCTGTTGAAGTGGCCTTGAGGGAGCTAGGAGAGATACTGTTATTACACACAGGTGTTTTGTTTGTTTCGCAGTTTAGCTTTGTTTCTGTTCATGAAATAGAGGTGATAAAAAATAGCTGTGACAGTTCAGTCCCGGCTATTTTCCTCAGAAGCACTGAACATTGCAGTGACTTTGATCTTGCTCTATATCAGTAGTGATACTACCATGTTTGATTCATCTAAGCATGTCTTCCGTTTGTATATGTGATTAACATTAAAGGAAGTAAATTAGTGATTTGGCTTAAGTCCATTTAAAAGGTTAAAAATTAGTTTACCTTTTCACCCTTGCTTGGAAACAAGTGCAAAAGCATGATGAGGATCAAATTATAGCTTATGAGTATGTCGGAAGCTTCAGCAAATTAGTCATTCCAGAAAGCTTGTGTGGTATTGGTGATTTTCACGAAATCAACGCCATCCTATGTTGGCACCGCGAACTATACCAAGAAGGATCAGCGTGCATGGAACCACTTCGTTTGCTCCGTTATAAGCGCCTTGCTGACTTATTCAGACGTCAAAGTTTTCCGGCAAAAACATACTTTTGGGGTGCTGTTGCATGGCATGTCAACAAGATAGATGAGCCGGTAGTGTCATTAATGGCCTGATTTTTCTGGTACCAGTATTGCACAGATAGTTCAGGAAGGGGAAGTTTTCCCACTGTAGTGCAACGTTTGCAAGGCGATGATAGAGTAGTTCTTATTAGTCAATGAGCTTAGACTTCTAAAAAACAAACATAGCTGAGCGCACACTACTAAGAGATGCATTTCTTGCACGAAGTCTTGTGCATCACTGTCTGTGTAATAAGCCTTACTACAGCATGCATGTGCAGTGATTTGGCACCTTTTTATGCACTGGAAGAAGGGGGGGAGAGGGGGGGGGGGTATCGTTTTATTCAAATTCGATTCCATTTTGATTCTTTTTGCAATTTATTGCCCCATGCCATTGTTGTGACTGTAATTAGTCAGTCGGGCTGGTAAGTGATAAGGATGTAAAGAATCAAATAGAAAGAATTGTGCCGTGGCATTGTATTCATCACACGTCTTCTATCCACTGCTTGCAAACAGAGCAGGGCACGTTGCTCTGAGAAAACAGTGCGGGGAAAGGGTGACCTCATTGTTCTCATTTTCCACCTGTGCACACAGTTGTATGTATATATTCATATTTCAAGTAGCACGTAGTTAATAATTTTCTTTAAACACCAAAAAGGCACACATTTATCAGTTAAAACTCAAGTGACAGTGATTTGCAGACTTTCTCTTTGTTTCTCTTAAAGCTGCATGAAAATTGTTGGGTTGCGCTCACCTGTATTCATTGATAGCTACATACTATGTCATTGACAGCTACGTACTGATATAGCAACCAAATTCTCAGGAAAACAAGGCTGGTGGTCAAGTGGGCATGCAATCTTCTGGCTTAATGGCTTTACACCAGCATCTTGATCAATCTGCAAGAACTCGACCCCAGTATCTGACATGGCACTCCTTATCTGAACATAGTTTGAATGTGTCATGTTATACATCAAATAGATTTGTTGCTTCATGTTGATAGCTGTTGTGGTGTGCTGTGCTTCCAACTTTATAATTTGCACAATTTTTTACAGTAGTTTAGAGTTATGCTTATTGTCATTGCTAGCTGAACTAGTGTGGAAGACAGGTATCAGCATTCTTATGCTTAAAGGTTGAGCCACAAAGTTATCTTGACTTCAAAGTTTTGTGTAAATGATGCTGTGACTGTCACAGAAATTGATCACAACTGCTTCTCTTGCCTTTCCTTCTCTTTGCTCCCATGCACTGCAGTGAATGCCTGGTGAGTGCTTGGCAGCCATCCTTGCTTTCTTGAGCATTATATACCTCTTCTTTTTTTTTTTAATGTGGTGCTGTTTTCTTGCTTTTATTTTTACATTGCTGTTATTCCAGCTCTTGAATTGTCTGGCCAGCTTCACGATTTTTTTACATTGCTATGCATCTCTGTTCCAGGCCCTACCAGATTTGTGGTCAAATACAAACCAGTCAGTAACAACAACACAAAGTGCAAGACCATCAATATGAGTGTGATATTTGAGTGCGACAAAACCAAGAGTATTGTTGTCGGCCCAGGTGCTGAACTCACAAAGCTAGAGTACAGTACGCATATCATCTCTCCAGATGGTTGCGAGGTAGGTACAACCTTGTGTGCAAAGATTGGTTGTCTGCTGACAGTGGCTGAAGGCAAGCTAGTTAGTGTAGATTAGAAGCTTGATCTTTCTTGACACTAAACAACAGATGACATGGACACAGGATCAGTGAGACATACTTTGATGCACCAGCAGCTGTAATTAGAAAGATGGGTGCAAATGTGTTTTTCCTCTATTGCTGGACTTCCTTCAATTCAACTGCCAAGTGTCAGCTGAAAATGCTTTTCAGGGAGCTTAGCTTCCTTGTCAGAGCCTAGTGGTTGGTACACTTATGCATGCATTGCCTCGGTGATTATGGCACTCAGCTGCTGACCCAAAAGACGCGGGTTCTATACCGGCCGTGGCAGTCGAATTTCGATGGAGGCGAAATTCTAGAGGCCCGTGTACTGTGCAATGTCAGTGCACGTTAAAGAACCCCAGATGGTCGAAATTTCCCGAGCCCTTCACCGTGGCGTCCCTCATAGCCTGAGTCGCTTTGGGACGTTAAAACCCCATAAACTATACGCCACCTTGCAAATTTCTGTTGTTCTGTTGTATTGTGGACAGCCACTTATCTTTAGCTGCCATAGTTGGTGTCGCAGACTTTTCTTTGCCCTGTGTTACACCAGATTCACTAACAACCTGCATGAATGTGTTCGTGGCAATTTTTTGACAACTTTTAAAGTCCCCATTCATACAGCAGCAAATAATCTCTTGCTGTTTGCCTAACGTTTGCTTTCTTGGCAGGTTAGTCACGTCCAAAAGGTGCAGGCGGCAGGCGGCAGCACACATTCATGAGGGTTTTTGTACATTTCCAAAACTGCTTGTACATCCACGGTTTTATGCCATGGGAGGCGAATCGTGAAGCCATCCATTTAGCAGAAACTTTCAGTTTGCTATGTAATGACAAGCTAGCAGCAACTAGTTTGTGTTTTTTGGAACAATGTTAACTGATTCAGCATGCATAAAAGGGCCATACACTTTGCTGGCATGCTTTGCTTGTGCATTGCTGTACAGAGCTTTTGTCAAAGGCACCAGTCAAGAGTTTGTCTCCTACTTTTGAAAGACTTTTTTATTTTTTGCCCTGCCTGAATTGTTACCAGTTCATAGCTCTCCTCATGTGTAGGGTATAGCCAAACAGGCATTGCGTGGTTAACTGACCTGCTTTTCCTTTCGCCTGTCTCCTTCTGTCTTCCTGTCTCACAGCACAACATTACTGTGCCTTTCAACGGCGCCTGCCTCCCAACACCACCTCCCGGTGGGCTCAGTGCGGGTTCTGTTCTGCTTATTCTGTAAGTGGACTTTGCTCATCGTTGCTAGTCACTGTACCAAAGGCCTAGCGCACTGTGTAAAAGCCAACTGCACAGCGTCTCTTGAATGCCATTTGCTCACCATCTCATGACATGCAAGCCCATTGTAAGGCATGTGTTATTTCAGCCTTGAAAGCTGACACAGACTGCCACATTGTGCACAGTGTTTAAGAACAAACTATGCAAGAAGCAATAGCATGTACTACTGCTTCTTGCATAGTTTGTTCTTAAACACAACTACACAGCAAAGCATTATTTTTGGTGATAGTTTTAGCGTCTTTTTTTGTGGAGATATTTGTGGACTCACTTTATGTAATGTGGCCTCTCACTCTTTAGTGGCAAAATTTTGCTTCCAGTACTTTTCCAAGCTTTTTATGCCTTTCATTTTGCTTTAGCTTAAAGAATACAGGAACTGGCCTGTGTTTGAGGGAGAGTGAAAACACTGAATCTGTGTAGACTGGCTATTGGCCTGTTGCACTCAATGTCATTGTGCTCATCACTTTGACATCAGATTGTGTCCGACATATCATGGAATACATAACCTGTGCTTGCGGCTTTAAAAATGAACTGTGCTACCATTGCATTGGTTTTGTTACCGCTGAACAGAATATTCAGCTGTGCTGCATGCAAAAAAAAGGGGGGTTGTGGGAGGCCTTCATAAATGTAGGAACGGTGAACAATTGAAAAAGCACACGGAAGAATGCACTAAAGGATGTGTGAAGCATCACAATTTTTTAGTCTCATTTTTGACGCTTTTTTTTGTAGCAATAGCTACATTACGCTAGCACTTCAAGCCTTCAGTGTGGGAGCTCCGTGGTGGCACCGTGGTTGGTCACGTAGAGCAGCTGCCGGCGAAACCAAGTTGGGGGGGGGGGGGGGGGATAACTTTCCTTTTGGGGATAACTTGGTGCCTTCTGGTGCTGTGGAAAGGAACCGTACTGAATATGATGTTATTGTGCTGTGACCATGGCTTCCACAGTGCTGCTACCATTCTTTGTGACTCAACTGCATAGCGCGTATAGGCTTTCTGCTTGACTTTGGTGGCTCCTGAAATATACACAGGTGAACTCACTTAAGGTGCCTTTTTGGGCACCCTATTTTGTCTAGTTTGTTAGCGAAGGCACACAAAAAGATAGATTTTACACAAACCTTTTAAGTTGAGCACAGTGGTTCATTCAAACTCTTGCTGTGCCACACATTGTGTTCTAAGGCACCCACTACCAGATTCGTTTGTGTCACTGTTGCTTATGTACAGAGCAGTATTTGGAGCTAATTTCCGGAAAGAATTAAGGGTAAGTGTGGTTCTTCAATAGAAAATCTATTCCGACTGCCCTTCGACATTTTCCTTGGCACTAACAAAACCCGTTTCAGAATAAACCATGTACTTTTATATAGCAGGATATACAACATAAAAGAAGCAGCAGTTGGTTACAATGGGCCATGGTCCATGGCATTTTCTGCTACTCCGCTGACCAGTAACCACAGTAAACGAAATTAGCTTTTTAACGTTTGACAGTGCTTAACGTGCCAGAGGCATCAAACTTCTTGAGCCTGCGATTTCATCTGGTGGTTACAGTCTTGTTTAGGTAAAAAAAAAGTGTTTGAACTACGGACTACTTTTTTTGTCATGGAGTTCTCCACTCCGTATGTAACCGACCTGAACTGTGGTGCAGGTTCTTTGTGGCACTCCTGGTGTACCTGGTGGGCGGCATCCTGATCAACCACAACAATGGGGCTCGCGGCTGGGAGATGGTGCCCCACCACCAGTTCTGGAGCGAGCTACCCGCCCTCTGCGTGGTCTGTTTCTCTCTGGTCGAGGAATCTGTCTGGACAGTGTGCCTGCCCCAGTCTGTCAAAGATGCGGCTCTCGTATAAGGCCGCGCATTCAGTGTCGAGCATTCGAGACGCTGCATACAGAGTTGTGGGGGTCGTTCATGTTCCTAGTTACCCATAGGCCGTCTAGCTGTTTATAGCAATTTGTTTTTATTTTTTGGTGCTCCTCAGGATTCCAGCTTATGATTCCATTCATCTTAATATAATCTTTTCTTATTTCACCATAATTTTTGCTCAGCCTCACTTTGATATGTGCTGCACCACCACTCGGAAAATGAGGAAAATGATCTAGCAGATCGCAAGTCATTGGCTTGTTGTGCTGTGGTGGCCTGAAGCAAGCGAATTGTTGCTGCTTCTTTGTGAAGGAATGTGGTCCAGTCACGTTGAAGTTATAGTTACTATGGTCATCCCTTGGGTATAGGTGGCGCCGACTTGGCAGTGTTCTGTGTTGTAATTGATCTCATATTTTGTTCATTTTTCTACTTGAAGTCTCCTGTTTTGTGCTCATCTTTCCTGTGCACCACTCACACAGCCCTTTTGCTGACCAGTATTTATTTTAGTCAATGCTTTCAATGCTATGTCCTCATGCTACGAATGGTGCATTGGACATGCTTTGTGAAATTTTTCAAAGGGGCTCATAATCTCAGCACAGAAGGCCTGCTATCATTCAACTCTCATTTTGGGGCTCTGCTTTTTTATTGCTTCTAGTTACCAGTTTTAGCTTCAATAGCTGCATTGTTTGTTGCAAGAGTCTGCTCTTCGTAACCACACACTGCTGTTCCTGCTCTTGGCATGCCAATGGGTGTTTTTAAATTATTTTATTCTACACTTCCTGCTGCCTTATCGTTTGTGTGTCCACAATGCCACTTTCCTTGAACTGTGCCATAAATCGACTTCATTCAGGCTTGTCATCCAAGACGCTCCTCTATGTCCTGAGTCTCCAGTTTCTTTCTGCAATTTCTGCTTTGTTTCTTTAGCTCTTGTCTTCCATACTTAGCTATTCATTACTTGAGTGGTTGTCCAGAAACCCTGAATGCCGTCTGCTCTAGGCCAAACTTCATTTTTGTCAGGAAATTCCTTTTTTTTTCTTTATTTACCTAATGCATTCCATCACTTCCAAAATTTTCTGGTGTTTTCCTGTGTAATGCCTCTTATTCCTGTGCATAAGGGGGAGTGCACCCTATATCTGTGTCCTGTAAAAATCCTAGCGTTGCCCAGGATTCCCTAAAAGTAAAGGTAGCACTATATAATGCTTCAGGTGAACAAAAAGGAAAGAAAACCATGTACATACTAAATGGTCTAACTATATTTACACACAATGTAGTGCTCATGCAATATTAGTGGTCGTAAAATACTAACGCATTGTCAACTTGGACTTGCATATGGGGCCCTTACTGTGGCTTTTCTCAACTTATATTAGGCCGTCCATCACTGGTTTGCTGCTCGCTCCAGGTTTTGTTTACTTCCACTTGTTGGTGTGGATAAATGTGCATACCTACTTCTTCCCTTTCTTTGTCTGAACTTTCCGTTCTTGCTGTTTGCAGGAGGACACAAGCCTCTTGAGGGCTACCTTCACAGGACTTGTTGTTTTACCTCCTTCTTTGTGGTTGTTTGACACCTCATTTTTTAGTATGTGGTTATGAGGAAAGTTTTCGTCTACAATTGTCTAGTCATTTGTTATTCATGTTGCACGTATATGCACACATGCTTCTGGCAGCTACAAAGGTCTTCTTTGCGCCACACAGGCGTGGTGAGCAGAAGACACTGTGGTTCGTGGTTTTTGCACATATGGCTTTCAGTGTTACAGTATGTCCTAGAGCAGTGTGCTTCATAATATTAAGTGGCAAAAAGAAATGGGACATTTCCTTGTTCAATAAGCGAATGCATTTCACCTAGTGGGTGGGAAGTGTTCAACATCTCTGCAGCGAAATAGGGGTCAGTCCTGTTGGGACAGTGAAATTTTTCTGGAATAGCTTTCTTAACGGCCGTCCTGCTGTCTTTGAAGGAAGTGCTCAACATACGGTTTGGTATATGCATGCTCTTGAAACACACAAGACACTTTCTGTTGATGCTATGAGGCCTCTTCTTTGGGCTTTGTCACCGTATTTTGCTTCACTTCACAGCTGTGCCGTGGCACCACCTGCAGGGCACTTAGCAGCTCTGTCTTTGGGTCGCATTAGCTTCCTCCTTTCTGTGATATACACACTTGTATTTGCCTGATAATTGGCTTGGTTCAAGTATTAAAGCAGTTTTGAAGTGTGAGGCAGCTGAGTGAAGGAGGAAACATTGATATATTCTTGTGGTTCATGATTACCTTGCTTTAAACTGGACTTTTACACTCCATATTTTGAGTTGAGGGATTAAACCTCTGAAGAGCTTGTTTTCACTTGGTTTTAATGAGTGGTAGGGTTCTGGTTCCATGCACTGGTGTTTAATGTTCCTTTCTCCTTCTGCCATGATGTGGAGCAGCCATTTCAAGTTCAACGAGGCTAACGCGCTGCTTAAATAGCTTAAGGTACCAAAGGCCACTTGCAGTAGGTTCTAAAGTGTCATTTGTCAGGCACATCCATCTGCATGTCCTAGTTCAAGTACAAACTATAGTCAGTGAGTGCATTTAGTTTTTCTTCTATTGCATACAGTCATGTGTTTAGACTGTAAGCATGTTAGTTTTTCTTAATAAAAGTAAGAATGGAAGCTAGTATCTTTGTGTTGTTTCTTTTATGGGTGCTTAGTGCAAAAAGATTGCTTGGCAGTGCTTGTTTTTTAGGTTTGCACAAAAGTCTTCACAGTTGCTTGATCTCTAGTGTAATAGACTAGCTATAGTCAAAGCTCAGTTTGACCTTCAAGTGATTAATTGGACACATCTGTAAAGCATGTACTTATAACTCTGATGCTATTAATACTAAGTGCAGGGCTTGCTTCTGACTGAAAGAGTGTAACTGAAGCTTTCTAGTCTCATAAATATCTTTGTTGAGTAATATTCATGGCATTCACCTTAATAGTCTGTTAGCAGCATTTTTACACAAGGTAAGGAACTTTTGTAAATGGCGCATCACTTTTGACTGTACAATAAGGAACGCTTTTGACCAATCATTATGAGAGTTTTTCAACATGTTAGAGCTGAATTGGGTTTGTTATATCTGGAGTGACAATGCTGAAAAATAGCATGGTGCACAGGTGACTATGATGGTTATATTTCTATGCAACATTATCAATTAGAGCAGATCTGAGGCTAAACACCTACCAACCTGCTCATGCAACCTGTGGTAAACTGGATGCTCGAAGGTTAAGAAAAAACTTCTTATTGAGTTAACATTGAAATTGACGGTGCAGGTATTGTAAGTCAATAGCATGCCCAGGAGCCTCAGTATTCTGTGCCAGCACTTTCCTGGAGTTCACTCTTCTTGTGATGCTGCAGTTCCGTGGATGTGTTCTTTCCGCCTATGTGACTAAGCTTACAGATTAAACCTACATTTAGTGAAAGTTTAGTCACTGCTTAATTAGGTTTTTGAGTTTATACACCTTTGCCTTCAAAGCTAATCCAACAAGGAAATCGATGCTAATTGGACCATCACAAAGAGCATCGGTGAATGCATATCTCAGCAATTATGAATCACTTCTGAGCTTTTCCTTTATGCATTTCTCATATTTCACTCGTGCATATGTCAAAGCAGTTAGTTGCTTTGAGGTATATTCTAATATTGACTTTGGTTCTCAGCTTTTGTGGAAAAATATTTGCACACAAGTTAGGTGAATGCTGGCACTCTTATTTTGAAGGTTTTCTCTTCAACATTCAACTTGCATTTGATACTTTCAGAGCTTGGTTGCTACCATTGTAATAGTTTGCTGTTGGTGTTAAATCTTCAAGGTTAATGTTCTCTTGATTTGTAAGGCATTTGTATCACATTGTTAGGTAATTGATACTGGCACATGGCTTTAGCAGGTTGTAGCATTTGTAAGCAACAGACCTTTGTTCCTCACACAAATAATGGACTGCTAGTGCTTGACGCAGAACTAGGAGTGTACTGAATGACAAATACCACTCTCTCACCAAGCAGACATATAGACGCCAGCTACAGTCATAAATGGCAAATTTTAATCCTATCATAAAACATGGTGCCAAACTAGACCACTTAAAGCCTCCTTATTGACAGTAATATTTGGGTTCACTTCTCAGCCCCTTAGTGTACAACATGGCAAGCTTTAAGTGAGAGTAGTGCATCAACTAGAGGCCTTGTTTTAAGGCTTTCTTCCTAGTGGGTTCACTACTAGATACATTCAGCATCCAGCATGTGCATTCTAAAGCATGCCATCAGTGCTGGCTTGTGTTTGCATCTATGACTTCTTTACAGGATGATGATAAAGAGATCTCAGGAGCTATAGTAGCAGATGAAGTAATTCTGTCTTGCTTGAGGCCAGACACAACTGCACATCGTTGAGGAAAAACACTGAGGGCCTCTTTTACTTTCATGCATGCATTTGTCACACTAATGTACACCTCAGCACATTGTCCTGCTATTCATGCTTTTTGAGTAGTTTTCATTTTTCCTTTGGTGGCAGTGCAACAGCTCAACTCATAGTTGGCGGCCTTTTTTGTCTGAATGCGCAGGATGGCTGTGTCTTCTTTGTGAAGTACATCACCTGCCAAGCCAGCCCGGTCAGTGGAGGAATGATGGGAGGAGGCGGTGGAAGCAGAAGCTATGACAATATCTGAAGATGATGCCATCCACGCTTACAGAAGGGGCTAGAAATTTTTCAATTGCGAATTCATTTGTGAGAAGCTGCTGATGAGTGGTCCGGCAGACCGACTTACGTTCCCCATGTGACAAACTTTTGCGAGATTGCCAGTTAACACGTCTAGGGGGTCACCCGTGTGCTACATACTCGTGTCTTTATTGTTTGTTTTCGCGCCTCTGCGTTTGCCTCACTCACTGCTTTCGCACCATTAGGAATGCACTGGCAAGGTTGAGTTGTGTGTGTGGGCCTGATAATTACAAGTGCTCCTTATTTTGGGAATGTCAGGGAGAACAAAAGAATATGCAATATTTAATACCATGCGCCGTACCTGTAGTCATCCGATATTTTTTTTAAATGTGAAGCGCATGTAAGGTGTGTATGCTGCAAACCAACTTGCTGTGCTGTTAGATTTTTGCATATTTTGCAGTATTGATGCACGTTCCTTTAACTTCACTGAGGTGGCCACAGTAGTTATGATATCCCGATTTTTTTTCTTGCGCGTGTTCGTGTTTCGTGCACAGTCTTTGTGTGATTTCTTTAGTGCAATGTTACAGAAATTTTATTTTCCTGCATCTCTCGGGACATGACCTCTCGGTAGTCAAGTGCCTTTGATGGAAAAGAATTATTCTCATGCAGCTGTCTTGACTGTTCCTAGGTGTTGTCAAGCTGTACAATGTTCTCTAAGAGGTGATGCGGCAAAAATAAAAACTGTTTTGTTACCTGTATACACAAGCAGCCCTGATTCACTTAGCACCAAGCACCTGTCTGGTTAGTTAAATGCAATTTTTCTTAACACCTTATGTAAAAACTCATTTTATTTATTGTGTCGAGGTCATACATAAATGTATGCAACACCGATGCACGTCCAGTTTAAAACTCTGCCGCCGTGGTGGCTCAGTGGTTATGGCTCGGTTATGGCTCAGCTGTTGACCCGAAAGACGCGGGTCTGATCCCGCCACGGTGGTCGAATTTCAATGGAGGCGAAATTCAAGAGGCCCGTGTACTGTGCGATGTCAGTGCTTGTTAAAGAACCCCAGGTGGTAGAAATTTCTGCAGCCCTTCACTATTGCGTCCCTCATAGCCTGAGTCGCTTTGGGACGTTAATGCCCCATAAACCAAACCAAACCAATTTCAAAACTGCGAAATGTAGAGCTGCGTAAATATTTAAATTTCAAATGGCTTTCAAATTGTATTTGCTACTGATTTAATTTGCATCGTATTTTTACTGTTCTATGTGCTCTAATTTGTCGAAAATTCTAAAATTCCAAGTTTTTCATAGTCCAAACGTCGCCGTTTTTAATGGTTTGATTTGAAGCAGCGCAAGGCCGAAAGCCAAAGAAGAGAGCCGAGAAAGAAACTGACGACACAGCGCTGAACTAACAACTGACATTTATTTGGCACGCTGCACGTATAAATACATTCAGGCACCAAAAAGGAAAACAAAGCAAAGAGCTCATTCATGCTCTGGGATTCTGCAAGCCAACACAAGCTAAAATGTGCGATTCAGGAAGCGAAGTTCTTTTTGAGATAAAGACACTGATGGAGCGCTTACACATTTGTCACCATACGTCTTGATGTTCGAAGCCTCGATTATTTCGCGGCACAGCTTATCTCTGTTCCTATCCACAACTCTGCAAAATTCAAACTGTGGTGTGCACTCGCACTCACGACAGTGCATGCTGAGCTCTGAGCTTACGGGACTCTTTATTATCTACATTGTTGCCTGAGCCTGCCTGAGCAGTGCTGCCTGAGCCTATCATTTAAGCACTGTCCTGTCTGGCCAATATAAAACCTATTACAAGTCAGTGGAATAGAATACACGACATTTTTTTGATACTTCCTGAATTTGTGCTCATGATTTTTCGTGCAAACGGGGAAAGTTTTCCCTGGATTGTTGACACGCATGCACAAACTTGATAACTTAATGGGAGCCGAAAAAACAACATCCACTCCGACTCTTTTACCAACACTTTTCAAATTATGTGATATCTTGTGGATGTAGGGAACAGCTGCTACTGGCTTACTTGTTTGACATTCAGGACTCGGGGAGCATTTCAGTTTCTTCAACAAAACATCGGCCACAGAAGAAAGAACATGAAGCGGATAGCCACAAGCAGTAAGCCTCCCTACTTGGTTGCTAAAGCTGCGTGCGGTTTTATGTCGACAGGATTTTGTAAGTGCACTCCTGAAGCTTGACATGACAATTCCTCTTTTAACAAGCTTCGAGTGCGCGGAACTATAAGGTAGCAACGGTTTATTAGCCCTAGGCTCGAAAGACCAGCACACACTACAAGGTGAAAACTGCAGGCTCAAGTCTAGAAATCTGATTGTGTCCTCTACAGGAACTTCATGAGTTACTTCCAAAGGGGCAAGAACATCAGAAGATACACCTCGAACTTTGGACACTTCCCTACTAAAGGCTTCGCGCCCACAGGTGAGCAAAACTAGATAGTCATCCACAAAGCGAGAAACAGCTGCAACAGCTGTGCCATCTAAGCGGTCATTTAGTTCTCTGTCATGCATAGCTAAAAAGAAATCACTCAAAATTGGGGCAATGCAGGAACCTATACAAATGCCCTTCTTCTGAATAAAAATTCGTCCTTCCCACTCTGTATACGTGGATTCAAGGTAGGCTAATAACAATTCTAAAAAGTTCTCCACCGACATGCCGGCTGCGTTCTGAAAGCGAACGGCACCATAATTGTCAATGACGTCCCTAATGCACAAAAGGAGACTGTCGTGCGGAATGGAGTAGTAAAGGTCCTTTACGTCAATAGAAAAAGCACACAGTTGCTTGTCATGGTAGTAGTCTAGGGTGCTAATCTCGTCGAGGGAATTCTTAACCTGGAAGGGATCGTCAACTGGTAGTTTTGTTAGCTTTTCTTTCAGAAACTGTCCTAAACATTTTTGCCAGGAACCTTTCTCGGAAACAATAACGCGGAACGGCACGTCGGTTTTATGAGTCTTAACAGTAAAAAAAAAAAACATGGTCAAGCTAGGCTTTTTACAGTTATTTATAGACGTGAACAGCTTGTCTAAGTTATTCTGCTTACACAACTTTTTCACCTTGCATTTAGACTTCGCAAGACTTGTTTTTCTCCCCTCCTTACATACAGACTGGACGGCATCCATTGCTTTTTCATTGAAACTATCCTTAGACAGAACGACAAAACCCCCTTCCTTATCCGCCGTCAGCAGGACCAAAGAATTGTCACGTAGATAGTCCACAGACTTATTGATGGGTAGCTTCTTAGACTGATTCCTAGGGCGGGAGAGAACATCGACACCTTCTGAGATGCATCTGCTGGCCTCAGGAGCTGGAGCATATCCGGATATATGCCTTACCATAGCAAGAAGCTCTGGTGCACTTTTTCGGGGCTCAACAGCGAACTTTGGGCCAAGATCGAGGACTTGACGCACATGGGCCGGAAGCGGGGCGCCGCTCATGTTGTGAACCTGGCCAACGGACCCACGATGTTTCTTCGGAACGAGGTCACGAAGCGTGGGAAGCTGCTGCTGCCATAAGACGTCTGTGGTGGTGTGGACAAGGCGCGTTAGTTCCCGCCACTGATTCTTCCAACCAGCTGGCTGATTGTAGAGTTGAAGAACAATCCGCAGGTGATCCTGGCACAACCTGGCCTGTCGTAGCCACTCCGCTCTCAAAAATTTGCACATCCTTGTGCCATGGCTGACTGAGGGCAAGAAGCCCCCAAACAAAGCCAGCACTTCGGATGGAAGAAACTTTTTCCGAATGCAGAATCCTAACATTCTGGACTTGCAGATAGCCACAGCGATGAATTGCACAAGGCGATGTGGTTGAGAAAACCAAGACGAAAAAACAGAATAACTTAGACAAGCTGTTTACGTCTATAAATAACTGTAAAAAGCCTAGCTTGACCATGTTTTTTACTGTTAAGACTCATAAAACCGACGTGCCGTTCCGCGTTATTGTTTCCGAGAAAGGTTCCTGGCAAAAATGTTTAGGACAGTTTCTGAAAGAAAAGCTAACAAAACTACCAGTTGACGATCCCTTCCAGGTTAAGAATTCCCTCGACGTGATTAGCACCCTAGACTACAACCATGACAAGCAACTGTGCGCTTTTTCTATTGACGTAAAGGACCTTTACTACTCCATTCCGCACGACAGTCTCCTTTTGTGCATTAGGGACGTCATTGACAATTATGGTGCCGTTCGCTTTCAGAACGCAGCCGGCATGTCGGTGGAGAACTTTTTAGAATTGTTATTAGCCTACCTTGAATCCACGTATACAGAGTGGGAAGGACGAATTTTTATTCAGAAGAAGGGCATTTGTATAGGTTCCTGCATTGCCCCAATTTTGAGTGATTTCTTTTTAGCTATGCATGACAGAGAACTAAATGACCGCTTAAATGGCACAGCTGTTGCAGCTGTTTCTCGCTTTGTGGATGACTATCTAGTTTTGCTCACCTGTGGGCGCGAAGCCTTTAGTAGGGAAGTGTCCAAAGTTCGAGGTGTATTTTCTGATGTTCTTGCCCCTTTGGAAGTAACTCATGAAGTTCCTGTAGAGGACACAATCAGATTTCTAGACTTGAGCCTGCAGTTTTCACCTTGCAGTGTGTGCTGGTCTTTCGAGCCTAGGGCTAATAAACCGTTGCTACCTTATAGTTCCGCGCACTCGAAGCTTGTTAAAAGAGGAATTGTCATGTCAAGCTTCAGGAGTGCACTTACAAAATCCTGTCGACATAAAACCGCACGCAGCTTTAGCAACCAAGTAGGGAGGCTTAATGCTTGTGGCTATCCGCTTCATGTTCTTTCTTCTGTGGCCGATGTTTTGTTGAAGAAACTGAAATGCTCCCCAAGTCCTGAATGTCAAACAAGTAAGCCAGTAGCAGCTATTCCCTACATCCACAAGATATCACATAATTTGAAAAGTGTTGATAAAAGAGTCGGAGTGGATGTTGTTTTTTCGGCTCCCATTAAGTTATCAAGTTTGTGCATGCGTGTCAACAATCCAGGGAAAACTTTCCCCGTTTGCACGAAAAATCATGAGCACAAATTCAGGAAGTGTAAAAAAAATGTCGTGTATTCTATTCCACTGACCTGTAATTGGTTTTATATTGGCCAGACAGGACAGTGCTTAAATGATAGGCTCAGGCAGCACCGCAACAATGTAGATAATAAAGAGTCCCGTAAGCTCAGCATGCACTGTCGTGAGTGCGAGTGCACACCACAGTTTGAATTTTGCAGAGTTGTGGATAGGAACAGAGATAAGCTGTGCTGCGAAATAATCGAGGCTTCGAACATCAAGACGTATGGTGACAAATGTGTAAGCGCTCCATCAGTGTCTTTATCTCAAAAAGAACTTCGCTTCCTGAATCGCACATTTTAGCTTGTGTTGGCTTGCAGAATCCCAGAGCATGAATGAGCTCTTTGCTTTGTTTTCCTTTTTGGTGCCTGAATGTATTTATACGTGCAGCGTGCCAAATAAATGTCAGTTGTTAGTTCAGCGCTGTGTCGTCCGTTTCTTTCTCGGCTCTCTTTTTTGGCTTTCGGCCTTGCGCTGCTTCAAATCAAACTATGAATAACCAACTCGTTCATCAGCTTGTGCGTTTTTAATGGCGTTCACTTGTTCGACACCTGTGACAGCTTGCTCCTCCACGTGGAATTACTACCATAATATGGTAAAAGCGCTCGCGCACTACTGGTAAACCTTCCATCTGCGTTGGCTCTGCACCTGGTCGATGTCGCGCATCAAAACAGGTGTTGGCCACAGTGAGGTGCCGCTGATTTAGACGGCTGCTCCTCGCTGATGGGTCAGAAATGAAGTGCAGCACCACACGGAAGTTGTGACGTAGTGGTTTGGGCATCTGCCTCGGCTGCGGTAGGTGGTTGGCTGGAAACCCATAGCCGGAAACGAAAATGAAAATTGGTTTTTGAGACCTTCTGTAAGGGAAGGGATAAAGGAGGGAGTGAAGGAAGAAATGAAGAAAGAGGTGCCGTAATGGAGGGCTCAGGAATAATTTTGACCATCTGGGGATCTTTAACATGCATTGACATCACACAGCACATGGGCGCCTTTTGCATTTCCCCTCCAGTGTTTCACTAAACACCTTTGCAGGCTGATGGCGCTCAAAACTGGTCTGATCAGTAAGGATGCAGCGGGGTCTGCAGAGCTTCTTCCAAGCGCACACACCTGAGGAAGCTAGGCGCTAGGCCGGGGGACGCTTGTACCCATAATTTTTTTACCGGTGGGTTCCAACCAGTGTTGCAGGCGCTACCAAAAAAAAGTAACGAAATATGTTACTCGGTAGGATAAAAAAAAAGGAACACGTTACCGCCCTACGTTAGCTACAAAAAAAGTTAACGCGTTACTGTTACCGAAAAAAGTACTGCACGTTACTTTGCCGTTACTCCACGACCATAAATTTTAATTGTTTTGTCTCCGCTACAAGAGCTCGCAACAATTTTATAAAGCTCATATTTCACATAAAACTTCTAGCCCAAACAACGATTTTACCCGAAATCCTCATTTACCGGGAATGCTTCGCTTAAATGTGCAGGAGCTTAGCAATTTTATAGTGGCCTAAAGTTGCCTTAGAGTTACGTGTGATGTCTTCTAACTCTGTGGCACATTGTGAAGCCATTTTCTGAATGCGACATTAAACACAAAATGACACTTCATCATCAATTCTAGCTTCACAAAGAAAACATGGCGGAACTCTCAGTGAATTTACAGTAATTCTGAAAAATGTGATCCAAAATGCTCAGCATACTTCCGCTCTTTAGATTTGTGTGTGTGAGTGGTTTGGGAAGGGGAGGTAGGCAAAGGCAAGTGTGTGAATGCATATTCGTGTTTTATGGGTATTCTGTCTTCGTTTTTTTTTGTTGGGTGCGTCGTCAAGGGCAAGTGTTTTCTGGCATGCCTGCGAGCCGCAACAAGGGTCTTGAGAGCACCTGTACATTTTGTTATTTGCAACATCACTTTAGGTGCTCCGTGCTTTTTTTTTCCAAAAAAGGGGGCGGAGGGAGGGGGACAATTGGAATAATAAGTAACTAGTAATGTGACACCTCACGTTACTGAAAAATGTTAACGTAAGTATGTTACCCGTTACGTTTCCAAAATGGTAACGAGTACGTTACTAGGTAATAAGTACGTTACGAAGTTACCGAAAAAAAGTAACGCGTTACCGTTACTTTTGCCGTTACTTTTAACGCGTTACCGCCAACACTGGTTTCAACTGGTTTTGCCCCCATAAGCACGCAGCAGTGTCTGCGGAGCCTCTTTCAAGTGCACACCCCCGAGGAAGATCGAGGCTCCGCGCAGACCCCGCTGCGTCCTTACGGGAGCAAAACCAGTTTTGAGTGCCATCAGCCTGCAAAGGTGTTTCATGATTGAGTTTATGAGAGGTTTCTCGAAGTTCCAAAAGCTTATGAGTTCGATATTCTACGAGAGCTCAGCAGATGCAAGTCTCAACCGTCGAAGCGAGTTTCGAGAGTCGTCATTGCGTCAACCGAGGAAACCCTGGGTGTGGCTGCGACAGTGGCGGGGGTTGCGGTTATCGCCCGCTTTCGACTGGTTGCGAACACGGTGGCGCAGGAAGTGCACCGGTGTTAGGGTCCGTATCACAGCAAAAGATGTCAAGACGCGTGCGGAAACGGATCGCCGAATGCATACGTTTCCTGCCCGTGCGTTCTTTTCGAAGCGCTGTATGGAATGCTTTCTGCCATGGAGGAAAAAGTATTTTTTTTCCCCTCAGAGTTAATGTAGGACTCCACCTGCACGGAAGGAGCGTATGTACCATCGGCGTGAGCTTTTCTTCCCAGTAATCTTTCTGCATCCTCGCTTACTGATTTATAGGCCCCTCCTCTCCATTAACAATGCATATAAAAGGCGCCCGTGTGTTAATTGTGCAATTCAGTACACATTAAAAATCCCCAGATGCTGGAAATAGTTCCAGAGCCCTCCACTACGGCGTCCGTCTTTCACTCCAATCTTGTCCCTTCAATGTCCATCAGGAAGTGAGATGGTATACTGTGCCTTGTTCTTTCCTTAAAACCGATTTTTTTTTCATTAATAATTAACCCGGAAGTACACCACAGACTGTCAGAAATACCCTCATTCCCCCAAACGCTTCATCAAGCATGAAGAACACACAACTCTGTGGACTACAAACACACTGATCACAACTCCTCCACAAGTGGTACCCTATATAGCCAGGCAAAAATCCTACCCGTGGCCAGGGTGCCTTGCATATTCAAAAATTAGGAACACATCGACACATTTAGATTGGCGTGGAGGAGGAGGTAAACTTTATTAAAGAAGGAGGAGGGTGGTGTTCCCCTCCGCAGTGGGCTCCTCTTCTAGGCCGGACGCCAGGTGGCCGACCGACGATATAGAGTCAGCTGGAAGCTTTGTACCCCAGTGACTCTGGACCGACGATGCCGTTCAGCGACCTCTTCGGCCCGCTCCGCGGCTCGGACAGCTCGGAGTTGAACCTCCGGCTCCCGGTCCGAGCTGAGCAGCGCGGCCTCCGGGGAGAAAATGGGGGAAGAACTCCCGCTCCTCGAGAAAATCAGGGCGCGCGAGAGATCACTTGCTCAAGGCTTGTCTTGATTACGTGGGTGAAATTTTATGGTAAAGGCTTGAGTGCATATCTCTTCATTGTCCATCACGCATCGGACTGTACCCTTTAGCACTATTTTTTTTTTTCAAGTGTAGTAACGGCGCCCCATGTACAGTACTCACGGATTGAAATAGGACATTCGGAGCGCTAGCCTTGCAGTGCCACGCAGGCATGTGGTAAGCCACAGGCCGGCTCATTGGCTACTGGAAGGAACAATTCTGCTTTGTAGATGTTCTCCCTCTCGCGCCATACCACAATGCACCACCTTGGTTCCATGCGCGTCTATGGGCGGCGCTCCATGAAGCGACGGCCACGCGCTCCGAATGTCCTATTTCAATCCGTGAGTACTGTACATCTGCTTCGCTGCGAAATCGGTGGCAGCTTCACAAAATTGGCTCGTGATTGTGTCCCGCCTACCCGTGGCTATACGAGCAACGCTCCGATCTGCACAGGGCGAGCGACACGTGAAAGACGGACAAATGGTCCATGATAGAAGGACGAGAAGAAGAAGAAGCTGGCGTCTCGAGCGGTGCGTGCCTCGCTCGCTGACTAGCTAAGCGGCATTTTCGATCCCCCGATTCTCCTGTCTCGCACAGTCCTTTGGCAAAGCCCCGTTCGTCGGCAGCACATCACGTAAGCATGCTACAGCACATCTGCACGACATGCGTGAAGTCTATAACAGGAGGAAGGTCTCGTGTCTTTCGCATCAGTTAGGGAAAACCACAGTGGCCGAAGTCAATCTAAGCTGTTAGCTTGCTCAAGCACGCAGCTTCCGTCGCATTTCTACAGCCAGACACCATTGCCAGAAATCGATTTCCTTTCTGACAGTTATATGACACAATGGTCTGCTGCTCCACTCTGACATGAAACGGCAGCGGAATTCCTTTGAAAACACCTGGTCTGTCGCGGGCCACCAGTTTCAGTCGCCTTATTCATTTCCTGTGCTTTCTAAAGTTAGGCTGAAAACGTAGGTATGCCTCTCGTGTCCCCAGCTCTTTAGCGCTACCAACACCAAGAACATACTGCGAGCTCTGTGTAAACTCCCTAGCATTGCTGTCATAAATCTGAGCCGACAGATATTACGTTTTACTAGTATGGAGATCCTTGTACCGGGTGTCATCACACGCTGGCCTGGATAACCGCGGTGACGATGTTTCCTCTTATGCGTCCAACAAAGACGCAGCCACCATGGAGGCCTCGCACGCTTCAAGCACGAGTCGCTCGATGCTCATGTCGGACGCGCTGAGGAAGTACAAGATCATTGTCGGCTACCTCGTCTTCATTGCCATGCTCGTCGGAGTCTTCCTCGGCAAGGACAGGGTAAGAGGCCCCGTGGGAATCGGCGCGTAGTAGCCGCCACGTTCCATTTGACGTGGCATTCCTTCGCCGTGCACAGCTTCTGCAGTGCGGACTGGCCGTGGGCGGCATCGTGGTGCTATGGACCCTGGAACCCATCCCGTACCATGTGGCCTCGTTTGTGCCCCTGGTCGTGTTCCCACTGTCGAACCTCATACCTGCCAAGGAGGTCGCCATGAGATACATGAACGTAAGCGGCCACGGCTCATCTGCGCTTAGCGAGACATTTAATGTGCTACTGGTGAATATCGTCAAACGGCATCATAAACAGTGATCTTTAGGACTGTGCTTCACCCGTATAACCTCTGTCTACTGACAAAGCTTGCCTCTATTGGCACGTATACAGTGACGCCTTGTATAAGTATATGGTCGTGGCCAGAGCTCATGGCAGCGTTACGAAGTACTGCTCTCTGTCGACCCTGAGTACAGACAGGTTCGTGAAAAAGTCAACTTCAGCCTAGTGGAGCACAGCGCGAGAGACACTGGATGCAAGAACAGGAACACTGGACAGAAAGAGGACCGACCAGCCTAATCTGCCACCACAGTGAACTTCACCCTCTTCGTTCTCTGTCAGCGCCTACTCGTACGTAAACCCAATAGCTCAGACACTAGCCCTTCACTACGGCGTCCCTCAGAGCCTGAGTCGATTTGGGACGTTAAAACTCCATAAAACCAAACCAAACAACCAGCCATTTTCTCCGCAGTTTTCACGTGAGCTCGCTCAAATGCTCGTCGGGTTCCATCTCCCGGCTGCGGCCATGGACGTCGGTGGCGAGCCTCTACTTGTGCTCCTCGCAGGACGACATCATCCGGGCGCTGTCGGGTCTCTTCATCTCCATCCTGTTGCAAACATCCAAGCTGAACCGGCGCATGGCGCTCTACCTGCTACTTGCCGTGGGCACCAGCGTTCGCTGGCTGCTGCTAGTGTACATGTGGCTGGTGTTCCTCTTCGCCATGTTTGTCACGGATGCGGCCGTCACGGCCATCATGATCTCACTGGTGGACACCTTGGTCGCCGAGGTGTACGCAAGCAAGGTGCGAATGCGCGTCATCAAGCTGAACAAGGCCAACGAGGAGGCGCGCCTCAAGCAGCAGGCGGCCGCAGCAGCTGCAGCGGGCGGAGCCGGCGTCGACCAGGAAGCCCGGGCTGGACTCGAAGGGCAGGACATCGCTCCCTACGGTAAAATACCTCTTTCGAGCCCTAAGGCATCAGTGCAAGTGGGCAGGTATGGTAGGGCAGTGCTTCCTCTAGGCAGTGTGTTGTAGTCTATGCTGATAAGGTGGTGCAACTGGTGTTCCAATCGCGAGAAGGGCAGCGGCATGGACTCATTGGAGGATTGTTCTAAGATTAAGTATACGGGCACATGAATGGGGATACAGCGTTTTGCCTAGCCACGACCCTTGAGTTTTCAAGTCGCACTGTTTGAAAACAGCAGATGGTTTGTTCAAGCTCTCTCGATCGCTCATGACGCCGCTTACGTGGACGGGATAACGGTCGCTGAGATAATAGATGACAAAGGAGCGACAGAGGCAGGAGAGCAACCTAGCTAGTGTTCCCGTTTTGAAACAGCGAGAAACAATGATGAAAGGTAGCATGTGGACAAGGGTTTGTGAAGTATGGATCCACGCCCTCAGCCGAGGGAAACCGCAAAAGCTCAGCATTTAACCTTTAGGTCCTCCGCTGGTTTCACGTGTTTCCACGACTTGACTCGCAAGGCGCTACCGGTCCTAATTCTCTTCTCATGATTGTTGCACAAGGTGCGCCAAAAGTTTACAGGCCACATTGTGTGCTTTTGAGTCGTATAGCGGGGCGTTTACGATCCACCCTCGAACCTGAAAATATGGGTAGGAGACGTATCATTCTCGCCCCTGAGGACGTTGGTAGCTGGCATCTTAAAGTTCCCTGAAAAGGGTGTTTGAAGTTGGCTATAATATGCTTGTACTATGTAGAGTATAGGCCATCGAGCGTTCATGCCGCGTACAAGACCTCAAAAGCGAGCCGACCATTTGCAATATATATATATATATATATATATATATATATATATATATATATATATATATATATATATATATATATATATATATATATATATATATATATATATATATTAAATTCGCACTTCTACGCCTCGCGGCGACCTGCGGTGCCGGGCTTTCTCCCAAATCCTCGCGCAACGAGTTATGCAGCGCTCGTTACGCCAGCAGCGGAGGGCTATCATCGCTTCGCCGTGCAAAATCTTTCTGACGCCACGTGGCTACCATGGCCGCGGCCGGAAGCTCCGCCCCCTGGGGGACTCCCGTGCGCGTCGGCAGCCGGCTGAGAGGCCGAGTGGGTGGAGCCGGCGGAGGAGCGCCGACAGTTCAGTGTGCAAAAGTGACGAAAGAGAAAGGCGCGAGCACGAGGAAATTCAAATTTTATCTACAGGTAACCCAGCTTCCACAAAACGCATTAAAAGAAAGCGAAGCAGCTATTGTTCTTTAACATCCTAGGCATATCGCAAATTTTGTGAGAACCCCTTTCAGGGCCCCTTTAAGGGCCACAATACACGGCTGAAAAGCAAACCATGCGGCCTGAGAACTTTTGACGCACCCTGTAGGTGTTTAGGGCGCCTTCAAGGGAATTTCAAACCCCGAACGAAAGATAAGTTGCTCAGAGTTCTTAAAGTAACGTTTATTTCTGACATCATGGCCGGACATGGCGTTACCGGATGACGTCATTACAGTTAAGTGCGTATATTCCTTTCCTGTTAAAATAAAGCTTTAGTTGAAAGTTAGTGCCTGTTCTTCCTTCCTCTGTGTCGTTTTCGTTTTTCTCCACTATGTTTTACCAGCAACACCAACTCGCCCAGCTTTCCCTTATCCCAAGCTGACATCAGTTGATGTAGATAAATTTTGGACACCAAGGGCATGATTTGCTTTCTTTTTCAGCTGACTACGACCATGTGCTGCATGAAGAGCAGACGTAAGCATTTGTGCTGTACAGGTTCTCATATGTAACTGACAAAGTCGACATATATCCCTAACCAATGTTCTAAACAGGCTGCGAACACAGGCTCATTGCGTTAATTCAGACTTGCGCATTGGGTTTTGCTCCCGTCCCGTGGGCCTCTGTGATCGCGTTCAACTTTGACATTTGCGCTTTGAGCTGCCGGTTATGTTGGTGTCCATGTGCTGCGGCCTTTGTATATATGTGAACTCTTCTGCATGCGCATGGTCCGAACGTGAACATCGCGAATTAGCGATCGCGCTGGCGCTTTCTCCCATATATTTTATGTAGCGATCTGAGTCCTGCTGAGAGCAATGCGTGGCAATTCGACTGACTTGTGGCGTGGCAAGATATCAACCATATCTTGGTGCCATATGCATGGCTACCAAAATAGCTGCCATATGTGCTTGCAAGGACCAGCTGACTGTTAATTGGTACTGCATTGGGAATACACAGCGCAAAAAGGCACAAGGACAAAGGCTAGCACGAACACACGACGCACACTGCACGGACGATCACGTGTTTGTCTCGTGCCTTTTGTCTCGTCTTTTCTCCTTGTGCCTTGCGCTGTGTTTTCACAATGCCATATGTGACCTGTCGCAAAACGTTAAAGGGATGATCTGAAGCGGTATCCGTGATGTTTGAGTTTATTTCCCACAATTTAGTCTGTGCAAGACGTGGCAAGTAAGACGAGATGAAAGCTGCATCAAAGCAGCTTGACTGTTAGTGGCACAGTTGGATTTAATTTACGCCAAATGACACGATAATGACATTATTGACACCTCCTCTCGTAAAGCAAAATCTCACTCGCGCACACGTGTTTCTCCGCAGACACTGTGCCATTCTGCGCAAGGCGTTCATGCTGGCGCTGAGCTATGCTGCGGTCAGCGGGACCTCCGTGATGCTCGCGAACCGGCCCTGTTTCATCCTCGACTTACTGCTGCAAGAGTTCGTACATTTACAAGCTTCGCATTATACCCTTTTAGTTAGCTTGCCTTTATTTCGATCTAACCGATTTTATAATACTGTTTGACACACAGCGCTTTGCCAACACGGTAATATGCGTTTCGACTACCGCTGACGTTCAGCGGGCACGGTGTTCCGAGTTTGTAAGGTGTTCCTGCCCGATGTACTAACGAAAGTCCGCTATTCTGTCGTACTGTACCTGTTACTAACATAATTTACGGAAATAATGGCAAAAAAGCTTCTAAGCCTTCCGTTCTGACCCTGAGCGAAGACGTGACATTAATATTGTCACGAAGACGACGAAGCTGGCAGTGGCGCGGGACGGAGCGCTCGCGCTAGGCCAGCAGCCATTAATATAATCTCACTGCCATCGTTCATCTCGCCCCATTCTTCGGCTGGTCGCCACGCAACACTATAATCTTCTTCCCTCAGCTGACATCCCACTTGTCTGTGATGCAGATTGCTGGTCACTGGCCAAAGTCAAAAGATGAAAAGACGTTTCGGGAGCACTACGGCTCCCTTGTTCACTAGCCGTAGTGCTCCCGAAACGTCTTTTCATCTTTTGACTTTGGCCAGTGACCAGCAATCTGCATCACCATGATTCCTGACCAGACGGTATGCCGTCAAACCCTCGACTACATCCCACTTGTCT
This sequence comes from Amblyomma americanum, assembly GCF_052857255.1. Taxonomy (NCBI): domain Eukaryota; kingdom Metazoa; phylum Arthropoda; class Arachnida; order Ixodida; family Ixodidae; genus Amblyomma; species Amblyomma americanum. The sequence goes on from NC_135498.1 coordinate 7,822,146, forward strand.
CATGTGGGGTAGCTGTTTCTGATGAGCGCCCTCCACCCTTTCCTGCACTAGGCTGTCTCTACTGACAGTTTCCTCTCCCAAAGATCTCTGCGAGAGCTAATACTGACATAATCGTATCAAATACTAAGTATGTTTAAGAAATGGTAACGACCTCTACTTCAAATACTGTTGGTCGCTGGTGCCTCCTGTACATCTGGGCAGTCCGAGCATAAACAGGCTGCAAAAGTAGGGCATGGCCACGCAACGTACCATGTGCACGAGTTAACCGCGCGCTAAGCGTGACCCCCATTCGACGCTGCAGCCAGTACGGCTACCAGATTAGCCAGAGCAAGTGGGTGCTTGTCAACGGAGCCTTCGGCCTGGTCACGCTCGTCTTCGCTTGGCTCTTCGTCTTCTACACGTTCCTCAGGAAGTAGTAAGTATATGAAGCAAAACTACCGAACGCTTATACCCTACGTGGTAGTGCTAACTGCTACTCTGGTAGGGGTGTGGGATGTCGTTGCGTTTATAACGCTACGCTCGGATTTTGCTGAGCGTGTTGGAGTAGCCAGGTGCAGCAACCAGTCATGGTATAAGTGTGTAGGGTAGGCGTGCTTCACGCATGGCCTGTTGCGACGCGCGTCCTTTCTTTCAATCTTTCCTTTCACATCTCTCTCAACTCTCCTACTGTCTGCACGTGGCAGCGATTGTGGCTCAGCTTGAGCCAGTGGGCAAGCCCGTGCACTTTTCTTCCTGCTGTCGCAACAACAGCAACTGACCTTTGAGTGCCCGTGACGTCACTCGTTCTGTTGCAAGTAACGATATTGTTATTAGCATGGCGCTTTGCCATGGCATCATTGTGTTGTCACCAATCAGACAAGCGCATTGCACGTGTTGTGTCACACCGACGACACCGCGAAAGCAAGAAACTTGTATCGCTCGTCCCGTGTGCTTCTTCTTTCTTGTGCTGTCCTATTTAGCGCAGTTCCTGTTTTTAAGCCTTAACCGCTTTAGCTGTAGACACATCTCGCAACATTAATGTGTATTGAATGAAATCATAGCGAACCTTGCAAAGTGATGTATGTGATCTACATATCAGCTACTTATTGCGGATGAACTGGTCTTCCTTTCGAACATAACCTGGCGGCTGCAAAAGCCAATATAGGAATATATAACGAACATACACACGTACCACTGAGATGCACGCGAGCTATGAGAGCGGGCGCGGAGGCCTCGGGACTCATTTCGGCCACCTGGCGTTCCTAAAGCGCGCTCACATCGCACAGAATGCACGCGGCCCCATCGAGACGTGGCTGCCGCGGGTGGATTTGATCCCGCGACCTGGGGATCAGCAGCCACCACACACGCAGCCAAGCACTGATTATATTCGACGAAGTAGTCGCTGCTTACGAGGCACTGTCTTCCCGGGTGTCGCCTGCGCTGCTGGCTTCATTTGCTATAGTTACGTTAACAAATGCTTGCAGATATCGCATCTTTACATAACCTAACCTCGCTCACCTCTTAATTCCGTTCTGTAATACGACGGGCAATTTTCGGTATTTGAAGAGAAAAAGCGATGAAAAAGCAAATCATAAATGCCTCCTTTTTTTTTCTCCTTTACGCTAGAGCATGGCTATACCATGTCATGCGTGCTGACCATGCTTAATAATAATAATAATTGGTTTTTGGTGGAATGGAAAAGACCATGCTTGCTATAGACATATAAAATGCGTTTTCATACGTATATTTGTCAAGTTTTTCATATCGGTGCTTGTTTTCCATGTAGGTCGGCAATTCCACTTTCGGATAGTTTGCGCAGCCGACTTGAAATTCATGCGGGTCTTCACAAACTGTCTGACTGGTGTACACAGGCGGTCGCATACCTGCTTCATACCGATTAAAGAACCGTGTGTTATGTTTTAAGGTTGGGGGCTACAACGCTGTACGCCAGTTGGTCTTATGTCTCAACAGCTCGGGATGGCATGCCTACACTGACAAAACTAACCAGTGCTTTAGAATATTCAGGCCTGAACTGTTGCTATGTCGTGAAATACGGCATCCCTGGTTTTTAATTTGGGTTCAGCATACGCGCATGAGGTCGCGCTAAGCCGACCCGTTTCCCTCGTCACGCTGTTCCTTCGACAGAAAGACATGCGTATCTTTGTTCTTCCTTCCAGCGATGAAGATGGGGCGGAGGACTCGACCGCCGCCAAGGAAGTCTGTCGGAGCAAATTGGAGCAGCTAGGAGAGATGACGTACGTCGACACCATCCGCGACGCTTGGCGCGCTCGTTACGAAGAGCTTTTGCTCGGATTCTGTAGGTCTACAAAACCAAGTCAAATGTGCAGTTTACAGTCGGCCTCCGTCGCCTGTCGACTTTTCGTCCATGTAGAGTACGTCACAGTAGCGGCATTCGTTGCTGCAATTTTCAGAAAAGCTAATTTCATTGCAACACCACTGAGTTCCGCTTACGCTTTCATGTCCAGAATTTCCTTTCGCTAAAAAGTTACTGTAAAACATGCGGTACCGTGTAAAAAAAAAAAAATCAAGCTCTCCTTTTCCCTGGGTCAAAGGAGTGCTTGGAACAGCTGCCCCTACCGAGTGAGTTGCACCGATATCCAGACCTTCATGGTGAGATGACCGCAAGTGGTGCACTGTCGATAGCGCCCATCCACCTGTCCGCGTACAGCCTCAGTAAAAAGTAAAGAGCCTAGAAGGGGTTTCGTTCTAACTCGGTGTAGCTGGCGTTTTTGTAGCATCCCTGAAAGCTCCGAGGGGCGAGGACGAAGGTTCTCGCCTTCAAGACGTTTGGAGCACTGACGCTGAATAACGAGACACACACTGCAGCAATACCTCCCAGAAGTAAACACCTTTGGAACACGGGGCCCGGGAATACACCTTTGGAATACAAAGGCCGTGCAGGATTGAAATTGCATGCAGAATTGGTCATTCTCGACTTTACATTGATAGATCCCTGGGAGTCCTCATACCCCTCACGGCGCAGTGGTGCAGCGGTGCAGGGATGCGCCACTGCCCTGCGAAGGCAGGTGCTGCCACCGGTCCGGCTTGTGCGACCCAATTTGTTCTTGCCGAGCAACCTCTAGCGACCAATCATTAATGTAACTGCCACCTGCCACGGTGCAGTTTGCTCACAACCCGGTGGGCAGGTTTGCGATGACGCCACAAGGTTACGTGTTCTAGGTGGCCTCCCTCCTGCCTCCTATATATAGGTTGCCTCTCCGGGGCTTTTTCGTGCATTTTTCGCTCACGGTCAACGACGGCGATGCCGGATTTTCTGCAACACGAGCTCCTTAACGCTATCTAGTTAACGGAGGGGAGCAGTATTGCGTTCTTTCACCATCCTGTACTGACTTAAGCGTAGCGATATACCACGCGAGTGCGTGACACCGCTTCAGGCCGTGACGAAAGGCGAGAAATACAAAAAAAAAATGAATCTGTTTCAGCGTCGCAATATTATACGTATACCAGCCCAGGATGCCGAGAGCGACTTTAGTTTTTCGGTTGCAAAAGCATTGCCCATGCGTGGGCACTGCATGCAGTTGGGTCGGAAGCTACTTTGGAAAAGCTCACCTGAGAGCACAATTATATGCACTTCAACGGGTAGGCGAATGGATGTTGCCGCTGCGACTTCTATGCACATCCTCCGTGTACTACATATTTCACTCTGGCATCGAAAGCAACATGATGACCGTTATCAGTGGTAATGTTTCCAAGAGGTGTTATTTTGCGGCGCAGTTTGTGCCAGTCGGGTATATATACACGCTTCAACCTGCATAAAGCCGTGGTCAGCCACTACGCAGCTAATTTATTTCGATATATCATTCCCGGTGGGGTGACAACGGTTGGGGGATTAGTTGCGGCAGCGTTATTAAAACTGGAAACCAGACTTAAGCGGTTAAGTGTATACGAGGTTCTATGGACGCTGCCCATGACCGTAAACGTTATTTTCCTCACCTGAGGAACATCTTGCCTGTCAGCGTGCTAACTGTAGTTACAAGTCGTTTGCACCAACGTACAGTGGCTCTCTTATGTTGGTGGCCTTGCAGGATAGCGGTGAGAACCTACGCATTTATATGATCCGCTTTTCCGGCACCTGCTGGGAGCGTATTCTTTGAGGACTTTCCATTCCGGATCCATTTGGTCCCGTGGCATTGGTGACTGTCGCTCGTTGACGTAGCCGGGGATTTTGCGCATCCGTATAGGCAGCGAGTGCACCATTGGCTCATTGGCTGAACCAATGCGTGCGGCGAGTTGCGAAAGCTATCCTAGAGCTGGGGATCCGCTACCTTGGGAATGCCCCGATATGTTGCTTGCTGCTTTCGTATGATACTGCCGTCACGCCAAATAAAATGGATAACAGATCCTTATAAAGTACGCCCCCTGGTCTGACCGCCTTGCAGAAGCTGTGCGAGCAGTATGGCGCCCGTGACATCGCGTGCAGCCTATCTACCGGGTGTTTCATGGAAGGTGATGACTAATTAATAAAAATTGGGTGTTTGAGGTAAAAGGAAGCTTTTTACAGCATAGTAATACCAGTGTTATCGGACGTCAAAATACAGGCGAATCATATTAACTAAGTGATTAACTCAACTCTAATAGCTAACTTTCTAACAATTACCGATAGGCACATGACCGCAATTAGAGATTTGTAGTCGGCCGTTAGTAATGCCATATCAGTTGTTAGAATTTCGTAAACGCGATTACCCTCGGCGCTGTGGCTCGGGGAAATTTGGCTATTTAGACTAGTTACGTGCACTGCAGGGGTTGCTTTGCCTGCATGCTTTTCGAAAGCGCATGCATTTTCGCACGATGTGGGCAAATTTTATCGAGCCACAGCGGCTAGGGTAATCGCATTTTCAAAATTCAAAAACTGATGTGCCTATTAACGGTCCGCAACAAATCTCTAATTGCAATCAGGTGTCTATTGGTTGAAAAGTTAACTATTAGAATTTAGTTAACTAGTCAACATGATTCGCCTATTTCTTTGACGTCCGCCAGCAGTGGCATTACTATGCCGCAAGAAGCTTCTCTTTTCCTCAAAAGCATTACTTTGAAAAACTAGTGGTCACCTTCCCTGAAACACGTGGTACCGTGATCAGAGCTCTAGTGATGCCCGCTCGCGCAGAGATACAGTGCCGCGCGGCTATTTTGCACAGGTTGAACGAGATGACGGTGACAGGCCTCTTCTTCCTCTGCCTGGCGCTGTGGGTGACAAGGCAGCCGCACATCGTCTACGGCTGGCAGGACCACCTCGGGCTGCGGTGAGTGTTCGGGCCGACGAATACCGCCGGTCGATCGCCGTCAACGCATGTGGGCGGGGGGTCATGGATCCTTGGTCTATAGTCGGAGAGCCTGGTGCGTAAAGACAGCAAGATATTTTGCCGCACCACGGATTCACATTGCACCATTTGCTCCCACTCTAACATGGTGTTGGGTATCCCACTGCCGACGACAGCATATACAGTAGTCCAATCAAGATTAAAAAAAAGGAATATTATAATGACTTCCAATTGGACTTTCCAGTTGGAAACTAGTCTCTCCAATTGGAATGACTTAACTAGAATGAGTCATTAAAAGCACTAGAATGAGTCATTGCCTTCCGAATGAAAATTCCAGTTTAAAAAGGCTGTGGAAGACTAGTTTTTAATCTTCTGGCCATTAGCTAATCATGGTTGGCTTCGACGAGGAAACTGTACCACACTGTGGTATTTACACTTCTTGAACATTAAGTTTTCAGGGTCCGTGTGTCAAGCCCATAATAAACACAAGAAACGTGTTTAGGAGGTCATAACTCGTATATTCGTAGTTCTGTCTCACAAATGTACAGGCATTATTTGTAAGTCGGTACCTATACCCGGATGGCTTTGACTGGCTGCAAGACGATATGATAATGCGCAGTTCGATCCTGACGATAAATTTTCCAGTGTCCGTCCTTTCAGCAGTTTAATCTTATGAGTATCTAAGGTGTAATATTTAGGTTCCTAGCTACCCTTTCATTACTTTAACGTGATGATTCGATTCCGACCGCGGCGGCCACCGGTGGTGCTCGAGGCCCATTCCGCAACCTCAGGTCACTCAGGTTGTGATGACGCCACAAGGTCACGCGTGACGCATCACGTGTGACGGCAGTCTCCATTTCCGCTCGCACAAAGCCCATACTTCGGCAGCTTTTCAAGAAGGATGCAGTCAGTGGCCTTGCTGCAGTGAAAATAATCATCGTAAACCTGCACTCGGCAGGAAGCTTCGAAAACCATGCTAATGCTCATGTAGGTGGCTTTTGAAAATAAATGACAGCTGTGCGTGAATGACTGTCTCAAACAGCTTAGCAAAGATGTTCATATGTTACAGAAAAAAAAAAAAAGAAACACAGCGTGCAGGCCATCGACGGAACTTCAATATGTCGTACTATGGCCTCTGAAATGTTTTCACATCTCGGAGGCCATTACGTTGTCTCTGTTGCAACGTAGATGGCGACACATTCTTCATAACGATCATGAAGGGCGATCAGTTGACAAGCGGGGTCGATGTGTGTCTTTCAAAGTGTGTGCGTGGGGAATAATGGCCGACTGTTTTGAGAGCTGTGAACGTGTAGAGACTCGTCGCTTGAAGTCAATTAATATATTTACGAATAACACCCCCCTACTTGAGGCTCAGTACAAGGGCTACAAGAGACAAAACATGAACGGGTAGTCACAAAGGCTCCATTTCTTACGGCTATAATTTGTGTGCGCTAGTCATGATAAAGAGATTTTGTAGGCTTGAATGTGTGAAAGTGGTCATAATGGCAGTGCGTGTTATGCGAAAAACACAATGTAACGCTAACCATTGCCTAGCCAACTTCGTGCCACCAATAGCATGCCCTTTTAAGACAGAATGCTTCGTCCTTCGGACAGCCGTGATCGTATAGTGGTTAGTACCTTGCGTTGTGGCCGCAATAACCCAGGTTCGAATCCTGGTCACGGCATAGTTTTTTAACTTTTTTTTTTCTTCACACTCAGCATTCCAATATGTAATTTGATGGAACGCAAATTCCACTTTAGACGCCATTTACGAGCTGTTGCTCGATTTAACAGTAAAGTTGGAATGCGAAGGCTATGCAGAGTGCTTTGAAAAACGGAAAATAGCGTGATCGCGCCGCATGCAAATTCTCACCCGAACAGGTTTGCCAGATGTTGTTACGCGGTGTAGACCATTGTCCAGCTGTTCGGCTGCTGTGCTCTACGGCTTTGAGACTACGTCCCTGGGGCAGCCATGACCGTATATAGTGGTTAGTACAGCTGTTCTGCTCATGTGCTCTACTGCGTTGCGACTACGTCCCTGGGACAGCCGTGATCGTATAGTGGTTAGTACCTTGCGTTGTGGCCGCAATAACCCAGGTTCGAATCCTGGTCACGGCATATTTTTTTTTCAGCAGTATAATTCAGATTTAATATCTATGTTCTGAAGCTGGAACATGTGGAAGTTTTTAATTTTTTTTTTGTGCGAACTAATTTTCTAAAATGCCACCACTGACGAAATAGGCTCTCTGGGAGACTTTAGCGCACGAATGGTATACTTGATAAGCTCGCGCCGGGTTTTCCCCTGAAACGAGAACGATGTGCAGAACTGTTGTGGTGCTGGTACGTGGCAGCTGTATAGCTCGACGACTCGGCGCTCACGCCAGGCAAAGCATGCTCAAACGCACATCGGTCTTTGTAGACTGGTGATCACCGTACTGGTGATCTTTAGAAGAAAAAAAATGCACAGTTAAAAAAACAAACCTTTTGCGCAACTATACATGTTTCACTAGAGCGGTGCTCGTTGCAACAAGGCAAATACAGCGGTGGGAATGGCCAAGAAAATTTTTGAGCAGCGTTTGTAGCAGCTTCCGCACGTGTTGTAGCGGGAGAAAGAAATGCGAATATGAAGGGCGTTCCAAGTACCATATGCCACAGATTTAAAAATGGCAACGCGCTGCCCGAAGTGGTGCGTGGTTTTAGTGTGGTGTCTAGATGAGTACTTTTAGGCAGTCGTATTGGCCAGGTCTCCGTATATATATATATATTTTTAATGCGCCCAAGACCCGCCAAGGTGGCTCAGTGGTTAGGGCGCTCGACTACTGATCCGGAGCTCCTGGGTTCGAACCCGACCGCGGCGGCTGCGTTTTTGTGGAGGAAAAACGCTAAGGCGCCCGTGTGCTGTGCGATGTCAGTGCACGTTAAAGACCCCAGGTGGTCGAAAGTAATCCGGAGCCCTCCACTACGGTACCCCTTTCTTCCTTTCTTCTTTCACGCCCTCCTTTATCCCTTCCCTTACGCGCGGTTCAGGTGTCTAACGATATATGCGACAGATAGTGTGCCATTTCCTTTCCCCAAAAACCAATTATTATTATTAATGCGCCCAAAATTAATTATCGTTGAACAAAGAAAACGGGCGAAATTTCATATTGCTAACATTAGTGCAAAAATTTCTGCACACAAGTTGCAGCGAATGTAGAAAAAGACTTCATATCACATTGATTTTCATAACCTAAAAAAGACCCGCGATATTTAAAAACAGGCTGCGCTCCTTTGGCGTGATGTTATAATACTCTAAAACGCACCCCGACTAAAGGAACTCGGTTATGGAAAGGCAAAGTCCCGTGCTTTAGCCATTTTTTGATAGTTATCAGTGAAAAAAAAAAATCGTTACGAGTAAAGGGGGCGCTTTGAAAAAACAAGGCGTGTGGGGAAATGACTGGCCAGGAAGAATAAATTTAAACAGGCTACCGAGCGCTGTGATCTTTGCGAAATGAACACGCCACTTTGCTTAGTTACAGCTATGATGCAGCTATGATTCTCCTCCGCTATCAGGTTCTGGGTTTCGCGGGCTTCGCTGCTTCCGCTTCAAGTCTCTGCGACGAAGAGACTCGGTTCGGACCACTGTGGAAACATATGCGTGGTTCGGACTTACTTGCACCTAACGAACACAAGCACAAATACTTACCCGTACGGCTGCTGTGGTCGAACCGTAGTAAAGCTGTCACTCTAGTGACGCGGGAGAGGAGGAAAGTATTGGAGTGCTTGTCAACTTTCATTCCTATACATTTAGCCCTTTTCTGCTTCCTTAAATTCTATAAACCTTCGCACGCTTCGTCCTCGCGTCGAAACATCAATACACAGCGTGGCGTAGATGTTGTGTCCAGTTTCGGTGCGATTTTTCAGAAAAAGGATTATTTCGTTGGCAAATTAATGTCAGCGACATATAGCTAGCGACATCGTTGATAATGCACGAATACCCTTAACATTTTCTCCTTTTCCGAGAATTCATGACTTGAAAATGAAAGGTCTTGAAGGTCAACGTTTAGTGAACCGTCTTTTTAACGGCCGGGAACGTGCAATAATTCGGGCCGTCTAATTCTGCCGTCGAGAGTGTGCGGTTGATAACGGACTGTGTGCTTGCGCCCGCAGCCTGGTGAGCGAGTCGACGGTGGGCTTCTTTGTGGTGATCCTGGCCTTCCTTCTGCCCTCGGACTTCCACAACTTTGAGCTAAAGAACCGCATCCTGAAGTGGAACGACGTCTACCACAAGATGCCCTGGGGAGTCATCTTCGTCATGTCCGGCAACATCGCCATCTCTTACGCACTCGGGGTCCGTATATATATTGCACGGGGTGCACGCGGAAGGCAGACGACTATTGCAGACCTCATTCTCTCGTTCTTTGACTCCGTCTTTACTATATCACTCACATATTTGTCCTGTCAAAGCAGGTAATATTATAGGTTATAGCAATGGCTGCTATGGTCGAATCACCTATAGGCTTTCGCCGCGCGCGAGATGCTGTTCAAGCTTATCTTCTATAGTCTGTATATAGCCCCGGACTGCGGGAACCCCTCCGGTGAACGCGCTTAGCAAATGTTATCATTTCGATGCACTAAGTTGACTAAGATGGATTTATAAGCACACCACTTCGTGTATACTCACGCCCTGTGCAGGAGTGCGGCGTGTTCAAGGCCTTGATGGACTGGTCGCGGCAGCTTTCAGCCAACACGGTCTGGGTGGAGCTCTTCTTCCTGTTTCTCACGTCCACCGCCTCCGAAGTGACTACCGTCAAGGACCGCCTGCCGGAGTTCTACTACATCGCCGGAAACGTGGTCAGTACACGTGTACACGCTTTGAAACTACTTACGCTAATACGCCGCGCCCGTTGTCGTTCCTGTGGACGCGCGTCCTAGAACTCAAGGGCCGCCGTTCCCATGCTACCCACGGCCCGCATTGTCATTCGCACCGACGCCCTTCAAGTCACACGCTACTGCGACAGTCAGTCGCACCCCAGAAATCTGCCAAAACATCCATCGTCTAGCGGCACGCATCCCGCAGCAAATCCGTATTGAGTGAGTCCCGCGTGACCTCCTGAGCGCACAAAGCTGCGCAGATTCTGCGACCCCAACCTCGTCTTTACCTCGAGTCCTCACTCTGGATGACACCACCCTCCTTTTAACAAGAAAGGAACAGCTCCGGCGCCGCACACGTGTTCTAATACCTCCGTGTGCGGTAACCCTCCCCCGTGGTCTCACCCGTGCAGAGGAGGTGGCGCTTCGGAGGATACGGGTCGGGGTTGCCCTAACTCGAGCTGCGACACGCAAGTGGCCGCATTTCAAAGATTTATATCCCCGCCACGGGTGTCCAGTCTGCAAGAACAGAGACTGTGAGGCGGATATCCACAACCTGTTGTGGCACTGCCCGGCGCTGAAGCCGACGAGAATTCGGCACCAGGCGGCAGTGGGACTTAACCGGACAGTCCGGATTCCTATATTGCCTGGACACAGGGTCCATATCATCGCTCACTTCATGATTTCATCAAATCAGCCCACCTCTTTTCATTTATTTAAGCATCTTACTCATCTCTCACTTCATAGTTTTTATGCCCTGAGGCAATAAACATCGCTTCAAAAAAACAAAACAAAAAAAAGACTCAAGGGCCGAACAGGGAACAGTTGATCCTCCAACAACGCACTGAACAAAAGACCTGAGCAATAAATTAAATGATTGCACTGCCGTGCACTGAGCATACACGCACACATGATCAATGATCAGAAACAATCAACAAAACTCCTTCAACGTTATTAAGCTGATATGTCTATCCTCCATGCGCATAGACTTACAGATATGACAGGACGTCTGCGCGTGCCTATTGGCCGCCTGGGGGCGCTGTGACGGTGTACGCCATGCTAAAACCCTTTAGCAGCTGTGCAGTTCGCAGCGGCGCCATGGTTACATGCCTCAGCCAGAAGCATTGTATTAAAGTCATTCTATGCCCTCGTTTATGCGTACGCGCATGTCCTACCCCGCAGAGCCAGCTGACGGAGATGCACCCTCTGAGGCTGATGCTGCCAGTCTCGGCGGCGTCCGAGTTCAACTACATGATGCCCTCGTCTGGCGCGCGAAACGCCATCATCTTCGAGATCTCCTACATCTCCGCACTCGAGATGGTACGCGCCTTACGCCTGCGCATGCTCGTCGACACAGAGCGTCTATGTGAACGCATTAAGACACTGGAGACAAGCATGAGTGTTTATACTTAGAAATTACTAAACGGCCTCGACTTACAGTTGCAGGCAGTCGCCGAAATGAGGGCCGCGACAGGCACGCGTTCTCGGCCCTTGGACTGGAAAAGAGGGGAAAAAAATGTTTCTGTCGAAAGTGTTAACCACACCAATTTTAACAGCCGCTGAACAGAAGGGTGAAGTAAAATATGACCGCTATTCGCAGTCGCCCGGGAAGGAAACGGCTCAAAACAGTTAAACCGCAAAGTCTAAAGTGATATGAGATGGGACTCCGTAATTATACGAGACAAGCACAGTTTGTTCTGTTTCCTTTTGGCATCTCAAGTCATTCCAAAATTTAGTGAAGAACTAGCCAGAGAATTAGCATTTTTTTGCAAAAAGTTTGTCCCCTCTCATATTGCTCACGACTGTACGTCACTTATAACGAGCAGATTCTGCCGGGCATGCTGATGAAGATCGTCTCGTGCTTCCTCTACCTGGGCATTCTCAACTCGGTGGGCAGCATCATGATGGGCGACGAGGTGCTGGCGGTCGTCAACTCCACGGTCTCCTCCACGCTGGCCTCCACTGCCTCCTCGGCCGCCTCGGCCAGGAACCTGCCCTTCGTCTTTGACAATAAACTCTAGTCCTCTGCTCTTCCTCAGACGCAAGCAGAAGCGATCGATTCGCTTCCTTTCTATAGCTTTCCAAGAGACTGATCAAGCGAGTCGAGTGAAGGGCAATCCCTTCTCATACTGGGATGCCACGTGCATCTCATCTCAAGCACTGGTGGAGGCGAAAACATCTTTAGACGTCCTGTCTCGTCCGCTTTTTGATATCGATGCGGCTTCTTCTGGTGCAGTAGAAACAGCCAAGATTCGCCGCTCATAGCCTGTGGTGCACCCGCTTCCCCAACTTAAATCCGCCGATATAATCTTCACAATGCAGACAATGGCGATATGGAATGATCTTGGCGACGCGAAGCCGAAAATGATGCACCGGTTCTTGGGCGAGACAGAGTCCCTGAAATCAGCCAGGTGCTGTGAATCTTCGTGCAGTCCCAGTGCGTTTTAATTTTCGACGTGTGCATGTGTTTTCTATGCAAATTAAGGATGCCCAGGAAAGGCTAAGAGCCGTCTCGTTCGTGTTTGTGCACACCCACGGCCTATGTCGTGTGATTGACGACAACCATATTGATCGTTGCGCACAGGCGTCGCAGTTCAGTGCCGTTTCAGTCGCCCCTCGAAGGGACCTAATCCGTACCGAGACGTCGCGACCAAGAGGAACAACCCATTTGGGCAGATTTATACTACAAATGTTTAAGCATGGAGTACATAAGGGCAAAGTCAAACACGCTTCGGCTAAGCTCTCTAAAAGTCTGTCAGAAATTGTAAGACGTTTAGCACGGCTGAAGCGTATAATATAGCGTGGACGTGTACCCTGCCCCACGAGCAGCACCGCTAAAACTCTCTAATGATGCACAGATTATGCACAAACATTTTGTTTTCTTTCCCGTAAATTTCCCTGTGCCGAAGTGCTCTCCAACAGCTGGCCAACGACCGAGGAAGCTAACCACATTAGCCTGAGATACTTCAGTCGAAGCCCAGCTGTACCGTGTTGAGCGAGACTTAGCGAACAGCTCGCAGTAAGCACGAGACATGGTCGCACTGTGGTAGGCCCGGCTTTATTGTGCGCAAACGTCGACGGAGTCCAGTCGTTCGCTGGAAACTGTCGGCCGGATGAGCGGAAAATGGGGGGTCTTCAACGCGGCCGATTCTTGAGCCGGCGAGCTGGAAGAGAAGCACATTGCATAAATTTCTGCAGGGCATGGTCGCGGGCTTGACCCCTACCGTTGCCGATGTCGGGATGAACTGTGGTAGCCACATAATGCGATATATAAATATATTAAGGAACACAAGCAGTCGGCACAGTTGATAGTAAAGGAACACAAGCAGTCGGCACAGTTGATAGTAATTATTAAATATGTTCACGACGATACAAACGGAGATGTTAATAACGTTGCTAATCGCTTGATTGCTTACTACTGCTTACACGCGCATTGCGCATAGAGATACACACAACTCATCTGCCATTGTCCATCGATAAGCCGCACCCAATAGTTACCCTCGCAATAAACACTTAAACGCGTACTCATCGAGATGGGTGAATATGCATTCGTGGATCTTCTCTCTCTCTTCTTTCACTGCTACCTTCCCCCCTATCCTTACGGCGCGGTTCGGGTACCAACCGAGGTAAGACAATTACTGCACCATTTGCTTCCCCCCCCCCCCACCAAAAAAAAATAGTGGTGTTATAGCGTATGGTAGCAAAAACAAATCATTAAAAGGTATATACTGCTCCATTGGATATTCTCAAAGTCTTCTTCCCCACCCTGTACAGCGAGGTGAGCAGAGGGCTATTTGCAGATCGATGGAGAATCATAGCTAGGTTCAACGTCAAGAGGTTGCAAGAGAGGAAGGAGAGTGGACCAGGGCACGAACGCGAGCTAATAATAATGATATCGCATCTGCAACCAAGAGGAAAAATTACGGAGGGCACTTGAAACTACTTACGTGCTGTGAATGCGAAAGCATTTGTGTCTCATCGAGTTATACTAGTTAGCTATATTTGCTTACTAGTCAGTAACTAGTAAAAATGTCTCAAAGGCCTTCCTGCTAAATGTTTTAGGTCGAAAGCCCTAGGGTGAATGCCTTAAGGAGAGACCACACTACATACATAACATATAAAGCGCCGCTTTAACGAAGCCAACACGTCACTTCCGATTTCGACGACGTCACCTCCAGCCCGATGATGTCACTTCCGGTCTCCGGGACGATGGTGACGTCACAAGGAATTTTCGTGACCACTTTTGCGGTCAACAATGACAACGCTGGGTTTTGTTGCTGATGAGCCATATAAGGATTTCGCCTTAAAAATGGACATAGGAAGCGTATACGGGAAGAGAAGATAAAAGATGGCCTCTTGAGGTGGAGGGAATCATGTGGTAGCAGCTGGCACAAGCCATGTTATTTGGCGAGATATGGGAGAGGCATTTGTCCTGCTATGGACGGAGTTAGAGTAATGGTCATGGGAGTGAGTGGACTGATTATGTTGTTGCACAGCGATTCTGTAACGAACACGAAAAAAAAAGGGGGGGGGGGTACGATCGACGCGATTAACGAGACGGCATGCGTTAGCATTAGCCTTTGAAACTGGCATGCCATGAAACGAAGGAGACCGCTCCGCGCACGTCCGACCACTCCGAAGAGCGAAGAACTGACGACCGGTGCGCGCCGACTGCGCGCTCCCCATGTACGCCTCCACGTCAAGGCTTAAGAGGAAAGTCAAAGGACAGATGGGTGTTCTGATGCTACGCATTAAAATGAATCGGCACCCAAACAATCAAGGCACGCACCTGGCAGTGAAGCCGTCCCCGTATCCGCCGTCGGCCGCCTCGACCAGCGTGGGAGGCCGGCCGCAGAGCGGGCAGCGGCGGTTGCGCACCTCGGACGCACGCAGCCACAGCACCAGGTTGACGCGCTGCCCGCCCAGCGTGGACAGGGCGCCGCTCAGCTGCTGGCCCCGGTGCAGAAACGCCCAGGCGGGCTTCTGGCACCGGGGCCGGGTGCTCGAACAATCCGCCAGGGGACGCTCGCGCATGTCGCTGAAGAACAGCTCGCCCCCGTCGAACTCGCGCCGGCCCAGGCACACGTTGAGCGTCACCTACGACGCACGGGGTGAGCAGATAAGTCGTCAAGGGCTGAACTGACCGGCTGCGCTGACTTGTTTGGGAAGACAGCTTCCGCTCATAATTAGGTCCCATGCTCTGCAGGAGACCTTTCTCTCAGTGATCTTGCGCTCATCACAGCCGCCCTAACTCAGCGGGCTTGCTGACCTCGTCAGTGAACCTGACCACCTGCGGGCCCCGCCTTGTGTGCCTTTCTGTTCTGGTGTCGGTACTCTGCCACTACAAAACTGCACTCTGCGTCCATCTGTCTGCATACTCAGCGCCTCTCGTTCACCACTACGTTCCTCAACGTGTTTACTTGAATTACAGGCATTTGCATGAACAGCGCGTGCGGCTACGTGCTACCGGTCTGGTTTCAAACGCGAGTACTCCCACGGGCTCATGTAACCAGTTAATGATAACACATTTCGCGGGCCCTTTACACAGAAGGAAAACTGTCGCTATAGCTACTGCCTACAGCTGAAGGAAAAAGCCGGACAATTCCACTGTTTTCTGCTCAGAGATTCTTTCCAAGTTCGATATCGGCCAGTAGAACTGCCACGGGCATCGCCTGGCTCACCTCTGCGTTGTCGTAGTGGAAACCGGGTCGGCTCTCGTGGCCCGGCTCGCAGGCCTCGGCGAAGGCGTTGTGCGAGTCGAAGCGCGCGCCCGTCCACCCGGGGAACAGCGCCCGGCACAAGGGCGTAAGGTAGTGCTCGCGCAGAGGGGTCACGAAGAGCTCGTCGAAGCCCACCTCGCTCAGCACCGTCTGCGCGACATTCCCACACTTCGGGTATTCGCGGACAACGAACAGAGTCTTGAAGCTGCATACGCGTATAGGCACGCGAACGCGCTAACCATATTTCTGAACGCAGCGGCAAGATTCGAAGTGATTCTTTACCGTCGAGTTGCACTGCTTCGCGCTCTTTCTCCTCCTCCTTCTCAACCTTCTTCTCCCCTCGCTCGGTTGAACGAGGCACGCACCGTGCGTTATCTGTGAAGTGCAACATCTGCGACTTCGTCTTAATGACATGTATTCTGCAGAATACCGCGAACGAATCATAAACCGCGATGTTTTTTTCACGCACCGAGTAGTTGTTGAGGATGTTGGGGCTGATCTTGGGCATTTCGGAGTTCTCGAAGTGGTCCAGCTCCTGGAGTAGCCTCTCGGCAAACGCTGGCGCCAGCAGCGGGATGTGGTACACCTCCTTCTCTGCACGCGCCAAGCACATTGCGTCAGCGAACGCAACGATTACAAACGACGCAAAAGCGCTGGCAACGCTGAGCTCTGTTTCCGGTTCTCTGTTTAATCCCCGGTGCGCTTCGGGGCACAAACGCGAGAGTCTTTCAGCATTCGCACTCATTTTTTTCCCCCCGGATTTCGGATATTTGCTCGTCTCCACATACGTAGTGTCGCATCTTGTCAGTATACTCATTTATGGCGGCTAACGAAAAGGCTTGAAATTAGATTGAGCGCAGCTCAGCAATTTACAGAGAGGAATACGACAGGTGTAACATTTAGAGACAGGAAAAGAGCAGAGCGGGGCAGGAAGATACCTTAGTTGAAGTTAAGAAGGATAAATGGGACTGGGGCAGGGCTTGTAATACGAACGGAAGATAACCGATGGTCCCGTAGGGTAAATGAATGGATTCCAAGAGAAGGCACGCGTTGCAGGGGGCTGCAGAAAGTCAGTTGGGCAGATGAGATCAGGAAGTTGCCGGGCAAAGGTGACCGCAGCTGGAACAGGACAGGGTTGATTGGAGGGACATGGGAAAGGCCTTGGTCGCGTGGTGGAATGACCCCGTTGACGACGGCGATCATACACAGGGTATTTATTAGGAAATGGGCGTTGTTGATAGCCTGTCGGCCCGTAATGCTAGCAGAAATCAGACTGAGTCACGGGTGCCTGAACATCAAGGTCACTATGACGCATGTAAATTGCTCTAGCGTTCAGGAGTGAGGATCCAGATGGACCTAAAAGAAAAAGAAACAACGGTTTACCTGCTGAGACTACCCAGGACGGTGGTAGCGATGCCGGCGACCTGACCGTCTTCACCGCTTTCACGAACTCCGGGTCCAGGTTCGACTCCTAAGTGGGAATGGCCACCGCGCTCAGATAGTTTCCCTCTCCTGTCGCGGCTATAGAGCGAGATTTGGTCGGTAATTAAGGGCTACGCATTGCTCAACTTAAGTCACAGCGTATGCAGGAACCCGTAAACGACGGATGAAAAATTGCTTTGTGCTTGTCGTGCCAGGCTGCCGTCAGGCTAGCACCGTTCGCATGACTAAGCGGCTCCTGCTCAAATTAAATAAGTGATAAGCTCAATTAGGCCAGTATGCCACAGTTATGACAGAGCAAATATTCATTGCGCTGACAGCTCTTACAATTTTGGACTAACACCGTTCTCATCTCGAGTTGGTCGTTTCGGTCTCGCGCTACCATCTGCTTCGTCTTGGTCACTTGGTAAAGCGACAGCCCCGGACATGCGGTGCTCCCATGGGTTCAGTCCCCAAGCCGGGATGAATATTTCTTCAGTTGCGAAGCTTCCGTGAAAGCTGTAGAGCATTTACTCTGTTGCCGTATGGCTGCGCTTGGGTGGATGCTAACGATTAATTACTCCGGATCCCACCGGCGCGGCATATGGTTATTTTTTCTGCTGCTTTTAATAATCTCCCATTGATAAAAAAACTACAAATTAAAAAAAAAAACAAGACATCCCCTATGCTACTTGGTTTCGGTGACTGTTGACTCCCGTCATGTACGTCATAAGGAGCACCTCTTTCCATTGCCTTGTCTGCTGAATATTACGTCTATAGTCCACGTTGGGGGATTATGCCTAAACATAGAACTAACACCGCTCCCACTTCGACCTGCTGATCCCTTCGCTCTCGCCCTGCCGTTTGCTAACCAGCCTTTATGGTAGAGCGACTGTCTTGGACAGGCGGTGGTCCTGGTTTCGATTCCCGGACAGGAATGAATTTTTTTACCAGTTATACGAAGCTTCTTTCAAACCTGTATAGATTTTCTCTGTAGGCCGTATGGCTGCGCTTGGACGGATGCTAATGAGTGATTACTCCCTTATTAGTACGATAGTTTGCGTTTCGCCTACAGCAATTCTGTATGGTTTTCGTGCAACATCCTTCCGGAAAGGTCCTGCAAGCTACATGCATCACGTGATGATACGAGCGGGGTGATAACATTCCACAGTGATACAGGTGCATGAATTAATTTTGCGAGTTAGCGAAGGCGTTAACTTCACACCTTGAAGTTGTAGACTTCGGCGTCGAAGGGTATGTAGCACATTCCGAGCTCGTCCTCGGTGTCCCTGGTGCGCCTGGCCGCCTCCACCTCGCTCACCCGTGAGGACACCACGTCTTCAATCTGCATTCGCGGGAGAGGGCGCCGTGATCGAAGCGCCGCGAACAACGATGTGAGGCCACTGCGCAGCGCAACCTTCGCGAATATTATGGAAGCCACTTAACGACTAACCCGAGCGAAATCTGCAGGCAATGCTTTCGGACTAAATTCATCTACAACCTTGGAGCGGAAACACCACAGT
Organism: Amblyomma americanum; assembly: GCF_052857255.1. Classification (NCBI taxonomy): domain Eukaryota; kingdom Metazoa; phylum Arthropoda; class Arachnida; order Ixodida; family Ixodidae; genus Amblyomma; species Amblyomma americanum. The sequence goes on from NC_135498.1 coordinate 7,840,938, forward strand.
AGCCCGACAGCAAGGCACGGAAGCTGATCGCGGCGGTAGCGATGTGTTTAGCGCATATTTGGTGTAGCACATACATGTGTCAAAGGGATTGATACACTGTGGCTTTCCTGGTGCCCACCAAATATTCGTATACTTTGCCTGAAACAGGAATGGCGGAGGTTATAGGGCTCCACCACATATATGCGATATATGCGCTGCTGTGGTCTGCAGTATGTCCTGTCAAATAGGGCTGACAGCTCGTATGGAAATTCAGAAAATTTTCGGGACTTGACGTGAAAAAACAAAAACAAAAAACGCGCCGATCATGCGATGTGATGCAACAAATCTATAGATATTAGTTCTGGTTGTAAATTTCGCTTCTGCAATGACTGCCTTCCCGCTGCGTCGTTGCATTGCAAATCGCCGTCCCTTTTCCTTCCAGCTCTTGCTTGGGCTGCTCGTGGGTGGAGGAGCCTGAAGGGCGGCGGACGTGAGTGCATGGGTGATGGGTGGAGCATTCTGGAGGGTGAAGGTAGGTGAAGCTGCTGTAGGGTGGCGGAGCATTGGTTCATGGTGGGTGGCAGCTTCTGGAAGTTGGGTTGAGGGCGAAGGTGGGCGGGATGCCTGACTGCTGGCGAGTGAGCTTACGGAAGGTGAAGTTGGGTTGTTTGGATCTGGGTGGAGGATCCTAAGATGAATGGAGGGCAAAGGCGGGTGTGTTATGGGCGGAGGCCTTCTGGAGGGTGAAGGCGGCATCACATAACACCGAACGGACATATTTTGCGAAAGTGAGGGTAGTAATGCTAACGCATTAAAAAAGAAAAATTCCATCGCTTTATGCTCGCGGCCTATAGGGCGCAGGGCATACTACCAGACTCCATCAAGACGCTATTGTGGCCGCAGGGCAGTGCGCGCAATCGGGAGGAAACTTTGGTGAGCCTCTGTGCATTCCTCGAACACACGGGCTTGACGCCCCGTCTGTTCTCCGTCAGGTAGTTACACGCAGTGACCAGACGCTCCGCGAGTTCTACCTTGAACGATTAATAACTTGACGCCCCACTCCAGTTGTAGCCAACACAGTGCTGTGCGCGTGTGTTTTAATTCCACTAAATGAACTAATCACGCGCACAACCTGGACACATTTCTTATTGTGTAAATAGGTTGTACATATTACTTCTCCCCATATCCTCTCTTCCTGTCCCCTCACCTCTTTCGTTTCATTTCTCCATTCTGCCTGCTATCCTTTATTTCCGCTGCCCCAGCTCAGGTGCTTCAGTATCGATGGCAGATGCCGGGCCTAGCAAAAATCTTTTCCTTCCTTTTTACTATTATTTTAATTAAAAAAACCACTACCACCACCGTCGCTTTCAAGGCAATTACCGCTCGAGGTTGGCCTGGACTCTGCTACAAAGCCCGTACAAACGTCATACTCAGTACAGGCCATAGCATGTCTGTAACTGCCACGTGTAGTGATTGCCACATGTTGAATTCTTCCTGCTATTTCAGTTCCTTATACTCGAGCGACACCTCTGCAATAGCAGTTTTGCAACACTTTATTTCTTAGAGATAATTAAGTGCTCAAAGTGCGCTCCGCCTGCCGCAATTAACTGGTCGAGCTGATCCTCTTCACGACAAGGTATGCCAGCAGAGGACTGGGGACGAGCGATGTTGTCAGAAAGGGAACTGAAGAGCAATAGCACAGTAGAAAAGACAGTGTGCAAGACCGACACAGAGTTCACTGCAGCCGCGCCTCTTTCTAGAAGCCCACGTCTGTAAGCCCGATGCTAATGGACACAAAACATCACGTGCGTGGAAAGTGATATAATGATACAGCGAACATTGAAAGCGGATCCAGCCCATATGCCCATAGATCCAAGTCCGTGCTGCCGAACTACAGTTAGCGAAAGCTAGCTGCAGTTCCGTCCCATAGCGACGGTGGATCCATTCTTCAGAACAAAAAATATTGCGGGGTAAAAAAAAGAATTGATTAGAAGTAGTGGCTTTTGCGTTGTCTTTATTTTTATTTTGAAGCAGTTTCTTTCTCTGCGAAATTCAAAATTTTCGTTGTGCCGTCGTCACACACAGGCAATTCAGAAAAAAGAAAGGCTACTAATGCATGACTGTTCCAGCCACGTGCGGCTAACCCCGTCGAGTCGAGCCGACGCGCACCCTCAAGGTCGTCGGTGTCATTTTCAAGGTCTCCCCAGCTCTGCTCTCACACGTGTTACGCCTCACTTATTTGACTTCCGAACTTTCTGATGATACTTAAGCAAAGGAAATGCGCTAAAAAGGTCACAGACGAGAAGAGCACAAGGACGGACGAATTTTTTTCACGCCGCGTGCTTTCAACTTGGTTCTTTCGTATGCGATTGCGCTCAACTTTTTATGTGAGCAAGAAGGAGATGAAAATAAAGAAGGTATCGTTACGGTAGGAGAAGTGCTAGAAAAACATCCAAAGCACCCTGGCATCGCGAACAAAGAGAACACAAAAAGAGGTGCGAGAACCCCCGCGAGGAACGAAACGTTGTTCGGGACATCCCTAGCGTTAGCTAGCTAGGGATAACCAGAACCAACTCCTGCGCTCAGAAGGAACTTGTGGTTATGAATGGGAGAATAAAGCTTTCATTCCGGGTGGCGGAATTCTAACAGACCAGAAATACCCCCCCCCCCCCCCCCCTCACATGACCACATCATTGGAGCACGCAGAACTACCCACATGACCACACCATTGGAGACTGCCCTCGCAGACCTGGGGGTGTAGCTCAGTGGTAGAGCGCTCGCTTCGCATGTGAGAGGCCCCGGGTTCGAACCCCGGCACCTCCATGCATTATTTTTCCTTTTTTAACGTTACTCTACCCACATGGCAGAGCTAGTGCAATGACCACTGCAAAGCTGCGTGACGTACAAATAATCACATAAAAAATGGTCTCATTATGAATGGTAATTCAGCAATCAGCTCAACGGCAGAAGCAGTATAGAATTAAAGTACACAGTGAATGAATTTGTTCCCGGCCTGCTCACCAGGCCGTTGTATTTAATGGTCCGACATTTCAGTATAACGTCGGATCCTTGAGTGAATTTTTTTTTTTCAGCTAATATGCCATCGTTTTGCCTGAGAGCACGTCACAAAAGAAGGAGCTACGGCAGAGAGGAAAACGATTTTTTTAAAGAGCAACTGGATATGGAAAAGATTTTTGTGTTGGCGATTCGGGCGAAAAAAAAAAATGTTCGCGGCAAATTCGCGGCAATTTTAGCATCATGATCAGTGCGTTCAGAAACATCATAGACTCCGATAATAGGCACGTTTAGCATATCGTGTACCGTGTTACGTCAACGTTTTTAATTACCGCTACCGGAAGCCCGCACACCATTAGTGCGTATGCGTAAATCGCCTTGATGGCACCAGATGGCGCCATGTACCCGGCAGCGGACTCTTGGTGCTACAGTTTACGGTAAGACAGTACACGATATACTAGAGATTCAGCAAAGCGGAGATGTACTAGAGTAGATGTATACCGGTTTACCGACACACACACACACACACACACACACACACACACACACACACACACACACACACACACACACACACACACACACACACACACACACACACACACACACACACACACACACACACACACACACACACACACACACACACACACACACACACACACACACACACACACACACACACACACACACACACACACACACACACACACACACACACACACACACACACACACACACACACACACACAAGAAAGCAACATTCCACCATGCTCTGTTAGGTTTTAATCAACGTTCATTTTAATCATAATCTTTTGTTTCTATGAAGGAAGGAAAGTTGGTTCTAATGGCTGCTGGTTTCTTTCATGAATATGTGCATGCATTATTTTTTTTTTGAAGTTATTTGCATGCCTCTATCCCAGCGATAAATGAAACATATTGGGGGTGTAGCTCAGTGGTAGAGCGCTCGCTTCGCATGTGAGAGGCCCCGGGTTCAAACCCCGGCACCTCCATGGCGGCTTTTTTTTTTTTTGTAGCAGGAGCTGCACTAGGCCACCTGTCCAGCATTTCGCGGTACACGTGAGAGGCCAGTTTTGTGCATGGCCAGTTATGCGCATGCACGGGGAGGAGGAGCGGGTGCGCGCAGCGCGCTTCGTCATCTCTTCCAGAGTCCCTCCTATATCCCTTCCCTTACGGCGCGGTTCAGGTGTCCGCCGATATGTGATACAGATACTGCGTCATTTCCTTTCCCCAAAAAACAATTTAATCTTACGGCCGCGGTCCGCGGTGTCGGTCTCCACGGCAGGCGTTGCATGGATCCCACCTTCCGTTCCGGTGAACGCGTCAAAGTGCACCGGCGTGATAAAGGAGGGACTGAGAGACGAAAGAGGGGCCGTAGTGGAGGGCTCCGGAATAAGTTCGACCACCTGGGGATCTTTAACGTGCACTGACAGCGCGTGGGCGCCTTAGCGTTTCGCCTCCATCGAAAGGCAGCCGCCGCGGTCGGGTTCGAACCTGGGTACTCCGGATCCTGGACCGCACGGATTGACCTTGCGTATCTGAGGGAAGCAACCAGTCTAAATACTGTGTAGGCAGCATTGAGACAACTGCGTGTTAATTTACCGATCATCGGGCAGTGTTAATCTCTCTAAAAAATGGATAAATAAACAATGTGTCTCACCGAATACTTTTTCAATGCTTAACATTTTAGTCACAACAACAAACTCGACAGCATGCGTAACCAGCGGGGAACTACAGCTCTCGCTACGTATATCCTGGCATAACTGAGCTACGCCATTGTCATTTTTTTAAAGCTCATACGCATATGGTGTCCGACGCATAGCGGCTTTTAAATTTTTATGCTGCTTCACACATCCGAACAACCGATGTTATATTCGTGCGCACGAGGACATGACCGCGGGAGAAGTACGAATTACGTGAGAAAGAGATGCAATATTGTCTTAGAAATCTCTCTGAACGAATTGCAGCACAGATTTGCAATGTCAGTGGGTATTCACGTGGCGTGACTGACGCCATTTTGTTGTCCAGCGCGTAGCCTTAGCAGTGCAGGCCGGAGCAGGAGGCGATAACCCCACCCGCCTGCAGCCTTTCGCAGTGTTCCAAAGACAACAAAATGGCGGCCGCTGTGACGTCAATGAATACTCCCTCCTAATTATTTCCTTCTCCCTCTCTTGTCGTCAGCACGATTAACACGACCGCTCGACTGCGCGTTCTGCACTGATATTACACCTTCTGAGCGCTCGGCGCTGAGTCCGAGACCATGCTGCACGATGTGTTTCTTTGAGCCATAGTTGCAGCGCAGGGCATCCGCCCGCGCCTGCGCTCCGCCTTGTATTGTAAGGGGTGAGACCCACTATAGGGGCCTCTTCCCGAGCACCTCTCTGTAAATATAGCCAAATAAATGCTTTTCACCGCCACCACCACGACGACGTGTTTGCGGAGGTTGGAGGCAGCTCGTGCCCTACTTCCACACTGATATTGTCAAAGACCCAGCGACCCACCGTCGGCGGCGCTAATGTGAGTGGAAGACACGCGCTCGAGCGTTCGTGTTAAGCGTGCTGACGGTGGTATATGCTACTGATACTTCGGCCTCATTGGAATGACAGCGAAGGCATTGGATGTCATAATATGTGCAGCATGGGTCAAAAGCCTTCAAGCCACAGGGTTTGCTTTCGAGCAGGCACATCCGCTGCAACACGCCCGTAGTTCCAGACTTCTGAAAGGGGATGACAACCCTTCCCCACTTCTCCGGACCGGGCCGCCACGGTGCTCAGCGCTCGGCTGCTGACCCGAAAGGCGCCGGTTCAATACGGACGCGGCGGTCGAATTTAGATGGAGGCGAAATTCTACAGGCCCGTGTACTGTGCAATGTCAGTGCAGAACCGCATGTGGCTGAAATTTCCGGAGCCCTCACTACAGCGTCCTTCATAGCCTCAGTCACTTTGGGGCGTTAAACCTCTTTAAACCAAGCCAAATTTTTTCCGAACCTTCAAGCTTCAAGGGTGCCGTAACTGGACGAGTGTAAAAGCCATGTGAGCTGAAGATTTTTAACTGACAGTGTATGTCACCGCCCGTAAATGATACCGAGCCCTCTGAGCGGCATTCATGTGGCCGAGTGCACATTAAAGCCCGGCTTAATTCTCGCATTTGTAACCATTACAGTGCGCGTTCGCTCAATTATCTCACCCGTTTGATGATGGCTTCCTTCTGCTCCGGCGAGTCGAAACCGTATCTGCTGAGTGGCTGAGCAAGAAAGCGAAAAAAAAGAAGCCTATGAGCAAGAAACGAAAAAAATTAAGAAAATAAGCCCATGCATGTACAGACTGCTAGTGTTAGAACCTGCGCGCAGCAACCTTACCTTGTCGAACTGCCGCAGGAATGAGTCCCTGCCGAAGTAGTTGATTCTCATATCCAATTCGGGAACTTCAATATCGCTGCTTAAATAACATGCACAACGGTAGAATTTCTGCTTCTTCATATCTGCAACGTTTTCCGCGTAACGACGCGCCGGGGCGGCCAACCCCAGGGTGATGCCTCAGGCTGCAGCCTCTTCATAATGTGGATGGCGGCAGTTCAAAGCACGAGCAGCGCCCCAGCATCTTGAATTGTTTAATTACGGCGGCTGGCACAAACATATACATTTTTTAAAGCGAGGGGAATCGCGAAGGAAGGTGTCATGCCTAACAGCACATGGTACAATTGAAATTTTCCCGCGAACGAATGACTTCCGGCAAAAACCAGCCCGAAATAAATCGAAGACAAAATAAAGAAATGCACATGCACGACTAAAGATTAATTACACTGACAACAAAAAGCATATCAATTAAAGTTAAAGATCAAATATTGACATATAAACAGTTAAATGAAAGAAAATTGATACAATTGCTTTTGTGCGGAACCGTTCTCGCTCCATAACCATAACATGGCGGCGCTCTCAGATGCTTTTCGCAGCGAAACTGCTACTGTAGCGCCGGAAAAAAACGAAGGGATTCCTCAGAATGCGTGGATGGTGAGCAAGATGCGACGCTACAGTGTCACAAAACTCTCAGATGCTCATGTTTCTATCTGGCAGCGATTCTGTGGGCGAAGCCACTGGTCTCGCCACCTCACTGCACGACCGCACTGACCGCTTGCGAAACACATGCTTTTTGAAGGATGCTTGCAGGAGGATGCTTGCGTATGATTAACTGTATTCTGCCTTGGACATCGCGTGCACTCATAGCAGAATGGCTTCATGACCTCTCATCTTTCCTCTATTTCCCTCTCTCTCTATTTCCCATGTCCTCAGTAGAGTATAGATATGTGCTCCGCTGATTGACTGCTCCGCTCATTTCCACTTTAAACCTCTCTCTTAGTACGGTATGCTTAGAGGCATGCCTTAGAGCCCGGTAAAATTTAGTATCTGTAGTCGTATGGCTGCGCTGAGATGGGTGCTATAGGTGATTACTGACAAACTCTCTCTCTCGATGGAGGCGAAATTCTAGAGGCCCGTGTGCTGTGCGATGTCAGTGCACGTTAAATAATCCTAGGATGTCGAAATTTCTGGAGCCCTTCACTACGGCGCCCCTCATAGTTTGAGTCGCTTTGGGACGTTGAACCACCATAAACCACTATACTCTCTCATGTGTTTCACTGCTAACCACGTACTGCTTCTGATCGCGTAATTTCGATCCGGACATATTTTCACTGCATATGATTTTGCCTTGCTGTTTCGCTTACTCCTTTTGTTGACGGCCTACTTGATAGTTGATCGCAAACCCCTCGCCCTCCTCTCCTATTACTTCGGCAGGTAAGGCCATGCGAGTGGTACAGTGAAGAGCACGCGGATTGCAAAGGTAGGTTTATTTAGATACTTTCCAAGCAGCGGAAGCTGAAATCACATGTACAGAGACTAACCTCTAAGGTCATGTTCCTCTTCATTTGCAAGGTATCAGGGGCAAATTTCACCAGTATTTTGTTCACGGCACTACCTTGGACTGTAGCCAGTGGCAGAAGGACTACGAAAACTGCATGCTTTGGAGGAACAAGAAGGACCTTAATGCACTTGTAAGTATTCTAGCTGCACAAAAGCTGATTCGAATTGCTCCTGAAGCTGTGGCCTGATAGCTGTCATGGACACCTGGCTAATGATATAGAAACAATAAGCAATGGCAGTAGTTAATCATTGAAAAGGACATTTGCAATTGCTTTGACAGTTGATTGCAACTTTGCACTGTGTGTGGAAGATTCCTCTGGATGGAGCCATGGTCCACGTACATTGTATTAAGTGCATTTTGTACTAGGGCACGTACACGTAGATCATGTTTACAGTAACGCGTGCAAGGATGTGCCAGGAGACTATACTTTCCCTGTGACTTATGTAGGGGGGCCTACCCCCCACTGGAGACCCTTGCGTGCACTTTTTAGTACATCTGAATTGAGAATAGAGCATGATGAAAATAAATATTTTGTATACTGGGAACGTTCTGTCTACTTGGATCCATTGGGCATGCGGTTTGGATCTAGGTATGCAATGATGCTCTATACTCTGTAAAGATAAAAACATGAGGGCTTGAACTTTTGTTCTGTTATGCTCCTTGCATTAAATCATGGGTGTTTTGTTCTTTTTTTCTGTCCAACAGAAGGCTGTTGTGGAAAGTGAAGAAAAGAGGAAGCATGACCGCCTGAAAGCCAGTTATGACAATGACGTCTGGGAATTGAGGTCAAAGCCTCCTGAAAACTGGAATGCACCCTTGCCCGACTGGTTGAACAAGAAGTTTGAGAACAGTTACCTTGGCCTGTCAACGAAGCAACAATTGGAAAAAAAGAGTTCCTGTTGCATCTCGTGACACCCACTAATGTGGCCTGTTTAGTTGAGCAAACCACATAGACTACTTGTAGGGTAAATAAAAAAAATGGGACTGCATTTAATTTGTTGAGCTTTGCTGTCTTTGTCCAGCTGGTGCAAGCCAGGGTATGCAAAAGTATAAGATATAACTGGCCAGCTTCCTTGCCGCTGCATGTGAAGATGGCATGCAGGGTTACGAATTACAGGGCTAACAGTGTCGTTCATTACCCTCTGGCATTACTTTGTGGTGTGTGCGATGTTGGCGACAATCCATCCTCAGTGTCTGTAGTAAACTTGTCAAGCGAGTTCCCTGGTGACTTCAGTTCATGGCCAGTGGTCAGTGGAAAGTTCAAAGTGTTCGTTCAGCTTGTACATGGAAGAAATGACTTGCTACTAAAGCACGGGTCAGCTGTTGAGACCTTCTCGCTGTTCTTTGAGCCAGTGCTGTGCCATCAGCAGCGTTACATTCGACTTGTCTACATTACGTGTTGTGATGCACCGGAGCAAGGTCATTTTCAAGGTCCTGAGGATGAAGACTGTTCCATTGAAAGTGCCTGCAGCCGCATTGGCTTGGGGATGCTCATCCTTCAGACAGCTCTGGCTGAAACCCTTGTGGCTTCTGGAATGGGTTACAAGTCATTTTGTCTCGAGCACACTGAGAAGAAAAGTATTCCCATTGTTCATGTCTTTAAGAGCAAGCTTCACTATGACATGGCCCGTGTGATGACTGGTGAAGACATCTGGAGCCATGTTGCTACTGAGCTGATGAATTCCGAACTGAGGGATGGAGACCGGTGCAAATTTGTGGCTTTTCTGTCTTGGACGCGCTACCAAGCTGATGTGGTTGAAGCAGTGACTCACAGTGAAGTTCTGAGTCGAATGTCGGGCCACGTAATGGTTGGTGCAGGTGGACTTGCTCTCTGTGGAACAGGTTGCCTCTACACTTGGGCGCGGAATGTTGAAGAACTTCCGCTCAGATTGTATGACACGAGGCAGGTAGACCGCCTTCATTTTATGGATGACAGTAACTACAGGTTAGAGTGCCTTGCTTTTCCTGTGCTTCCATCAGTGTTTGAACAGGCTGTGGAGATTTCTGTGCCTGCACATGACCAGTTTGCACCAAATTTGCTAGGATAGGTTTATGTTACTGGAGTTACGCGCCATTTTATTGTCACATTGTTTTATTCCACTGTGGTTACTGTGTGAGGCATTGTTAAAGAGTGCAAGCGATGAAGGTAGTCCCTGTAGAATAGCTGATTCGCAACGCTGAGCTGACAAATAGGCATGGCAACAAAAAAATGAGAATAGAAACAAAGCCTTAAGCTTTAGAGACTAGGAAGTGCTCCACGTAATAAGACATTAAGAAGGCAGTGGATAATGCGGCAATGCATGTTGTAAAATTTGTTATCTGTCCTGTTCGGTACAAATACACCAAGTTTTTATTCACCCACTTACTATCTGGTCATAGCACTGCAGGATGTTTGCACTATTCCTTTGGTTTTCAAGAAGCTCCTAATTGACTTCTCGCAATGTAAATTGTTGGACATGTTTTCCTCAACAAAATGCATGTTGGGAGACTTTGCAGTGGTGAACTGCATCACAGATAGCATGCGGATGCATGTTGGCAGTGAATGACGCTTTGTCACATGATGCTCGGTTTACAAACAGAAGCAGGAATGTGATCTTTCTTTGGTTAAATTTTTAGCAGCATTGTTAGTTAACACTACTTGTACGGTTTCTTGGTAGTTTGCGCTGCATTCCGTGGTTAGGAGTTGAGGTCAAGTTAGAAAAATGTGCAGGATGACTGAAACTAAGATGAAGAGAGAGAAGGGCTGTCATTAAACTTGGTATATCATGCTGTTTTTATTACTTTCAACATGCAACTGTAGAAGGGTAATGTTTGTACTGAATATGAAGTTTTGTGCTCGATATTCACCCACCACTGTGTGCGGTATGCCTTTTGCTTTTTAAATGTCTGTAATCATAGTGAATTGGAACCTTGTTAGTTGGTGCTGTTATGCTTACATCATGTTGGTGTTGTAGTTATGATACCTTGTATTATACTGCAATGGGCTTAATAACGCACACCCCAGTGTATGATTAACTAAAAAAAATGTCACTGCTGCTAAGTAGGCCTAGTCTCTGTTTTGGACTTTGCTAGAGGCAAAGGGGGCCTCGTGCTGTTTGTTTTGAGACTATATGTAACCATTTTCACCAAAATCCTGCTACCAGTCTCCTTGTGTTTCGCATTTAAAACCTAACGCAACTTCCTACTTCAAATAATCTCCTCAAGTTCGTATTTATATCACATGCAGTGAAACTTTGAATCATGAAATGTCTTGATGATGACTGCATAACCTATTATGATTTAACCTGAAGTTAAAAATGTTTTGATTGGGTGCACAGAATATGAACAGGGATCCACTCTTTTCCTAACCCTCACATGTTGGAAATGTATCCTGCTTGCAGCTAAATTGAGCTTAAATATAGGCTCACGTCCCAGCTAGGCTGTGCCTTCACATTTTTCTGGAGATACCTCCACCTGCTCTCAAAATCGGCTGCTTTAGAATATGAACTGTGCATGCATTAGCCGGCTGTCTCAGCTGTTGCCTGCTGTAAGTGCAGCTTCCATTTTATTGCATTGCATAGAATAGGCAATATAAAGTGAACGCACGTTTCTTCGGTGTGACTTTTGTTCTTGTAGTCTTGTTTTGATAAATCATTCCGCATCCCACAGTAGTGAGGATGAAAGTCTGGATCACCTACACTTTGTGGCCATCCATATTCAGTCTGCACACTAACCTGCGGGGTACAGTTAATGAAGCTTGCAGGAGAAAGTTGCGGCCTGACTTGTTCCTGATATCTGAGTAATGTAGTGCGGATGCTGTGCTTTTTGGCTTGGTTCAAGAGTTGTCTGCCTGCCTAAATGGTCATCTTCATCATCATCATCATCAAAATCATCATCAGCCTGACTGCCCACTGCAGGGCAAAGGCCTCTCTCATGTCTCTCCAATTAACCCTGTCCTTTGCCGGCTGTGGCCACCGTATGCCCACAAACTTCTTAATCTCATCCGCCCACCTAACCTTCTGCCGCCCCCTGCTATTCTTGCCTTCTCTTGGAATCCACTCCGTCACCCATAAGGATCAGCGATTATCTTGCCTTTACATTGCATTACATGCCCTGCCCAAGCCCATTTCTTCCTCTTGATTTCGACTAGGATGTCCTTACCCCATGTTTGTTTCCTCACCCACTCTGCCCGCTTCCGGCCTCTTAACATTACAGTATCATTTTTCTTTCTCTTTGTCTCAGGGGTACACTGTCAGCTTGTTATTCAAGCAGCCTAGGAGGTGTTCTACATGAAATGGGCCACACCTTTGATCTTGGGCACACACGTGAAGGCATCATGGGTCATGGATTTCATGATATCTGCCATGTCTACACAGTTTCTAACTGTGATGCAGATACTGTGAGTTCTCTTTGTGTTCTGTCTTTCTTTTGTTTCCTCTCATTGTATACGTCACTGTGGCTCAGTGGTTGCGCCATTTTGCTGCTGAGCTCAAGTTTGGATTTTGCTTGTGGTTTGCCTGGAGGAGAGAAAAGTCCCTTGCAGGAGCATTTTGTCATCGACGTCACTGAAATGGTAGTACACCTCATATGGGCCGAAGTAGCGGCGCAGTATTTAGCCACAGTGGCGACATTTTAACAAGAGCAAAGTTTGGAATAATTTTGACCATGTGGGGTCAAAAGATCTTTATTTATATAGAGATTATTGAGGCATTGGGGTGCACTGCAGAATTTACTGTTGATAATTATGAATTTAATTAAAGAAATGTCTGCTGAGCCATTTTAGTTGTAAACAAACATGGATGCAGCTGATGGTTTACCAAAGGGTAGAATCTTTTTTTTTTTGCATAATTTTATCATCAATAATAATCTCAACTAATGTAGCCGACAGCTTGAGTGGGTTGTGTAGTGCTGTATTCACAAGCTTTTCAGTCATTTAAGAACTTTGCCTAACAAAGTGTTGGAAGTAATGCTTACTGATGTTTAGGGTTGCTGTGTTCTTTTCATCTGTTGTATGTTTTTAGGACAGACAGGGTGTTGGTACATCAAAGAAAAGTGCTCAGGAATAAGATAGAAATTGTGCCTTGTTTATATTAGCTTTCTTAATAAATAAATGAGCACCCCTAAGCTGTCAGTAACTGCTTGAAACAAGACACAGGAAAATGCTGGCTGGTATATATGCAGTGCTGTACCTAATGTTCTTCATAGCAGTTTTGTTTGTGGGACTGTAATAAGCAAAGCCAGGATTTGACTTCTTTGCAGGTTTGGGGCAATTTTTCATCTCCGGTGCAGTCATCAGTAAATGTAGAATCTATTCCTGAGAGTGCTGCTGAGCCAAGAAGAATACGACTGACAACACTAAGTGAGTCTGTTATATTAGCACATGGTATTCTGTTAAATACTTTTCAGCTACTAGGTGCGAGGATGTAAAAATGCCTACACAACTCATTGGTGAGAATCGATGCAAGAATGAATAGGCCGTGGAGAATAGCTAAGAGCCATTTTGTTTTGTGCAAGAAAACTCGGTGGCATCATATTTGACAGTGCCAATGTGTACTCTTGTTAGTTATTAGTTATGGCTTTGCTCCTGTATGATGAAAATTTGGAGCACTGTGCTCATACCTCTATTTCAAAACTGCCAGTTGCGCCCTTCATTAGCATGATTTTGATGGCCTCAGCAAAAGACAGGTGCATGATTTTGATGGCCTCAGCGAAAGACAGGTTTTGAGTTTTTCCGCAAGCTTTGTTGTGGTTTTGCGAGACTTGCTTCTTGGAACCTAAGGAATTCGGCCTCGAATCGTTGCGCTGAGTATAGTTGGTAAAATTCGTCTTCTTGCTTTGTTCTAGCCATCCTTTTACGTACATAGGGATCTGAGTGGTACCTACCTCCGACGTAAAGTTGACTCCCACTAAGACGAACTCGATTAAGACAAATTCTTGGTTAAGGAGGGATGCAGCTTTGGAACCTCCAAAAATAGCCCCCCAAAAATTTGTTTTATGAAAATTGTTGTATTTGCTTGTATGCCTTGTTTTTTTTTATGTTTTCGTGAAGTTTCATTCCTGAAATCGACCGGGAAGTACTCTAAAAAAATTGTTTTAAGAACTGCAGCGGCTGTGCATTGCAGAAAACACTGAACAACGGCCAATTTTCTTCATTGCGGTTTTCTGCCTTGATGCTCATCTTGCAGAGCAGATTTCTTCACGATTGTTTGATCTGGTTTAACACCATTTGTTTCTTTGCACTCCTTAGACTATAGACCTGGTACAATGGCTCAGTGGTTAGAGCGCTTGGCTACTGATCCGGTGTGCCCAGATTGGAACCCGTCCGCAACGGCCACGTTTTGATGGAGGCGAAACGCAAAAGGCGCCAGGTGGTCGAAATTATGCGGTAGTGGTTCACTCCAACCTTCCGCCCTTCTCCTCATGGCATGGTTGAGGTGTCCACCGAGAAGTGAGACAGTTACTGTGTCATTCCCTCTCCTCAAAAATTTCTAAAACCACTAATTTAGACTATAGTGAGGTCAAGACATTGTTTGTTTTTCAAATTTATGAATTTTAATTTCTTGTATAAAAGTTTTTCTCATTCTAGATATGTCAACGGACACTGCATCCTAAGAAATTGGAAACCAAAATGATTTTTGTGAAAAAATTCTAAGAATATCTTGACGCGTAGCACACTGGTAGGAACGCAGTGAATGTTTAGCCATCGTTCAGCCACATTTTCTTAACTCTGCAGCCTTTTCACAAGATTGAGACAAGGAACATATATTGGAAAACAATTTTCTGGAGATATAATAGTAAATTTTGTGAGGTCATAAAATTACTTCTAATATGCTATAAAAAATTTATATAAATATACTAAGAGAAAAAAAATTGTACTGAGAGCCGCGCCCCCCTTACGATGAACAGTGTGAGACCATTTGGTTGGTTTCTCATAGGGTTTAATTTAAAAAGAAAATCTGCTTAAGACGAGCTGTTTTGTTTGTGCTGCGGTTAAGATGAACCTTGCGGTGACCTGGAGCCATGAAGGTACTTGCGGGATGTCTGTGCGACTGTGTCGAGGAAAGAAAAGAGTACACAATGCTTCTAAAAATGGAAGCGCACTACCACAGGAGGGCTTATTTGCCTTTTCTAGCAAAACTGGGGGGAAGCCGTCTTGCAGCAGAGTGCTTTCTTGGAGGAAAGCTTTCTTGCCGGTGCAGAAAAGGCAGGGCACCTTTGTGCCTATGCAGATGCAGGTCTGACATGTTCGGAACTTGGCATTGTGTGCTTGTCATGTGCTGTGCATTGCCTAAAAAACTAAATTGTGTGTACAGTAAAACCTCGTTAATTCGAACTCGAGGGGGACCGGAAAATTGTTCGAATTAAGCGGAGTTTGAATTAACGAGCGGGCGCTAAAAAAAGCGGCCATCACGCCCGGCAGCACGGGCCGAAGCTAAAACAGGCATATCTGAGATCGTTATCTCTTACTACGCGCTACTACACATTTGCGGCGGGCGATTGCGTGAATTAAAATCATAGAGCTCGAATGTCGAAGGAAATAAAGTTAATTTGTTTATGCAGAAGGAAATAAAGTTAATTTGTTTATGCGGTTGGAGCTAACATCAAAATGCATTCGCGTAAGCAGCAAGCTTAATGATTAAATATGACACTATGCTTCAAAAACATGTTTATTAACAGCAGATTGGCAAATCTTATCAAAGAGAAAAATAATCGGTGATGCGCATTTGTTTTCGTTTTCTTTGCCGTGACTCGACAAGCATCGTCTGCAACTTGCCCAACAGCTCCAACGCAGCGTCCGAAATATCATCGGCGGAGAAGTAGCGCGCAGCCAGATCGAGTGCTGACGCTGTTTCACATGCACTCGGGGGTGGCAATGGATCGTCGCCTCCGTCGGACTCGTCGTCGCTGTCAGCTGTGCTCGCCGCGCCCGAGTTGTGTGGCATCTGGTCACCGCAGGCCGCTTCAATAATCTCGGCATCGCTTAACGGCCCCGATGTCTCCACGCCGCTGTCAACGTCTACGAAGCTCTGGAAGCCAACACCCTCCGATAAAGCAGCGTAGGCAGGGTGCAGCGCGACGGAGTCATAACACTGAGCATCCAGCTCTGCCGTGCTGCAGGCTTCTGGGCCTTCAATGAAGCCGCACTTTCGGTAACAGTTCGCGACTGTGTCCGCCTTGACAGCATTCCACGATGTTGCCAGCATGTGGCAGGCTCCGAGGAGATTGAGGTCGTACGATTTGCCGCTGTCCATACACACAAGAATCCGCTCTAGGAGGTGGCGCCTGTACAGTGTTTTGAGGTTTTTAATAACCCCAAGGTCCATAGGCTGCAGCACAGCCGTAGTGTTTTTCGGCAGAAATGCCAGACGGATCGCCTTCAGTCCGCTGATGTCGCAATGGGCTGAACAGTTGTCGACGAACAACAGAACATTCCTGTTCTGTGCCGCGAACTTCCTGCCAAGTGTGCGCAGCCAATCCGTGAAAATTGCTCGCGTCATCCACGACTTTCTGTTGAAAGTATAATCAACAGGGAGAGTTTTTAGCCCTTTAAAGCAGCGAGGCTTCGCTGCTTTGCCTATAACTAGCAAGCGGCACCGTTCCGTGCCAGTCGCGTTTGCGCACACCAACACCGTCACTCTTTCCTTGCTTCTCTTCCTGCCTGAACACGTGTTGCCTTTGTAACTGACAGTCTTGTTCGGCAGCAACTTAAAATAAAGCGCGGTTTCATCTGCATTGAACACATCGCTGAGCGAGTAATCGGCAAGGTAGTCCTTTAGTTGACCTGAGATCCAATTTTGACACGTTTCTTCATCGACTGCGGCTGCCTCTCCACAAATGCTTTTAAACGTAAGTCCGTGACGGGCCTTGAAACGCGACAACCAGCTTTCCGACGCGCTGAAGTCACTTATGCCCATCTGGCTGGCGAAGTCCACTGCCTTTGCGGCAATTATTGGTCCACTTAGCGGAATGTTCCTGCTGTGAACGTCCTTAATCCATGCCATTACAGCATCCTCCATCTCTGGATGAGCCGATGTTCTTAGTCGTTTCCGCGAGGGCTCCATCTCCTTTTGATACGCATTGAAGATCGAGTCCTTGTTCTTGAGGTATGTGGACAGCGTGCTTTTCTTGACTGCAAACTTCTCTGCGATCGCTGTCTTTGTTAGGAGACCACGTTCGACCTCCTGTAATATCTCCACCTTCGTCTTCAAATCCTTTGCGGAGTACTTTCCTCGGTTTGCCGTGATTGCCACAGTCGATGAGACATCACCAGCGAGATACCAAACAAACGAGGAATATAACGCAACGCAAACTTCGCTAGACACCGCGGCAACAAAGACTAGGCGCAAGAGGGGCCGGGTGCTGCGTGCAGGATGAAGGAAAGGAAACAGTCTTCGCTTCCCGAGCTGCACAATAAAAGGGTACCGGAAGTCACGTGTTCTCGCAAGGGCTACTGGGAGAGTTTAGCCGACGGCGCAGCCAATAGAACGCTGGGCGCAGCGGCGTTGTCTGCTGCATGGGCAGGTGCGCTGGGACGGCGCCCAAGTAGAGGGAAGCGGGGGAACGAGGAGGGGAGGCCCGCTTGATTGAAACGTTTATTTCCATCAGAAAAAAAGCGCGGCTTCAAAAAAATGTGACGTAACCGCCTCTCCCGAGTACTTCCTTCCTCCATGGTCGCGTGCGTCTCCAATGGTCACGACCGCCTCGGCGCAGCGGAAACCTGCAACGGCTTGCGCCGGAGCTACCGTGGCCGGAGCATAGGCGGCGCCCGCGGTAGGGTGGCTACCCGCGTGACCGCGCGTCAGCCAAAAATAGACAAGCCAATGCTTCGACGCTCCAGCAGCGAAAACCTGCTACGGCATGCACCGGAGGGTTGGTTCGGGCAACGAAATTCACGTCTCACTTCGCGTGCTGGCTTATTTTTTTCTCATCATTCTACATTTTTTTTAATTTTCAGCGCATTGTATTTGCTACGAGGTGACTTCTATATGCGAGGAGCAATGCCAGCCATCGGCGCCTAGTTCGAATTAACCGACGTGGATGCCGGCATATTCGAATTATCGGGAGTTTTGACCCATTGAAATACGCAGGGCTTTGCCGGGACCCGGCCATCAGTTCGAATTAACCGGAAGTTCGAATTAAGCAATTTCGAATTAACGAGGTTTTACTGTATATGCAGAATGCACCCACTCGTTGACTTGGGCTTAAAAACTCTGAGGCAGCATTTTAAACTGATACAACATTGCAACAGGCATTATTGCGATGCAGAGATGGCCAAATATCGGGGCCATGTGCATTGCCTATGGCAGACGGAGAGTCACGTGGTGTGCCTGCTAGTGTAGCTGGTAACAACTATGCGTCAGAAGGATTGAGATAAGAGAGAGGCATAAGGCTATCCTGTTGAGCACCTTCAAAGCACTCAGAGCCAGATGGGCAGCGAAAATTGGAATAAAAAACACACAAAGAGTGGTTGCTCTGAGATACAGTGAGAAAAAAAGAAACTAGACCTATGCCATTTTCAACTAGTATAACACGAGCTTGGAACTTCTTATATGCTCTCAGGCTTCACATCATGCACAGTGAAATAAATGTTCTATTTGCAACTGTGCTCTCGCTGCAAGGTCATATTATGTATTTTTCATGTAACATATACATCTGGACACCTCTAGCATGCCCTCATCTTTTTTGAGGGCACTTCTGTTAAGACGAACTCCGATAAGACAAATTTTCTGGTCCCTTCAAATTCTTCTCGAAGGGAGCCTACTGTATGTTGCTGCTTACGCTCAGTAAACTTTGGTTGTTAGGTGGTACTTCGGTTCGTCTGTCTTTCTCCATCCTGTCTCTCTGTTATTCAGCATATGAGGTCTTTACCAACCAGTGTATAGTATACATTATAGCACTATTGTGATGTGCAGCTGTCTCACATGTGAAAAATTGAAATCTAGCAATATCAAAGCTTGCAGTATTGTCCTGTGTGATGAACAACACATATTGGCGTTCAGCCAGTGGCTGGTCCCAGGTTTTGGCCAGCACTCATTGACATCTGTGTCAAGAAGTTTTTTCTATTGAAAGATGGCCCCTATAAAAGTAAGGACTTATTTACACTGTAAATGCTTCTTTGTCGTCTTTTCTGTGTGAGATTGCACTGTGCACATCTTGTTCATACTTCCTGCTGTTCTGATATTTGAAAGGCAATCATAACTTTGAATAAATGATAGTACTCTTTGATAGCTATTGACAAATTGAGAGTACTCTCATGATTAGACCCATAATAGGCGATTGGAGGGATTAATACTCATTCCATTGGGCAGCCACAATGCTAACAAAGGCGGCAGGGGCTGGCAGATGCTTTGTGCATGAATTTTATTAGGTGGAAATGGTGGTACAGGCTTGTAACAGTAAGTTGTGGTTTACAAGTGTGGCACTTTGTGTATGGAATAATTTTGGACCTTGAGTGGTTTGTGCTAGCTAGCTAGCATGGTTCTTTGTGGAGACCTGATAGAAGGTATTTTAGAAAACTTTTACCCTTGTGACACTTATTTTGACCACAGGTAGTCTTCCACATCCCAAAAGTGAACAAGTGTGTCTTTTCGTTTTCCTTCAGACATGGATAGAACTTTTTGGTGAAGATGCCATGCTTGTTATATAGGTTCTTTCCTATTTCAAAACTGTCAATGGTTGCTATTTGTTGCCTTTATGCTTTAGGCAAAAACCCTCAAAGCATATCTCTTGCTGTCTTCGTGTTCTTATTTTTGTATCCTCAGAGCCAAAGGGACAGCCTGGTTGCATGGCAGGGCAGAAACATTGTGCATCTCTGTCTGGAGCCAGATGGTCACGTTCTTGTGCTATCATCTTGAGCCATCACCTGTAAGAATTGCTTTGTGTAACACTGCCATTTTATGAAAAAAGTGCATGCACCGTTTAGCTGAGGCTTTGTGACTGTTGAGCATGAGATGCTTGTGGGCCGCATTCTGCATCTCTTTGGAGGCAATTTTAATGAAGCTGAAGTGAACTTCAGAATAAATTGGAAATTTTTTGATGTTCAGCCATTGGCATTGCACAAAAAGGCTCCACAACAATGCGTGTCAGCTTGGTAGCCCAGAGTAATGTGGTTTCAATGACAGCTATCATTAGGTTTTGAATAGCTTTTATTTTGTTGCATGCCTGCACATAAAATTGATGGTGTCGTTTAGCTTGCTGTGAACATTTTATTTCGTTATTCAAATTTTAAATGCAGCTTTGCAAATAGCAGAATGAATTGTCTACTGTGTAAGTCCAGGATTTAAAGGATTGCTTTAGCTTATCAGTGGGAAAACATCTTTGTGCATTCAGTCATTGGGAAATTTGAAATAAAGGGGAGAAAATTTGTCTGTTAGAAAGGGAGCAGGTTGTATTGAATTACTTGGGAGGTCCGTGTTTATACTTTTTCGTTCCTCTTTTGGGGCCTAGTAAAAATTTTGTTCACTATATTTGATGTTAGTGTTTCATTCATGGCATCTCCTTATTTCAGTACAAGCCAATCTTTGGTGCTTGCTATGCTCACAGCTGAAATTTTGCTTTGTATCAGGCACTCACCGAGAAATTTTTATTCACACATTTTGTATCCGGTTCACCGCTGGGAGTAATTCTATCTCTATCATGCGGGCAAATGTATTATAATTGTTCAGCTTTTACACGGTTGCCTTGGCTGCCTGGTGCTTAAGGGAAAAAGAAAGTATTGTCACATAGTGGCGACAGCAGTCTGGTGAACAGGAAGACAGCAAAAAGCTTCCAAACGAAACTCTTTCAGAAGAGCGTGTTGTCGGGCAAGTTGGCTTTGCGTGATATAAAAGAAGTGGGCGCAAAACTTTGACAAGGACTGAGCAGAAATACAAACGACGACTGACAAGCGCTACTACCAGCTGTTTAATGGGGTGTGACACAAGGAATAATGTAACGTGAAGATGTGCACACCAAAAGGGAAAAATATATTTACAGGGAAACAGCTTACAGCCACGCAGCCGAACAACCGGGCACGCGAAGCCCAGCCCCAGAAACGCACTTCGTCCTTTTCGCGTTCCAAGCGCGAGCGCACCAAGCACGAGCGTTCCAAGCACAAGCACAACCGTAGCAATATGTAGGGAAAATTTTTCATATTTTCGTACATATTCCATGTGTCGCAGCCTATTAAACAGTTGGTAGTAGCGCTTGTCAGTCGTCGTTTGTGTTTCTTCTCGGTCATTTATCCAAGTTTTGTGCCCAGTTCTTTTATATCACGAAACTCTTTATTAGGCTGACTCATGCCCTTCAAGAACTGAATGGCTCGGTGGCGGCATAGCAACAAGCATGCTTGGCGGTCATCCAACAGAATGCCGGTCGTCTCGGCCGTGCTGAATGTAGAGCTGACAGTGAACTTTCGAGATACGGCATGCAAAGTAACCACAGCATCCTGGAACAACATGGAATTGGCTCTGCCCGTGTGTGATCAATTGAGATAAACCTGGTCATGTCTTGCATCACAAGCAAAGCGATAAAGCCGCTTGCCGGCAACTTTGAAGAATGAACAACCAGCCATCAAAAAGCTTTGCGTTGGTCTTATTTTGTCAGGACGCTTGACAGTTCACTAGCCGATGAAGGGCTTGATAGTTTTCTGTAAGTTGTCGTAAGATAATATTTTTTGGTAATTAAAAGTCTTAAAATGGGCCAAGACGAACTGCTTGTTGATCATAAGGCATTGGAAACTGTAGGGTGCCTTTCAAGTGAAGACCTCCTGAAATAATTTTTCCTAAGCCCGCACCAGGAGCGGCGGGTATTAAGTGTGGGTGCTAGCCCCTCTTACCAATATCAACTACAATACAATATCGTAGAAGGCCCATAAGACAGAGCTATAGGCTGTCACGGAGAGTTTCACCACCTCCGTGACAGCTGACATCAGTGCAGGATGATTATGGCAAGTCCCCAACTGACCTTGCTGCTGCTTCCGGGGTGCTGTCAGTGGGTGTGAGAGGCATGAACACGTGCTGACCACTTGGCTACCAACCCTCCATTGTAGCTTCCTTGCCGCTCCTGACGAGTGCAAGACAAAACGCAAAGAACGCTTGCCGCACTACCGCCAGTCACTTGTGCAGTACGGCGAAGGCTGCCGTCTGCCATCCGCTCGGTGACTGCTAGGTGCCGAGGAGCTCAGTATATTTGTTTTATGGCCAGCTGCTTTAGATATAAAAAGTAAAAACTGCATGTGTTTTTGTTTTTATTTTTGAACTTATAAGCCTGTCAAATAGTGGGGAAAACAGATGTGGAAAAAAAATTTTCCCTGAAAAGTTTGTTTTTATTTCCTTTTAGGGCATCTTTTGAGTGGTAGTGTGTGGTGTTCGGTTGCTATTGATATAACGGGGGCAGAAAAGATGGCATTATGTAAACCTGATGCATTTGTGTTTTGTTAAATCTTCTTGAGGGTTCGATCCCTATGCTGCTGCAAGAGCTACTTTTGGATTGATGATGTAGCAAACATGGGTTTCATTGACTGCGTTTTTCTAGGTGGTTGAATGTCAGGAGAAGATCGAACATTGTGGGCTCTGTTCAGCTCCTCGGAGAGTGAGTCAGTTTTTACCTATATACTATTAATTCCAGTACCTAGTGCAAGTGCTTCATGGTACATTAAAGCTTTCAGAATTTATGTAACTTGGTGCTCTTCCATGCTGCCTTTCATCTTGTGCACCTTTCCCCTGCCAGAAAGAGACCTAACAGAATGTCATTTTTGCTACTAATTTAGTTTAGGGCAATGCCTTTTCAGAACACTCAATATTTTATGAACATTGCAGAAAGTTGTGAATGTGTCAGGCACAGTCTTTCGTTGAACTAGACACACACATTGTCATAGCACGGAAACTTGGTCGAGTTGGTGTACATGCACAGTGGGCAAAACAGCGCAGCCGGACGTAAGACAGACAAAGAAACAACACAGACGAGCGTTTGTCCGTATTGTTTCTTTCTGTCTTTCGTCTAGCTGCGCTGTTCCTCCCGATATGCACACATTGTTGCATGATTAGGTTAGGTAGTGGAAACTCAGGATTGTTAATTTGCTGCTCAGGTTATGTGCTGGCAATCTGTTTCTGGTATAAAGAATAGTAAAACTGATTTAGTATTCACTGCAATGGAAGTTAGTGGTGATTTCAGTACTCTGTCAAGGCTCCATTTTACAGGCGGTGTGCTTACTCAGATATATGTTTGCCCTGAAAGTTTTTTATATAAGGTGTACCAACTGTAAAAATAGTGTAATGCATGCTTTGTACTTACATTTGCTGCCATATCTTTGGTTGGCTTGCAAATGTGAGCAACAGTGTGTGGCTGTGCACTGTGCAGGTGAAAACAACCAGCTTATTTTACTAAGCTTTGCCATGTATGGGAACTGGTATCTTTTCTTCAAACGACTGTTACCATTTTTGTTTGTCCCTTCCTACATTTCTTTCTACACCTCGCTGTTGTATACAGGTTGAATAAACTTTGATGCTGAGTAGGCGATCCTTTGTAAAAAAAAAATCGGAAAACTGCCAGCAATTACTGTTCTGTGGAAATTTCAAGGATTAAATTAGATGTTGTGGTGTGTAACATAAACACAGCTGTTTTTTCACTTCTGTCCTCTTTCTGCTTTCTCCAGGCATCTTCTGACGTCTCCGCATGGCATTTGCCTTGTAGAATTTCGCCGTCCTGAAGATGCAATGGTCATTGGGTTTTGGGAATTCTCCAGTGGAGCTGAGGAAGTGTGTATTGATCCTAAGAAGCTGCGTCTTGTGTATTTGTCAGAATCTGAAGACTCACTGGAGCCTGATCAACATTCTAAAAATGACACTAGTTCCCTCCTCATCTTTGCAATAGACATGGCTGGAAATACCTTCACAAAATTTGTGGATTTGGTGCAAGGTGAAGCAGAATGAAAATCATTGTTTTTATAATCTGGTCTCTGTCTTTTTCGGGGTCATATGGTATAGCTTTTGTGCACTGTGTAAGAATTGCTTGCTTGTTGTACACAAAGCTTCTACAACAAATGCATGCACAATAATACATTTAAAATACACAAGCATGCAGTATGTGCATTTTTTAATGTGGTAGCACATTCAGACACAGAACATGAAGGAAGAGTTTTTGGGCAGTGCTAATGCCATCACTGGAAGGCACCAGTTTTGATGGTGGCTAGTGGTGAAAGCAGGCATAGGTGGTGAAATTGTGGGCTAAGTGTGGTCCAAGTGATCTTGTATACAGTTGCCTTACCAAAGAAGTATATTTGTCACATGTCGTGAGTGCATGATGGTGCACAACTCAGCATGTGTTCAGATGTGAGAATTAGAGGACAAGATATAAATTTTGCGTGATTAAATCTTGGGAGACAGTAATTGATAAGGCGTGAGTGCTGCTGTAGTGCACTTTCCTTAAGTGACAGGAAAAATTAGTTGCCAGTCCCCCTCTTCACTCTTCATAAAGGGTAGCGTGACATATTTTTCATGGTCTGTAGGCCCATCTAAGTTCTTTGCACCCCACAGAAAACAGTTTTTTTAGGGCCTGCTGTGCATTTCTTATGCTCGATGCAAACACCTTATTTTGGATTGGAAAGATTTGCAAATTAGTTGTTTTCATCACCTCGACAGTGCTTGACCGCAAGGTTCCATCAGCTGGAACTTGGAGATGGAAAGGAGGATGCAGTGGTTTGGTTCTTATAGGGAGTAATGAGCAATTACTCCCTAATTACCTCTCATATCCTTTTAGCATGGCTGCATCAACAATTGGAGACAGCTTGGAGCTGTCGCGTGCATTGATGAGAACCTGCGCATATGGCAGGTTCTCTGAAATCATGAACGGCAATTTACCAATTTCCCTCAAGAGAAAAGTGTACAACAGTTGTATCTTACCGATACTCACCTGCGGGGCAGAAACGTGGAGGCTAACGAAAAGGGTTCAGCCTAAGGTAAGGATAACGCAGCGATCCATGGAAAGAAAAATGATAGGAGTAACGTTAAGAGACTGGAAGCGGGCAGAGTGGGTGAAAGAACAAATGTGGGTTAATGACACCCTAGGCAAAACCAAGAGGAAGAAATGGGCATGGGCAGGGCATGTAATGCGAAGGCAAGATAACCGCTGGTCCTTAAGTGTAACGGAGTGGATTCCAAGAGAAAGTAAGCGTAGCAGGGGGCGGCAGAAGGTTAGGTGGGCAGAAGAAGTTTGCAGGCATAGGGTGGATGTGGCTGGCGAAGGACAGGGTTATTTGGAGAGACATGGGAGAGGCCTTTGCCCTGCAGTGGCTGTAGTAAGGCTGATGATGATGTTGATTTTTAATAGAAATTTTTGGATACAATAGCATTAGAAGGCTCATCGCAGAGAAAACGCGGCATTGTGGTCTGTAATGAAATTAGCTGATTGGTCAAGACAGTTATGACGTCTTAGGTCACCTGACGTGTCATCTGGCACCTCCCCCCGCCCCCTCTCTCCATCTGCAGCGCCGTCAACAGAGGCTTCACGGAAAAAAAAACAGGCGCTGTGATAGACCATAAAATTCGTCTATTAGTGGAGGCAGTTATGATGTCATCAGGTCACGTGATGTGCCACTCCTTCCGCACCTGTCACTTTCCACCACCACCTCTCCCCGCTCTCTGTCCACCTTCATTGCCATAAAACAAGTGTCATGAAGGAAACTCTGATAAAGACCTGGTGTACTGGTCTGTCAAAATGCGTTGTTTGGTCAAGACAGTTATGACGTCATCAGGTCACATGACGTTCTCCTTCCAACTTCCACCCGCTGCCTCTCATCACTCGCCCCCTCGCTTCACCTGCATCGCCGCGAACAGAAGCCTCATCACTAGAAATTTGGCGTGTCCGATGCAGAAGTCTCCGCGCTTTCACTGCATATATCCTGGCCTAACAGAGCTAGGCCATCAGCAATTTTTTTTCAGTAATCCTTGCTGTTCCTCGCGGTTAATGAGAGACGAAGGGCGGACATTTGACAATTACTACTTGTTTTGCCTTTGAGTTTTCCACGTTGCATTACGTATTTAGAGGTGCACTGAGGTCAACTCCATCTGGGGCTGTTTGCGGCTACGTTGATGGTCGTTCGGCAGCAAGACTCATTCATTGGTGAAAAGACTGCATACTGAAATTCTCTCGGTGATCTATTGTAAGACGTGATGTCTTCACACTGACAAACACTCCTTCCACCGCATTGAAGTGAATGTCAGTGTAGCGTAGCCTTTGGATCCGTGCACGAAAAACTGTGCCGACACACCGCAGTTTACCCGCCTTTTCTAGGTTATAAAAACTCAATTTTCTGTGAAAGAAGTATCTTAGTCGTTAGGATGCAATACTCACTCGAGACAGGCCAACTTCAGTTTGTCCTCAGTATCACGCAGGAAAAGTTCGGCGGCATCAACCACCTAATGGCACATGTAAAAAAAAAAGCCACTAAGGCTTGTTCACTCGGAACCCGAGGCCTCGGCGTTTGGCTGCTGAGCCTAAGGACGAGGAATCGAATCCCGGCAGCGGCGGCCACATTTCGATGCAGGCGAAATGATAACACCCATGTGATGTGCACTGTGAGTGCATATTAAAAAACCCCACGTGGTTGAAATTAATCTACAGCCCTCCACAATGGCACCTCTTATTGGTCATGTGCAGCTTAGGGCTTTAAACCCCTCGCATACCATAATATACTTTTGCGGCAGCTGTGCAGTTGTTTTCCCCTATACACTTCCGAGTCACTCTGGCGAGAAGATTGAATAAGTATTTTAACATATACTTCTTAATAGAAGAAAAAGAAACGAGCACGTAATTCAATGACTATGGTGGTCAGTTGCAGCCTCTCTCAAAAGATCCGAGCCCAAAGGGGTTTGCATCTAAGCCATCTAGTTAGGCTCTAGCATCCCTGCAAGTCCTAACTCTTGGTGGGTGATGACCAGTGTTCCTCTTACCTTCAAGAGATTTCGAGCGCTGGGGATGCAGTACGAACAGCACGGCGTAGCGAAGAAGGAAAACCTTTTGGCCTCTGAACTTTTGACAAAGGCTGTGCATGACTTACAGCTTCAGCTCTACAGCGCTACCATATTTACTCCCAATCTGGTCAATCCGTAATGGAAGTTGAATCCTGACCTAAATTCAGAAATTGAAAGAATAAAGAGAGTTCAAGTTGGACTGTCGCATAGGTCGTCCATTTAAAGCTCTGAGCCGCCAGCATGCGAATAAAGTTGACCAGCACAGAGGCACGTCACCTGTGGCAGTGCTCTATTTGTACCCAGGGCAAATGTGAGCGAGAGATGCAGTACATCAGAGAGCACTAGAGAAGACATGAGATGAGGCTGCCTTCTTTACGTTTCGTTAATGCTCGGCGGACAGCCTAAACGTCTGCAGCGTCACCAAGGTCATATTTATTACCGGCGGTGATTTATTCAAGAATGAGGCAATGATAGGGTGAACGTGCTATCGCCGACATGATGGCATTGTGATGCTCAGCACTGATCAAATCCAATCAAATCGTTTTTATTCACCAGATATTCACTGGTTGGAGCACCTGGGCTAAAAGCTGCTCGAGGCAGCTTGACGAGGCCCAGGTGACCATTACAAGATAGGGCGTGGTGAAACGTGAAAACACTACAATGTAGACACCTTGAGATAAACAGCGCAGAAACAACGAAAACTGACGTGTTCACACGTGCGCTACAGAAGTTCTCAGAGATCAAGATATATAGTACATAAAACATTCTAGCTCCAATAAATAAATCATGTAATAAAACATTGTAATCAAGGCATTAAGTTCTGAGACGTATCATATTTCCCATACATAACAGCCGGAAAACTGCTCGAAATGGCAGACATTCGCCAGTTATACATTAATTAAAACCACAGCACATATGTCAACTAAAAAAAAATGGCAACAAAGTACAACAAAGCAGGTGCACTAGGTCATGTGAAAAACAACTTATTCAACAGATATGAGCACTGATTCATGCAATTTTTATTCTGAGATCTTAAGAAATTGTTTCCTCAACTGGTTTAGTGTGGGCTTAGTATCATAAGTGTACCTGTTTAGTAGTGATGGGAGATTAATAAGTGTACCTGTTTAGTAGTGATGGGAGATTATGTTTTAGTGACTGGTTTTTATAATTAGTGCGGAAGCGCAAGACGAACCAAATTTCAGAGTTTCTTGTTAAAACGTTTTAATAACGCGGTGGCAATTAAGAAGTTATGAAAGAAACCTCGCGAAAGATAAAATGAGTGTAAAATACGGAATGGTATTATAGGCCGCGAACATGGGACTGGTGTGAGATAGGTATTCGTGGTTTGCAATGCAAAGGATGAATCCTTTTTGCCTATCAGCCTTATCTCGGAATCTCTTTTACGGCTGTTTTTTAAAGAAAAAAAGGGTCGCGTGAAACTTGCGCAGTTGCAGTAATATCAACAGTCGTACTTTGCATATCCGTAGCGAAAATTCTTATACAAGTATGCACCCAGTGACAAGACCAGGTCCCGGGGATATCCGAATCACAGCCAAAAATCCTAACACCTTTGCGTACTTGCGAGAGATGTTGGTGATAAGTACTTGCTTTAGATGTCCTGACGCGTTATCCAGTGGATATCCCATTCGGGTGATATTATGACATTTACTTGAATTACATCTCTCTACGCTTACATAATGTTCATGACAAAGGTGGTGAGAGGAGGCATTTTTTTCTGCTTGAAGATATCTGCAACATGGTCCGCTCATTTCTATTTCTTGTTTTGTCATCACAGATGCATAATTGAATGAAACAATAACGCTTAACGTGCAAGAGCTACTAGGTCCAAAAGGAGAATCTTAGATTTGGACTATATGAGCTTGTGCACATTCTTCGCTCTGTGGATGTATGCTCAATATGTTGTGCTGCATGACTTGTGCTTCATAGTGTTTCTTTAGCCTGATCTGTTTCGCATATGTTTGTTGTTAGACATGTTTGCCATGACCGCGGGACATAGCATAGCATCACACGCTGACAACGTATGATGCTATGTAGATTTTACCCCCAGAAGTGTAGAAATGTTAACCCGCCCCGGTGGCTCAGTGGTTAAAGTGCTTGTCTACTGAGCTGGAGTACCCGGGTTCGAACCCTACTGCAGCGGCCGCGCATCGATGGAAGGGAAACGCAAAAGGCGCCCCTGTACTGTGCAATGTCACTGCACCATAAAGATCCCCAGGAGGTGGAAATTAATCCGGAAACCTCCACTGCTGCACCACTTTCCTTCTTTCATTCCCTCCTTTAACTCCTCCCTTATGATGTGGCATTATTTCCTTTCCTCAAAAACCATTTTTTTTTTCACTTTTTGCAGCATTGGGTTAAGCAACTACACCATTGTAGTCAGCTGCAGTTATTTCTCTCTTCACTTCTAAATCATAGACAATGTAAATTCATCTTTGCGAATATTTTTCGCATAGGCAAAGCAAGCTTTTCTCTTGGTCCCATAAATATCTTAAGGAGATTTATCATTGTTTGACGGTTAGCGAATATGTCCTTATTAAGACCTATGAAATCCTCAGACTTCGTATACGGATCTTCCTTGGATACATAAAGTGCGGCCAAAAAGATGTGCGAGGAATGTCTGCAATAGTTTCCCCGCACTTCCTGGAGATATCCGTATGTCCTTTCAAGATTTATCAGGGACATCCCTTGGATGTCATTGTCACTAGGTATTTCTCTAATACATTCCAGTATTTGCTGTATAGGTCCCCTATTGCTCTGTTATGAATTTGAGTCAATCTAATTACGTGTATGATTTGAAACAAGAGTAGCACAAACTTCTTTGACGTTAGAAACTGTAGCGGTTTTCAGTTACCAAACATCACAGAACACAGAACGAATACTTAGTAATTTTATTTTGATATTTTTCCTTATCAGCAAATCGCCAAGAGTACATATGCCTATGCCATTTCGAGGGGTTATGTATGTTTGCAGGGAAGACTGCTTATATGCGGTAGGTGTAGAAGTTTTATGCTCTGCATTGCATTCTCAAAAGATAAGGTACATATATGTGGTTGAAATGACCTGTGTCATGGTATTGGCCCTGCAAGTGCTACTTCCCAGCGTCAGAGAATCATTAATTAATCTTCGATGGAGTCCTTATTAGTCTTGCTCTCTATTAGTTGTCAATAAGAAAATAAGCTATTATTTTTATTAGAATTTTCACTAAGGTAAGTAGGCCTCAACATGGCTGTAAGAAAAGGCTTTCCACAATGGCACTGAATGCACCGTCCTCTACCCGCCCCTTTTTTTTCTGCGTTTGTAGACCGGTTTGTACCTTGACCTGGCCGTCATATTTATCAGCAGCCGAATCTTCAGCGGTACAGAATTCCCTTGTATGGCTTTTAACTTGTGATCATTTACTTTTCTCTTTAGGCGTAGTTTTAGACCTAAAATTTCGGTGAAATGGGAAAATTGCCCTAATGGAACGACACCAGTCTCATGCACCGCGATAGCGGCATGGCGCAGTGCAGGTGCGAGTTAATTCACGCGAACACGAAACTTGTTAAATTTGCCAATCGTCTCATCTTCACATTCACACAAGTGTTAAGAAATAATTTTAATTTATCTTTTTAATGGCTGGCGGACAAACGATTCATTGCGTAAGAAGTGCGAGAACTCGGCGGATCGAGCTTTTCCTTCCTTCCAAGCCCTGGGTCCGGCTTCCCGAACCACCGTTCACCGACTGCTACGTAGACCCGATGCGGTCCTTTACCCATGCTCTTTGCACGTTTCGAGGATGCTTGTTTGGGAAAACCGAAAAACATCAAAGGCGAATACATTTCCATCCCGCTGCTCACCCTGCTTTGCGAACCGGCTATTTCTTTCTTTTCCTTACGATGAGCCCTGACCTTTCGCGTTTCTGACTTTCCGACCCCCGACTTCCACTGTGTTCCGCACACGACTTCGCAGAGCAACACGCAGAGCGCCAGCGCCAGTCCGAAACACCACACGACGACCATCCCATAGAGATCCTTCAATTGCAGCACCCGGAAAGAGCCTTGCTTTCCGCGATTAACTTTCGCCTTCCAGGTCGCGGTGCTTCTGATGTGGCGGAACTTCTGCAGTTTGAGGGAGAAGACCGAAACGCCGGTCTCGAAGAACCGCTGTGCGACCTGTGCGAAGGCCCTGGCATAAGGCGACGACCTGGGCGCGATCATGACCACGTGGACGAGTACAAAGTCTTCGTCGGCGCGCACGGCACCGCGAAATGTCCTTCCTGTGTGAAGTCGCGCCTCCTCCCTGTTGGTGAAAAAGACATGCGTGCCCGCGGCCACCTTTGCCAGGCAGCAGAGAGCGTCCCCGCATTGTACGTCTTGAAGCGCGTCTTCCAGGCGCTCCCTGAGGACCCCTGACTGGCGACTCAAATGGTAGGTGACAACGTTTCGTATGTAGCGGTTGCTTACGCTGCACAACTTGATGCTGCCGTTGTCCACGGCACGGGAGAGCTGCTCGAGAGTCTTGATGGGGCGCGTCTTGGGCGGGAAATTTGTGTAGGATGTGAGCATGGCTTTGAAGCCCGCTGACATAACGATGGCGAAGAGGAACCAGAAGCCTACGAGGATTCGGGCGCTGCTGCGCTTCGGAAGTCGCAAGGCCGGAGCGTGGTTTACGAGAGCCGAGCACAGGTAGAAGAACAAATCGACCGCCTCTCCCGACGTCTCCGGTGGCTGCTCAGTGTCGCTGTGGGTCATAATTATCACTACCAGAAGGACCAGGTAGATGAACAGCGAGGCCCACACAGATATCCACAGAGAAAGCGTGAAAGGCCTTCCTATGATAGCCAGGTCCGTGATAGCGGTGGGCAGAGGCGAGAGAAACATCAGGGCGTCGTATCGAACCTGTCCTGCGACATCGACGGCGTGCCAGATGGTCTCCGATAGGTAGATTTCGAAGCTTCCCAGATCTCGCTGCTTGGTCTGGATGGCACCCACAGCTCCAGTGAACAAGCTGTGCTCGTTTGCCGACCCGAATCTCTCGAAATCTTCACCGTCAGAAATGGAAGCTCCGCTCTTACGCAGTATATTGCGTACGATTGTGCTCTGAGGTTCAAGATATGATTTCCTCCAGTCCTTGCGCGTTCGCAGGTTGGTTTCCCATATATTCCTCAGCGTTGTCAGGTTTCCCAAGGACCTGTCTCCAAACGGGTTGTCACCAGGACCCGTTAAAGGGCGGACACCGCTAGAGCACCCGGCGTAAGTGTCCAGAGGCACGTAAGCTGCGGTGGTGGTCACAATGACTGCGCGGCATCCGACGCGCTGAAAAATCTTGGACATCGCCTTCTCAGGCAACGTGGCATTCCGCTTCTGCGCGAGGTAAATCCAGCGCAGGTGCATGTTGGGCACCTGAAAGCTCTTGACGAGCGTGTGTAAGTGTGCCAGAGTGGGCTTCCAACAAACGACCAGCACGTCCGACTTGTGGCCGCGAAGCTCGTTAGCCATCTTCAGGAGATGGCCCAGCTCAGAGCCGTCCCAGGTAGTGAAAGAAAAGGTGAGCTGCTTCAGTACCTCGACTGGGAACCTTCCGCAGTTGGACACAACGTTGACGCTGTTGTCTTTGTTTACGGTGAGGTTTAAGTTGTTGAACAGATCGTCCTCACCAAGGCCTTTTCCTGAGAGCTGAACCCACCAAAAGAAGCTTGTCCCAAGAAGAATGTATTTATAGCTCATATTGCAGATAGTCCCGTACGTAGGAAGCTCGACTTGCTATTCGTTTTTCTCGAATCAAACTATGCAGTTTGTAGCGTCGTAGCTTATCGTTACCATAGCGACAAGGCAGGAAAGAGGAGAAACGACTACATTGAAACGCCTAAAAACAAAACCACGTAAGGTTCGAATTATATGCACCTCGTGTTAGAACAAAGAGCAGAAGACAAAACGTCCGCGTAGAGGCGCGCCAAAATATTGCTAATGCGAGTTCCGCTTGCCGCCCTGCTCGCATTAGCTCGGTATTGTTGCTGGGTGGAACGCTTCGATTACCGCTGAGTGCTTTTATCGCGCTGCGTCGAGTGCGGGCGACGTCGGGGCCCACGTTATGGACTACCTAAGGTGTCTGATGTCGATGTGCGAAAGCTGCATTGTGTCTCTAGACACAAAACACTGCACTTGGGGTAGCTTGGTTGCGGGGCACTTACATAACGTAAAAAGTTTTGCGTAAACGCATGGAAAGCACCGCTTGCTTACAGATGCGAGCCAAGCACTCACTGGGATGAGCACATCTACCCTCCATTACCATCCACATCAGACGTTTACCTACTCTGACTGTATAATGGAAAAAA
Organism: Amblyomma americanum; assembly: GCF_052857255.1. NCBI lineage: Eukaryota > Metazoa > Arthropoda > Arachnida > Ixodida > Ixodidae > Amblyomma > Amblyomma americanum. The sequence goes on from NC_135498.1 coordinate 7,874,132, forward strand.
GAGGGGCAGCTGAATTAGCCTAGATGACGCCACATGTGATTGTACCGACGCCCGCTCTGGACGTCGTACACCAGTGTTGAGCTTGCGCCTCAAGTACGCACATGGCCTAGATTATGTGGCCGAATGAACTTCACATGGCTGAGGCTGCAGCTGCGCCCTTAGCAACGGCAGCGCACTTCATGGCGGTTATGCAGTCGCTTAATATCGAAACTATCGCGCATGTTTTGTGTTATCACACTTTACGTTTATGACGCCTCTGGAGATATTGTCTTTTGCACTCATAAGAAGGGCTCATTGAGTCCATTCATGTCGCCGTCGTGGTGTTGTTGTGTCCTTGGAGATTGGCATGTATCCAAGAAGAGGATTGGCCGCACAATGAAGGAACCACGGCAAAGGCAAAGTGAAAAACAAAACAAAAAAGAGCAACGATTCTGACACACACACACACACACACACACACACACACACACACACACACACACACACACACACACACACACACACACACACACACACACACACACACACACACACACACACACACACACACACACACACACACACACACACACACACACACACACACACACACACACACACACACACACACACACACACACACACACACACACACACACACACACACCACACACACACACACACAACACACACACACACACACACACACACACACACACACACACACACACACACACACACACACACACACACACACACACAACACCACACACACACAACACACACACACACACACACACACACACACACACACACACACACACACACACACACACACACACACACACACACACAACACACACACACACACACACACACACACACACACACACACACACACACACACACACACACACACACACACACACACACACACACACACACACACACACACACACACACACACACACACACACACACACACACACACACACACACACACACACACACACACACACACACACACACACACACACACACACACACACACACACACACACACACACACACACACACACAACACACACACACACACACACACACACACACACACACACACACACACACACACACACACACACACACACACACACACACACACACACACACACACACACACAACACACACACACACACACACACACACAACACACACACACACACACACACACACACACACACACACACACACACACACACACACACACACACACACACACACACACACACACACACACACACACACACACACACACACACACACACACACACACACACACACACACACACACACACACACACACACACACACACACACACACACACACACACACACACACACACACACACACACACACACACACACACACACACACACACACACACACACACACACACACACACACACACACACACACACACACACACACACACACACACACACACACACACACACACACACACACACACACACACACACACACACACACACACACACACACACCACACACACACACACACACACACACACACACACACACACACACACACACACACACACACACACACACACACACACACACACACACACACACACACACACACACGACACACACACACACACACACACACACACACACACACACACACACACACACACACACACACACACACACACACACACACACACACACACACACACACACACACACACACACACACACACACACACACACACACCACACACACACACACACACACACACACACACACACACACACACACACACACACACACACACACACACACACACACACACACACACACACACACGCGCGCGCGCGCGCGCGCGCGCCTGAACGTAGAATGAGCAAGGAAAGTATGGTTGGAGAAAAGTAAAAAAACGACAGCGTTACCGGTGCCTTAGCAGGGAATCCCAGAGGCAGAAACGAACTTGTGAACAGCGGGGTGAACTGTCTCGTGGTTAGCCCATCTGGGTATCGCCAAACGAAAGTAAACTTGGTACTGTCATAGAGAACCTTAAGTTTTTAAATGAATTTCAATGAAAGGTTTTCTGGGGGGGGGGGGGGGGGGGGGAAGAGCACCCAGATCTATGAAGGTAGATACTTAGGGGAGGAATCCTTGCCTTGGAGCGCTTCAACGTAGAAAATGCTTGAAGCGGGCACCCGGCCTCAGGGAAAGCAATAAATTAAATGCAGGGCAGGCCCGCTCAATGAAGACGACGCGAGGCAGTACGCTGCCTCAATTCATGGGAATTCCGCTGCGTCTTGGGACCCAATAGCCGACCTGACGAACATTTGTTGTCACTGTTGTTGTTAGCCTATCAAAAGATGGCGCATACCCACACTGGGGGATCGGCCAAGAATCGGGTGACTATTCACCTGTATTCGGGTAATTAAAATGAAAAGCATTTACAAGGCGCTTGGTCGAAGAAGAGAAGACGCAAATCTGACTGGATAGGAAATACCAAAGGCGCACAAACTGAAAGGGCATCCGTCACAATTATGACGTTACTTTGCTGCGGACATAACTTTCCGATGGCGAGAACCAGAGCCAGAAATTCCGCTGTGAAAATAGCGACGTTATATCAGCCAAACGAAGTGGTAATGCGTAAGCAAGCTGCGAGAAATAAAAGCCTTCGCCGCGACTGTTTCCTCGCATTGTGCAGCATCAATGTTAATATTATTGTGCGACGGGTATTGCTCCAAGTGTTCAATTCAATTCAATTCAGTCTTTATTTTTCTTTTGGACAGAGAAGGAGAGAGGGCTAAAAGCTCGTAAGCTTGACAGAGGTCCTGCCCCCTTTATCAACTTGGCAGTACAGTACACAGGCAGATATTTTCAATTTTCTAAATAAGCACTGAAACAAAATAACAAAACACTTTGTAAAAAGCAGCGCTATGCATTGCAGCACGAACATAGGTATTAGAAAAACAAATAACTGGTCATGGGGAAACGAAAAAAATAATAACAGGTATATGTTTAAACTGAGTGCAATATTACGTAGTCTTGCTAAGAAAAAATCGCTTAATAACATCACTTGAATGCTGAAAGGGGTCAAACAATTCTTTAATTTATTTAATAATACTGGAACAGTATAAGAAAGAGACTGCTCGGTATAATATGCCCTAGGCGTCGGCACTAACCAAATTTCTTTATGTCTAGTCTGCAGGATATGCGTGCTTTTCTCAAGTTTTGCCAGATAACTAATATAATGTTCATCACTTTGTGAAGAGCGTTTATATATCATTAAAAGTCTATAATTGTTTAAACTATAGATTGGCAGGATTTCATATTTTAAAAACAAGTCATGTGTGGGGGAACAATAAGGAACACCAGCAATGCATCTTGTAGGATGCTAGCCAAGGTAGGCACAGGAAGTGACCCCATGGATGGGGTGGGCGCAAACCAAGGCATGACCGCAAGGCTTGCCTCTCGAGAAGTAGAAGAGAGCGAAGCTTGCAGGCAGCACACCTGAAAAAAAAAAAGGACTCAACCAAACTCTCATGGCTACTGAGGATGGGGCAGACGTAAACATCACAACGTGTCTAGTCAGGTCTAGTGACCTACGGAACGTGTCTAGCGAGCTATTGAAAGGAAATGATAGGTGTAACGTTAAGAGACCGGAATCGGGCAGAGTGGGTGAGGGAACATACGCGGGTTAACGACATCCTAGTCAAAATAAAGAGGAAGAAATGAGTTTCGGTAAGGGCAAGTAATGCGAAAACAAGATAACAGCTGGTTCTTAATTAAGTAACGGCGTGGATTCCAAGAGAAGGCAAACCTAGCAGGAGGCGGCAGAAAGTTAGGTGGGCGGATGAGAAGTTTGCGAGGATACGGTGGCCGCAGCTGGCAAAGACTGGATTAATACATGGCATTGTATTGCCGCCTTTGCCCTGCAGTGGGCGTAGTCAGGGTGATCATGATGATGATGATAACGAATCTAACTGTACCACCTCAGGTATACCGAAATTTGCGTGTCAACCTCTGATATAAAGAACGCCTTGCTGCTAACGCACTCAAACGATCCACCGAGGATCGCCTAAAACTTTTATTTTTATTGAAGCGCTGACCGATGATAGCGACCAGTGCCCTGGAATCAGTGAAGTACATGGGTGGACAACCCAACCTCAAATGACGTAGCGAAAACACGAGGCTCTCTTGCCGGCGTTTCTCTTGCATATAGGTTATGTTTTAGTATACCTGCACAGCACAATCGATGGTAATCTGTCACTGCTCCGTCATTTCAGGTTATTGTGTCCTCGCCTTAGAACACAGACAGTAGCTCGCAGTGCGAGTTCCTAGCGATCGACTTGCAAATACCGAGGCACCCTCACGCCGCGGCGCATTATTCAAAATGTCGCGACGAATGCGGACGTTTATGGAGTGGTCGTTGACAATACGGGACAGATACAAGACGAACCGTGTCACACCGAGGGGAAAGTTGGCTACATAATTCTTTATATACCATGCTAGCTTGTGCATCAATCTTTGTACGCGCGGTCTCACCACGCGCTCGCTGGTCAGGTTGAGTTTGCGTAGCTTGGGGGTGGGGGTATTTACAGGTTAGTTGGTTAGTTCAACAGGTCAGTTTGAAACTCTGCGAGTTTCAGACTAGCCTGCACGTCTTTTCATTGCAGGAAGTCTTGTTTCTCCATGAACCGCCGCGGTGGCTCAGTGGTCAGAGTGCTTGGATTCTGTGCCTGCGGACCTGGGTTCAATCCGGGCCATAGCGGCTGCGTATCGACGGAGGCGGAGCGCAAACGGTGCCTGTGTACTGTGCGATGCCAGCGCACGTTGAAGAGCTGCAGGTGACTTAAATTAATCCGAAGCCCCCCATTGCAGCGTCCCTCATGACCCATGTGTCGGTTTGGGACGTTCCTGTCCGGGGTATAGTCGCTCTACTAAGCTAGCCAGGACGGCTAGCAGGTGGCAGGACGAGGTCGAATTGATCAGCAGCTCGAAGTGGGAATATAATATAATAAATATAATTGTTTTTTTTGGGGGGGAAAGGAAATGGCGCAGTATCTGTCTCATATATCGTTGGACACCTGAACCGCGCCGTAAGGGAAGGGATAAAGGAGGGAGTGAAAGAAGAAAGGAAGAATAGGTGCCGTAGTGGAGGGCTCCGGAATAATTTCGACCACCTGGGGATCTTTAACGTGCACTGACATCGCACAGCACACGGGCGCCTTAGCGTTTTTCCTCCATAAAAACGCAGCCGCCGCGGTCGGGTTCGAACCCGGGAACTCCGGATCAGTAGTCGAGCGCCCTAACCACTGAGCCACCGCGGCGGGGCTCGAAGTGGGAACGGTGTGAGTCCATTTTATTAGCAACCTTCCCCCGCGGTGTAGTATATTTGTATTAAGGGAGTAATTACTCAGTAGCGTATGTGCCGAGCGAAGCCATTCGGCTTGAAGGGAGTGTTACACAGCTTTGTTAGAAGCTTCACAGTCGAAGAAAAATTCGTCCTGGTACGGCTGCGCTTAGGTTGATGCCATAGATTGATCAATCCCTTTAATTGAGCTCGGGATGTCAGTCATTGCATCACGAGCTGCAATTGGGTGTTGAATGACAGAGATAATTTCGCGGACAGTTGGCCATCCGCTTGGTCATCAAAAACCATGTCGCGAAGGTTCATAAACTCTGACAGCTTTCTCTTTAAACACTATAGGCCCATATCGCTGACGAGCGTGTCGTGCAAAACACTGGAACATGTCATTTATACTCAGTTAATTAGCCATCTACAAAACAATAGTTTTTTCTGTTCGACACAACATGGATTTAGGTCCGGCTTCTCATGTGAAACACAGCTCGTGGAATTCACACATGACATTTCTGTTTCCTTAAACTCCGCCGGTCAGGTAGATTGTATATTTTTAGATTTTCGAAAAGCGTTCGATTTAGTTGCTCACAACCTATTGTTACAGAAGCTTTCAAAATTAAATATTCCTACCTCACTCTTATCCTGGATTGAGGCGTATCTTGCGGAAAGGAGACAGTGCGTGGTTATCGACGGTGTCAGCTCGGAAAGTGTGGGTGTAACTTCAGGTGTTCCGCAGGGGTCGGTTTTGGGCCCTCTTCTATTTCTCATTTTTATAAATGACCTCACTAGTAACATTTCAAGTATAATCAGACTTTATGCTGATGACTGTTGTATCTACCGCAATATTTCTTCTGAAGCAGATGCAATTTCACTACAGCATGACCTCAACTCTGTATTCTCTTGGTGCAACAACTGGAATATGGCGCTAAACATCTCCAAATGTAATCTGGTCCGGTTTACAAAAAAGAAACAATTCCTCCAAACAGACTATTTCCTTGGTAGCACTGAATTATCCGCAGTTTCAACTTATAAGTACTTGGGAGTCTTTTTTTCTACTGACCTATCATGAAATACACACGTAAATTACATATCTGCTAAAGCCAGTCGCACATTAAACTTTCTCAGACGTAACTTTAAGGACGCTCCCCTTACGCTGAAGGAGACATTATACATGTCTACTGTACGTCCGATACTTGAGTATGCTTCCGCGGTTTGGGACCCGCATACAAAACTGAATATTGAGGAGCTGGAGCGCGTCCAGAAACGGGCTGCTAGGTTTGTGTCCGCCGATTACAATTTCCAAAAAAGTTCTTCTGGTTTGCGCGAGAAGTTGGGATGGCCGTTACTTGAAAACAGGCGCAAATATTTGAGACTCTCTTTCTTTTATAATGTGCTTAATAATAAAACTGGAATTCCAAAAGAGAAATACATTAGTGAACCCAGCTACATTTCCGCCCGCACTGACCACCCACTCAAGGTGTGCGAGTACAATTGCCGTATAAACGTATTCAAATATAGTTTTTTCCCACGAACAGTGCATGATTGGAACTGTCTCCCTTCGCGGGTCGCTACCGCTCCTCCTACATCGTTTCTGACCGATTTGCAAAGCCACCTGTCAATATAAGTGCAATAATTCTTGTCCGAGTGTATTATGTTTTAAGCAGTGCTGTATTTTAATATGTATCTTTTTTTTGTGTGTGTATGTGTGTGTTTAGGGTATGTTTGCCTTTCTACAATGGTTTTTATTTTGTTTGTTTGTTTGTTTTTGCTTCCGTGTGCATGGGTTTATTGTATTTTCTGTGTAGACCGCATCATTTGCCTAATTTATTATGTACTAGATGTTTGTTCTTATTTATGATGTTTCCCCCCTACAATAATGCCCCAATGAGAGCGCTGTAGGTACTGTGTATAAATAAATAAATAAATAAAGAAGAAAAAGCGAAGGAATATTAAAATTTACTGAGTTAGCTTAAGGCCCGAGGCGCTTTGTTGCTTTGAGGAATCGAAGAAGAGGAAGAAGCGGACAGCCTCCCGCTGGCGATTGTCGTTTCGGCCGTCGACCTGTTCCCCGCTGCCAACGATGGACAGCATTCCGGCATTCGGTACGACCTCTTGAACGAATGTACCAACCAGCCCGTATTTTCCCTCTTCTGGACCTCTTGAAATTTGTGACTTAGGCCGAACCCGCTTCACTTTAGTGCTCAGCACGGTTCTGCTTGATCAAAGACAAAACTTAAAGGCTGTATGGAATCAATGGCTATTGTCAATCCCCAAGATAAAGCCGCTGCGTTTAGAGGGATATGCTTATTGCAATTATTCGCTTATTTGCTCTATACATGATCGTGCGGCCCGAGTCGCAATTGCAGCTGGCAGCGAAACGCGTTGCAGCTTCGCAGTCGCGCCCTGCTCCACCTCGACACCTATACTTGCAGCACCGTGGGAGCTTCAGGGCTCCTGATCCAATTAGGAGAGCGCATATGGCATAAAAATGTTTCTCGGCGCCTCGCCATCTGCTCAAACTTCGCGAGCTGACGACGAACTCTCCGCATAAACATCGCCATGGGAAAAATAGATAAAACAACTGCGTCTATAAGCCATAAGGGAACTCGCAAACAACGCCGCCGTGACTGGGGAATTTTATGTCCAGAGCTTCTACCAACGCTAAGCAACAATGCAGCGGCGATGGATACTGCGCTAGCAGGGGCAGAAGTCCGTGTCGATACGAAGGTAATGGTGTCGAAGCCGGAACTTGTATCGTACGAGACGAGTCCCGTGATATTCGGCACGAAAGAGACAGCAGACGCCATTTTGCGAAAGCCAGAGAACTAACCTCCCACAGTCATACGATGTGCTCCGGTTATTTACTGTTCATTTTAACTGCAACTTGCGACAGACTTATTCGAATGATGGACAAACACTGAGCTGTAATATATACTGAAAGAAGCATTTTTTATATCGTTGCTACTGGTATATACGCGGGAAAGCCTAGAAAACTATTGTTTTATGTTACTGCTACTGAGCGAAAACTTATCTTGAAAAGTTAATGTAAATCGCATACAATTTTGTTTTCTTTGCGCACATAGAAGCCTATCATCGTCAGAATGGGTTCCCCTTTCATGATTCAGCAATCGAAGAGGAAACGTTTGTACTGGTATACCGCATTGCAAAAACGTCGCCTCTGCGCGCTTCGTATACATTCGGCAGCGCTGCAAGGAACTACTGAGACGGAGTATGTATCATGCATGGCTTGCATGTTCGTGCAGTTTAATGTTTTCTTTTTGTTTTGCGGCTACTGAAGGTCCTTGCGAACCTGTTAGTAAGGATCCTGACGACGTTCGGGCGTAGCTAGCTTTCGACGCCACTGCACTAGGCGGACCCTAAACGTCCACTGAACTTTTGCTCACAGGGATGCATCATTGACCGCACTCTCCTGATGTTTTGGAGAACGTTGGTTAACATACCCTTTCCAGCTGACGTATTACTCTGCGTTTTATTTAAGAACTAGTTACTTTCGTTTGTCCGTGTATTGCAAAAGGGGCACGAGTTGTCGCGGTCAATATGGATATTGCCCTTGATACAGAAGCTTAGCGCCAATGTCTTGTCATCTTGTAAATTCGGAATTTTGGTGATTCGACGAGTTGGGCGCGTCGAGAACGAGATTCGCCAGGCTCCCGCGTGCTGATACCGCTAGCATGAGCGCCAGCGTCAGTAATCGACAGCACATGCACAACAATACTCGCGCATATCTAACTTTCGGCAAAAAAGTGGGGGTTAAGCCCTACAGTGCGATAACGGTAAGCTAAAATGTTTGTCTAAGCGAAATGCGGAATAGCTGCACGCTAGCGTTATGGTAGTAATTAACACGGGATGAAAACGCACAGTGGATTTAGTCAGAGCTGAGCTATATCGGCCATGACTTGCTTCATCGCCCTGCGGCGCTAATCTGTGTTAAGCTGTGGCTCTTGTAAAAAGAAAATTCCACTCGGCTACACCGTTTCAATGGCGATGTGGAGGAGCAGGCGTCAGGCGGCGATCGTAGATTTCTTCATCGGCAGAAATTTAGCGCTATTTCAAAGGTTCATATCTTGCGCGAATAATCTTGGCTGTTCCATTGCCATGCTTTCTCGTGTAATTAGTGTAAAATCATGCACCGCACTAAATCTAATGTTTCTCGCCGCAGTTCCCGAAGGCAGCGCCCGAAAGCCACCGCATCGCGTGGTGTCGTTTTCTGGCCAAGATATCGAGAGTAAGTACACGAGCAGAAGCGGTATTCTGTAACGGTTCTCCTCAGTCAATCTTTCGACTCTTTGCCACTAGTTGGTCCTGATGTGGATACCGAAGCCGGTGAATGGCGTTGTTTCTTTTCCTCCACATATAGTTGGTATCTATCAGGCCTGACATCACAGCCGGTAGCCACCAATGGCAGATTGACAAAAGATGGAACAGGAGGAAGAATCTTTACCGATGCGCCGCCTTACTGAGCATACACTCGAGGGAAGGGCCGGAATATTCTAACTGTTATCTTCCCTATTGATTATTGTATAGCATAGTCGTTTATGAGCAACTTTTAAATAACGTGGCAGCATTTATTTCTCAGGCGTTATTTTGACCATTGGCATCGCTTCACTCCTAAGGTGACAGCTACATGTAACAAATGGCTGAAAATATTGCTTTAGTCTGTAGTAGTTCGAGCGTAGCAAACTACTTTTGAAATTTCATATTATAGGATAGCAGTTCTGCAAAGATTCAGGTTGAAGGCCTTACCTTCAGGGAAGGCGATCCGCGAGCCAATGGTCTCGCCCGACGAGTGACACACCCGCAGTCAGCGTGAAAAACACCGGTTTATTCCGAACCGAACCAGCGCTCTCAAAGCGGCACAAGATGGAACATACATCGACGGAGCAGAGCATGCGGTCGATGCTCTCGAGAGCGCAATGCTATGGCTGCAACCGAACGGGTGCTAACACCTGTGCTCGGCAGAATACAAAAATTGGCGGTGGTTTAGCTCTGGTTAAACCTGGATTGACGCGATAGCTACAGCTGGCTGAGTGGAACTTGGTCACGTGGCACGTGACGAACCACGTAATCAGCCACGGCTCTGTGCCGCCGGCAACTGCTCCGCACCGCGTGACCAACCACGTGACAGCGTGGCGGCGCAGCCACGCTGAAGGCTCGAAATGCTACCGTAATGTAGCTATCGCTACAAAACACGCTTGAGACGCGAATGGGACAAAGCGGTACAAGAAACCTGCATGCTGCTCGCGTAGCAGCCACCCACGCCAAAGGGCTATTCCATCTTCGGAGATGCCGCTTCCAACTTCTACGCTTCGTCCTGGTTAGCCGCCGCACCGTCGTCCGTGTACAGCTAGAAGCACTGCGAAAGTTAACTCCGGAGTGTGTGGCCGCCACACTTCGCGAAATGCTGCTGCCCCCGACGGGAATCGGCGGCAACGACCCAGAAAGTATGGCCGGCCGCTCTTTCTGCGCATGCGTTTGGCGCCGCCCATTTTCATCGGCTCTCGGCAGCAGCGCTTCGCGAAGCGTGGATGGCCACGCGCTCCCTTGTTCCCTTTCATGCTGCAGGTATACCTGTACACGGACGACGGTTCGTGCTGGCCGCTGATAGCGCGACTGCACCCCAGCAGCGCTCCCGCCCGGAATCCCCCGGCGCGCTGCTTTCGCCGTCCTTATCAAGTCGTCGCCGTAGCTATCACATGCCATATCTCGCGAGCTGCACGCAACTAGCTGACAGCAAGAGCGCGCTCAGTTGAAATGGCTAAAAAGCTGCCGTAGAGCCCCACAAGGTAAGCTCCGTAATTCTTCTGATCTTAATATTTTAGATGAACGAAAGAAGCTTCGGGTCCTCTTTATTCACCGCCCACACTGCTTGCTATTTTCACTTCCTCGATGGAAAAGTGGCTACTGTAACACTGCGTTCGTTTTTCGAACAAACGTCATTTATTCAGCCATATACATTTTGATGCGCACAAGGATTTATGATTTGATTTTGTCCTAAACTAACTGTAACTTTTGCAGGAGACCGTAATTCAGGCTCAAGACTAACCCTATTGGCTTTTGGATTAAACCTTAGCGGGTGAATCTCGGAGTTAAAGTATCGCTATAGATGAATCTGTCTGCAGCACTTGCTCGTTCAGCAGCATTCTTAAGAAGGTGAAGGCGAAGCACCGACTACAAAAGAGATGTTTTTGACGCTTCGGCTCTCGTACATTGTTTCAGGGGTCGGTGTGTCGCCTTCAACTTCGTGTCCGCCCCCGGCCGGACGGGCTTTCGTCAAGCCCTCGACTTCAGCTGCGTTTCCACTACGACAAAGCACTTTTTTTTTTAAACCCATCCGTAAAATATCGGTGAAGATTCGTAACACGCGAGCTTCTTCAATGAAACTTTTTTTCTTATTAAACTATTCGTGATGGAAGCAGCTCGCACTTTTCAAGGGTTTTATTCGGATACCTAAAAAATAGGTCTTCCTCCACCCCCCCCCCCCCACTCCTAATTTACTGCTTATAGATGCGCAGTTATTTTTGAAATTCTCATCGTTACCTCTCACTAAACTTTACTTTCTCTCTCTCTCTCTTGCCACAAAACTAAAAACAAAAAAAGACCTTGCTATCTGCCTGTCGACTGATGAGAGCATTAGCGAAGAAGATGAACGCCTGTCATGCGGGCTGATTAAACGGTTAGCGGAGGTAGAGGCCGGATTAAGTTTACGGCTACGCACAAAGGTTGCGATGCAGGTCGCTCCCAACGTTGGTGGTTTCCAAGGAAAGAAATGAATTCATAAGTGAGCCCATCCCATCCCCAGCAATTCTGGACAAAGGCATTTTTGAGCTGGCAGCCGTTTATGAATGCAAATTTTTCATATAATGTAAGATTCCATTATTAGAATCAATGCATCCGCAGATCACCCGACGACAGTCTTGTGTGTTTTTTTTTATCTCTTCACGTTTATGCTATCGTCAAAGCGTCAGCATTGATTTTCGATGGCGGTTTTAACTATTCGAAGCGATCGATGGAAACACTTTAAAAGAAAGATTTCGCTACATTCCAGAAACACGCACCATTACCTTCAATATTTTCGGAACAGTGTATTGCAATTTTCAAAATTTTTGCCCGAGAAACCTGGATTTGCGTCTGTCACGTAACGGATGCTGCCTCGTCAAGTACTCCTGGCAAACACCCCTTGCTTTGTGAATTACTGTTTCGTCGACGCCTGTATAAAAATGTCGCGACAGCGAAAGCACACTAAACATGGGAGATGAAAATCCTCCATGCAGCACGGCTTGGTCACTATTGCGGCTGCGCGCGAGGGACTCCGCCGGGGCGTCTCAAACACACACATGAGCGAACTTGCACGCAGAGACGATGACGCCGGAAGCCACGCAAGAGGTGGTGACCACGGCGCCCATGTTTGCCATCCCGACCTCGGACCCGGCCCACCTGAGCTTCGGCGACGTGCAGCACCTGCGCCTGCTGCACGCGCACGCAGTACAGGTACGCGTGCAAGCGTGCACATGCACGCACTGCTCCTTGTTTCACGATAAGACGTCAAGGCGCACTTGGGGGCCAGTAAGAGGGGAGGAATATTTTTTTTTTGAAGCTCAATTTCCACGCTTGAAAAGTTCCCAGCTTCAGAGCCTCGTGAGGTCGGACTGTGAGTTGACAGATAGCAGTCGCGCTTTGCTGTTCTTTGCTATCACTGCATAAAATGCCCATTTGAGGACTGTGCGGTGAACACAGCTTTTGGAACAATGGCACGTGGTGTGCTTCCCACGACCACGGTCTATAGCGGTAACGACACATATTGTATGCGAGGATGTATCTAGATTAAAAAAAAGAACTGTAAATTAACTTCAAGCATGCATACACAAGAAGCAATAACTGGCGGCCTAATAACTTTCGCACTTCACAGTCCTCACAGTGACTATGTGCTTTGAAGTGTTTGCTGTCAAAATCGGCTTAGCCGGTGCCGTTACGAACGTAGGCGCAGTGCTATTTCATGGGAACAACGTGTTGAAGTCCGGCGACATGCTCACGTCGGCACGCGGTGCCTTCTCATGACAGTTTCTCCATCGGCCGGATGATAGAAAAGTGGGATTCGCGCTCTTCATTGCTCCGCGGGACAGTTCTGAAAGGAGTTTAGCAACATATTTAGCGGCGAAATTAGTGCGTATGACGACATCAAAAAAAAAGAGACACCATGCTCTTTAGGAGCGATGGCCTTCTCATTTCTTTGATTTCGTCATGAACACTACATCCATCATTATTAAAGTACGTCTAACCGACTGGGCCCTCCGTCCTTTTTGTGTTGCACCACACCTTAATCTCGGGTCGTACTGCGCTAAACTGCGATTATAAGCACGTACGGCGCAGTACGTCCTGTATGGATTTTACATGCAACACCGGACTACATGGTTATTCGGTGAGAGGATGAAATGCGCAAACAAGAACGCTTCACGACGTTCAAACCAGGACCTCAGACGGCGATGCCGCAAACGTCCCGTTGCCTTCTACTGCATTGTATAAAAAAAAGCTAGGCGAAAAACGCCGTTCAGAATATTGGAAAAGAATATTGTTTTAATGGTTCTTGCATACTTTAGTATTTTTGTCTTTACACGCTTGTTGTCTGCATGCTTGTCATAATGCCACGAGCACCTTACTTTTAATTATACGTGCGCGCGTTGCTCCCCTAGCCGGAAGTTATACAGGTGCGGAGATGTAGTTTTCACGGTGAAGTTTTTAAAAGCCTACTTAAAGGGACCGGAAAACGATTGTGTCAAATTTTTGTTTTTAGTTAAAATCAATTTTGCGGCTCTCCCTCTTTTATTTGACTGCAAAAACCCGTCTATAGCTTTGAAGGTTAGATTTAGAAAACTGGAACTTCTTTTTTTCCTGCCGCTCGATTCAAACTCGCGACGCCAAGACCGAAAAGAAATCCGTGACCATCGTGTGGAAGTGAATGGCGGCAGCGTTCGACAGCGTCTCTCATAAAATTCGTTGATTGGGCGACGGAGGGTGTGACGTCACACGTGACATGACCGAGTTGGCAGCTGCGCTGGTCACGTGACATGGCCGAGCATGGTGGCGGGTTCGGCGTCACTTGGCAGGTTCGCTTGGTTGCGCGCAGACACGCCTATAGACAGGCCCGCGTGCCAGGTTGGAATGGGACCAGAATCAACTCCGCGTGCGTCTATCGTTGTGGAAAATCCCGGCGAGCGGAGATTGCGACCACTGGAGTGTGTCGCTGAAGATGGCTCAGGATACGGGGCAAGCAGCAGTGACGAAGGAGGAGGAGCAGGCCAAGCCAACTTCAGACTTTAATGCTATCGCATTCTGAACACGTAATGTAATTTAGGGTCCCCAATTCTTTCCTGCTTTATACGCTTTATCATCGTCGTCGTCATACTTACTACGTTCACTGCAGGACAACGGCCCCTCCCCTATTCCTCCGCTTAACTCTGTCTTAATTATGCCAGCTGCGGAAACGCCGTCCCCACAAACTTTCTAATCTCATCCGTCCGCCCGACTTTCTGCCGCCCCCCGTTACGCTTGCCGCTTCTCAGAATTAATTTCTTCACCCTAATTGGACCATCGGTTATCTTCCCTTCGCATTACCTGTACGTGACTTTTCGATTTCAGCTGAAATGTAATCAACTGTCGTTTTTCTCTAACCCACTAATTAGGCGTAATAAGGTGGCTTTGTGTGCAAGGTGTGGAGGGAGACCATGGACGCAGGGCCGTGCGTCCTCCCTCTCGGTGGCGCTCATCATCGCGTGCATCTCGAGCATCGCGCTGGCGCTCATCAAGATCACCATCAAGCGGCACGACAACATCAGCTCGGCCGAGTGCGTCTTCTTCGTGGGCACGGGCATCCTGGTGAGCGTGATGCCCACCCTCTCGGACACACTGCAGCCGTTCGGGCCGGCCTCGGCCCAGAAGCGACTCGGCGTCAGCGCGGTACTCACCACGCTCGCCTACATCCTCGGCTACATGGCCGTGCAGTTCATGTCGGTGGTCGAGGCCACCGTGGTGGCTGCCATCACGCCAATGACCACCTGGTTCACCATGGTGGCCGTGCGCCGCCGGCCCTGCCACTGGGTCCTGGTGCCCGTGCTCGCCTCGTGCGTGATGGCCATCGTGCTGGTGGTCAAGCCTCCGGCGCTCGGCTTCCAGGTGAGAGCCTGCAGTCGGCGT
This sequence comes from Amblyomma americanum, assembly GCF_052857255.1. Lineage (NCBI taxonomy): Eukaryota > Metazoa > Arthropoda > Arachnida > Ixodida > Ixodidae > Amblyomma > Amblyomma americanum. Next base: position 7,889,727 of record NC_135498.1, read on the forward strand.
TTATTATGCGGTGGAGGAGCAGCTGAGAACAGACATTTAGCCCTGTGGCATTACACCGTGCTGAAAGTGTGAGGGAACACGTTGATCGACCATCCGGTAGATGATGGGGCATCTTTCAGCGAAAGTTCCATGGACGCTATCAACTTTACTCAGAGGGGCGTATTCCAGCAGTTGCTACAGTTAGATGACAAGAAGGCTTCTGGGCCAGACGGAATACCTACTGGCTTTTTGAAAAGGTATGCTGAGTGGATATCATTTTATTTGGTAATTATTTTTCAGAAATCACTAAGCACCCATTCCGTGCCCCAGGACTGGCGTTGTGCTATAGTTATCCCCGTATTTAAAAGTGGCAATCGTACTCTAATGAATAACTACCGTTCTGTATCCCTTACGTCAGTTTGCTGCAAGGTTATGGAACACGTCATAACAAAACATATAATTATCTTCCTGGAATCAAATGGCCTCCTTTGCGCATGCCAGCATGGGTTCCGACGGGGTCTTTCCACAGTGACGCAGCTCATTGAGACATTGCACGATTTTTTCGAAGTTATGGACAACCGTGAACAAACAGATGTTATATGCGTTGATTTTGCCAAAGCCTTTGATAAGGTTCCTCATCGTAAATTACTTTTTAAACTGTACAAAGCTGGTATAAATGGCGACGTTCTAAAATGGATTGAAGATTATTTAACTAACCGCAAGCAGGCTGTTCGCGTTGATGGTTCCGAGTCTGGTTTTCTAGATGTATACTCAGGAGTGCCACAGGGGTCCGTGTTAGGGCCAGCACTTTTTCTGCTTTACATCAATGATGTAGCAACCGCTTTAGATAGTTCTGCTAAGATAAAACTCTTTGCAGATGACTGCTTGATTTTTGCGCCGATATCTTGTTTAGAGGATCAGATTAAGCTCAACCGAAACCTTCAGGCGTTTGGGAGTTGGTGTGATAAGTGGGAAATGCAAATTAATTTTGATAAGACCACATACACGCATATCACTGCAAAAAAGAATATCTTTACTTTTCAGTATGATATTCAAGGCTACAATCTAGTTAATGTTTCTTGTTTCAAATATCTTGGTGTTTCTATTTCGCATGATTTAAAATGGCACAATCAAGTAGAAAGAGTGTGCTCAGCGGCACAGAAGAAATTGGGTTTTTTAAGAGCAAAACTGGGGAGGGCAACAAAAGATGTTAAACTGCTGGCTTACAGATCTCTTATTCGACCATCCCTAGAATATGCATTAGTAGCATGGAAGCCCCATCAAAAGGTAATGTGGGCTAAAATAGAGAAGGTGCAGCGCCGGGCGGCGCGCTTTATTTGCTCGAAATATAGAAGGACAGACTCAGTTTCTGCGATGTTAAAGTCTTGCGGTCTTGAATTATTGGAAGATCGGTGCAAGAGACAGAGAGTAAAAACGTTATTTCAAATAATTAGCGGCGAACTAAAAATTAATAAAGAATTGTATTTAAAACCTCCAGGCAGACTGAGCTCCCGCTTAAATCATAGTGAAGCTATTCGACCATACTTGTCCCGAACCAATGCCTTTCGTTGTTCGTTCTTTCCAGAGTCAATAGAGCTGTGGAACAAGCTGCCTACAGAAATTGTTCGCAGTTCTGATAGCGCATTGTTTACGAATGCAATCAACGTTCTTCACTAAAACTGTACCGTGTGGATATTGTAAAGTGCTTTTTCTTTTCTCTTTTCTCTATTTTTTCTTTTTTTTTTCTGTTTGTGCGCGTGCGGCAGCTGGGTGAACATTTGAATACATAGTCTGTATATCGTATCTTGTGTTATATCCTTAGGGCGCTGTAGTGCATGTGCATATTTCTTTTTGTATCTGGCAGTTTTTTTTTGCATGAACGTATATGTAACATCCCTCCCTGTAATGACCCTCAACTGAGGGTTGACAGTATTTCTAAATAAATAAATAAATAAATAAATAAATAAATAAATAAATAAACAGAGAGCACGGGATGGGCATTGTGCGGCAATAGAACGTCGTTAAACTGAAGCAACGAATGCACAACACTTTAGCAAGCAACATACATTTGTAGCACAAGTTTGTGGTGGCCACCTCCGGTGCCGCCATGTATTCAACGGTTAAAAAATAAACATCTGTTTGTTCAGCCCCCATCTTGTATGGACGCTAACTTTAGCCACCATGTCGACGACTAGCGTGTACTAGCGCGCATTCAAAGCACACTTGGGTGTTCACTTCATTGACTGAGTAAACATGCAACGATGTTAACTATACGCTGGAGATTTAGAGCTCAAGAAGGCGTGCAAGTCGGTAGAGGACTCTCTAGGTTTCAGGTGTTGGATGTCGATGTGAGTAGCGGCTTGGCGTTGAGAATGTTTAGAGCTTTCGTGTCTGCGTTTAATCGCACCAGTCCACCAAGAAGCAAAAAAAAATAAAACAGAAAGGATAGTGTTACAACGGTCATACATCAAAGTGCAGATGACGGGTATACGCACAGCTACAACTGGCGCTATACTAGCTCGCTATAGAGTTTCTTATGCGCTGTGAACTTTCAAACAGCCAGATCAAGACACACCGTGCTGTAATACATGGTGCAGCACTGTACGGATGTCCGGCTTGAATTTCCTACGTGTTAACAATTTTCTGGCTGCGCATTTCTATGAACCGATAGCGTTAGAAGTTCAATGCTAGTACCATGTCGCGACGATTGTCGTAGCTGGTGTCAGCTTGCGTACTACGTATTTAATACGATGTACGTTGAGGAGTTCTTGCTGCTAGGTGACGCTGGGGGATTATTTGGAATTGCCATTCAATTGCAGGTATACGTGCCCTACAGTTAGAACTCGTATCACTAACAAGCACCCGACGAAGAAAAGCAGATAGTTAGCTGGGAGCTGATTCCGTGAAATTTTGGCAGCTTGAAATTAAAAATTTTTTCCATGTGTGAAGGCTGGCCTCTTGTTACCTGCACGAAGGCACCCTTCGGCATAGATTAATAGCAGAAGACATAAGGGAAACGACCCTCGAAGGAAGCGGTGAACGTGGTTTGAAGCGGAGAATATAAAGTTTAACCTATAGAAGACGAAGTTCATAATTCCTTCGGTCGGTTGATACGACACTCAACTGATCCGACCCGGCTAGATTTTACACATACAAACATTCTACGCTTAAATTTCTAGTTCAGATTTCAATCCAATAATGTCTAAGATCTGGTCAGAGGATGTAACAGCGCGTTATGAATCTATACTTTGAAGCACAGAAACATACTATCGGAACTGGCACGCGTCGCCAATCATTTATACTCATACCGGGTGTTTAAAATGAGACTTTCCTGATTAAAAAGAGGAACGATAGCAGTATACACGAAAGCTGTTTTCGCACGCAGCCCCTCCCTGGAGTCATGTTGCTGTTGTGTGAGGCGTTTCTTGCATTTCCATAGCCGCAAGTTAAAGAGAAACGGTTAACAGTCTTGCCGGTCGTTCTATACCGTTGGCAACAGAAACGCCATACGACCAGGTGCTTCGCGCCGGGAGGAATTTGGCGCCGATTGTCACTGCCTTGCAGGCGCAGTTACACAGACCGAGTTGAAACTTTAGAAGCGAATATCTAGGAACACACGCATTGAGAGTATTCTACCAAATGGAGCTGTCTAGGGATGCTGCCTTCTCTGAGTTGGCAACATAAACATGCACGCTAGCTGCAGTGGACAATAAGCTTATTATTCGATTTTAATCAATTAGGAGGTTGATGACGATTTTCATTTCACTTTGTGTCCGCCTGACTTACGTAGCAGCTTTCGTTTAATGCTCATTGCTTGCCTTCAGAACTCCGAAAAGCCTAATTTTTAACACACTGCATGAATCAAATCTAGGAATATTTCACATTCACGCAATCATCTATGCGCGCTATTTGTGAGTCCTGTTCCGGCGTGAAGCCTACTCCCAGTGTAACACGTTCAAGCAGCTGCATTGATGTCATGCCGCCGTATAAAGTGCTTATTTCGGCTCAAGATAAACAATGCCAGCTTTCCCTCTCTTGATGAGCGCATCCATCTTCGAATGATGGGTACTTTCCGCGAATCGCTAAATCCGCGCTGTAAAGAACTGCTTCGGTCCACACCTACACGTCCATTTAATGAGTGTTGGTGTGTTAAGGTACACAAAACAGCGTTTCCCTGTTGTCACTTCCTCTGGCCTATACCTATAGCGCCTTCCAATCAATTATTATTTGTTGGCACTGTTTTGCGTGAGTCGGTTACCATACTCACCTTCGCGTTGCCTCTTGTATGCATAGACAACGTCGTTGTCTGACTAGGAGAGACTTTTCTTTCGGTTTCATCGCGCAGAACAGTTTTTTTTTTAATTTAATTTTACATAGCTGGTTCCTGCATAATTTATGCTCTGTAATATATTTTAATCGATTTCTTCTTTGTTGCTGCCCAGAAATCGGAAAGCTTTGCATATGTAGCTCTGTGTACTTATTGGTGCACAAACTCTATTCCGATGGGTATACTCTAAGCAAGAGCTCGCTACGTTTGTGGGTGTTGTGCCAAGTACAATGAATGAATAAAAAGAACCCAAATAAATATCCACGACTGGACTCGAATCCGTGGCGGCGCAAACAGATCAGCTTCGCTGGCCACTGTGCAAGAGCACTAGGCGATCGCCGCTGCCGAACACTCCTCGTGTTAAAATGCATTACACTGTCGTGCTGTGCACTGCACGTCGTCTTCTTCTTCGTCTTCCTCAACAAATACTGCCATCAAACTAATATTCCCGCTTGGAGCTATGTGGCGGTAGTGACGTGTGCTGCATGCGTTGGCGTGGACAACGTAGTGGCAGAAACACGGCAGTGGAGCACAGGCCACCGGCGTACATTTGGTAAATTGTCACTGACGGTGAAAAAGTTGAAGGCGCGCACAACTGGCCCCTTAGGTCAGGGGAAACCTCAATCGCGCCTCCAGGTACGTGGCGGTGGTGTCCAACTGCAAAACACAGTAGTTTCGCACAGTATTTTGTGCGTAGCATTTCTAAGGCGCCAGCCATTTTTTGTTTATTTATGAGTGTACCACGGGGCAGTACGGCATTACAACAGGGGGGGATAATGAAAGGCATAAAATAGATGCAGTTGGTTGACCTGAACAATCTGAATATGCCAAGATAAATTGAGTCAACATATGCAATAATGTATCTTTCGATACGACAGTATCAATAGCACAATCTAGTCAATTCCATTCCCTCATAATTCGAAGAAGTGACGCTTTGAATAAATTTGTCCTGCAGTGATTCTTTGACGTTTACGTGATCCAGACGTGTATAAATTTGATCGACAGACGTTGGTGGGAACAGAGGACTGCTTTTTTTGCGCTGTCATGCCTTGCCGGCCCATTCTTCACCGGGTTGCACCTCGACTCCTTTCAGAACACGCTTCACCGCGAAATGATCATCGGCGGCTCGTGCGGCGTGGTGTCCACGCTACTCGTCGGCGTCGAGAACGCCTTCAAGGTGGGCCCACATGCATTCGAGAACTTGTTGCTGCGAAGCACGGTGCTTCACAAAAGTGAAAACTAAGCGCGCAACAAACTGCGGCGAGCTCATGTGATTCAGACGCAGCGCCGCCGAATGAAAGTGATACGCGCGTCTCAAGTCCTGCGTTGATTGCGAATGTTGTGGCTCAGTAAATGTCGTGAATGGATCGCTCTGTACTTTTGGCTGCAGTGAACCGGTTACTCTCATGTCAACCGTTTTTTGTTTGTTGGTATGATATGGGGGCTGGGGGGATTAAGCTGCACGTGCACCTCCCGTCAGAAGTCTTCAATCCAAAGGGCAAGCTTGTGACCCGTGTAGGGTAACAATCAGGGCACCCGTAAAACTGTAAACTTCCAGACTTCCGTTCTTTAACAGGGCCGTGAATGCTATACCATGCTGTCAGGGTGGAACCAGCGGAACACAGACGCAGGACAAGAAAAGGAGGTACACACAGCGGTGTGGTGTGTGTACCTCCTTTTCTTGTCCTGCGTCTGTGTTCCGCTGGTTCCACCCTGACAACATTATGAACCAACTAGCCCAGCAATTTACGCTCCTGAACTATACCATGCGTTTTAAAAGCATACCGTGTGAAGCGAAGCCTTTTGACCATGACTCTACGTTGACTACGAAACATGGAAGTTTTTTAGCGTGCACCGACACGGGCGGTTTTTTCACATCGCCTTGAACTAAAAGCGGCCGCCATGACCGGAATTCGATCCCTCAACCTCAACTTCAGCAGCCGATAAACACATTTTGCTGACCCTCAGGGCTGGCGCATTCTTCTGAAAAGGTTGATTGCACTATAATCTGCGCTGTTGTTTTCTAGCTGACGGTATCAACTAAAAACGCATTTATGCTGCCCGAGTGCCCTGCCCAGAGATCACGGCGAAATAGACAGGTCAGATTATATAAAAAAATCCGACTTCGGATTCATTTGTCCTTTAGGAAGAAAGCGGGACTACGGTGTAGAAACCATGCATACTGTACTCATATCGTTTATTATGCTGCTACATTGTCGTCTGGTATTACTCATGTCGCAACGACTTCTTTATACGGGCACTCGTGCATCGGTCCGACGAGTGATAACCGTTAAATGGAGCTGGCATATGCAGCAAATGGGAGCACACTGGAAATCTGACTGGGGAAGCAGACTTTCGCTCGCAGTGGCAGTGACTCGTATGAAGTTGCTGTGTGGACACATTGCATTGTTCGTGAACCTGGTAAAGCGGAGGGGGACGACGTGATGCATGAAGCTGAAGCCGTAATTAAATTTCACTACATGCTGGACGGAAGTCTCCCATACAAGGTAAACATTCTCATTACACCCGGAGGCATTGACATTGCTTATGGAGATAGGCAGACAGGAATAAAACAGTATACTTATTTTCGTTCGATCATTCTTGCATGTCTGCTTCTCGACGGGGATCAACGAACGCTGTCCCTCTTTGGTAATTGGCGACTGGATAAGCATCTGTGGTATTAGGTCATTGCATTAAGTGGCATCTATTTTAGCGCGGTTATTTTATCACCAGACACTGATTGCGGCGTTACCGTGGCCAGGTGAACATGCCTGGCGTGACGCGCGTCGTGGTGCTGTTCCATCTGTCCTGCGTGATGATGGTGGTCTCCTTCGTGGCTGGATCGCTGGCGGGCACCTTCAACATCGTTCGCAGTGGCCCAGAGGTCTCCGAACTGCTGTTCGTCGTCTACCTGTCCTACGTGTCCCACATCTCACTCGCCAGACAGGTGAGGCCGACGACAGCCGGTTCCTGGCGTGTTTGCCGATGGCCAATCATTGAATTTTCTGCGATAAACTTCTCTTCCCTCGCCCGAGAGGGGCAGTAGGTTGCGATTAAATTTCTGCCTGTCGAGGACATACATCAGAGGCGACAAAAAGTCTGTATTAACTGACACGCGGTAATGACGCTGCAAATGTGAAGGACACTTGCCTTCACCTGCACGCTAAAAACCGGCAGGTTTAATTTCCTGACAAGTTAACCCTTCTTATAAGTCTTGTCAAAGTTTTCTGACGAACTATTTCTGCGTTCGTTAAGATACACCGCCAAAACAAGTCGGATACAACTTAAGTCTGCAGTGAAGCTCCGCCGCATAAAGGACCGCCGCACAGAATTCCTTCACGACAATGTAGTCCGTTGTTATAATTTTTGTTGTTACCTAAACAAACTAGTCGCAAGAAAAAAATTATCTCCAGAATTTTGATGCTTGGCTTGGTTAATACAGTCAAACATAAAAAAAAAACTGATTTTGTTTACTGCTGCGATTGGCCAGCAGACTAATACATTACGCTGCGGACCGTTGCCCAGCGTTACCGACTGCTGTTTTTTAGGTTGTATTCTACTATACCCTAATTAGTGTGATGATAGTGGCAAATTAGTGTGCCTTTCTTGATGTGAAGACTTCAGGACGCGTCTTTCCAAGCGACACAAAAACGCGACGTTGCCTTCTTACAATAACCCTTCTCGAACAACCTGGATTGGGAAATCCAAACATTGCGATAGCAGTGTACTTGTGTGGGTCGACCACTTCGCAGAGCGGACGTCTTTTTTTCTTGCTGCACTGGTGTTTTATGGTTGCTTTCTCGCATTTCTTGCGAAGCTTCGTCCCGCGGAATGCTTTCCACCCAAACTCGCAGAACAGCGTGAAGAGCCCGAGCGTAAGTCCAAACGCCCACACCACAAGAAGTCCGTACAGGTCCTTGAGGTGAAGAGCATGGTAGCAGCCACGGTGGCGGTGGCAGGTAGTTGGCTCCTGGAACTTTGTTCTAATCGCGTTTTGCACCCGCGTTAGCTTCAGGGCCAGCGGCGACACTCCGGTTTCTATGAGCCTTCGGGACAAATGGGAGAAGGCTGCCGTGTAGGGCGACGCCTTTGGCGCAATGAGGACGACGTGGACTAAGAAGAAGTCCTCTTCGGCCTTCACCACACCCTTGAACGCTTTGCCCGCGTGAAAGCGAGCTTCTTCCCGGTTTGTGACGAAAACATGCGTGCCTTTGGCGACCTTTTCGAGGCAGCAGGTAGTCGTCTGGCAACTGCTCTCACGCAGGTTCTCCTCAAAGTGCTCTTTGAGCACGCGGGAGTGTTTCAGCAGGTGGACGGACAAGATATCGCGGAAATAGCGGTTGTTCCTAATGCACAGCTTGACGTCGTTTCTCTCAAGGGCGTGAGAGAGCTGCTCCAACGTCTTGATCGGTCGAGCTTTGGGAGGGAAGTTCGTGTAAGACGTGAGCACACCGACGAATCCCGCCGAGATGATGACGGCGAACATGAACCAGAACGCCACGAGAATCCTGGCGCTGCTGTGCCTCGAGAGTGGCACGTCCGGAACGTGGTTGACGAGCGCAGAGGACAAGTAGAAGAACAGGTCTGTGGATTCCTCCAAAATGTCGACCGCTTTCGTCGAGTGCGTGGTCATAATCGTCACGAGGAGGAGGAGATATACACCTAGAGAAGCCCATACGGCTGCCCACAGAGCTCGGCTGAACGGCCTTCCGATGATTGTCAAATCGGTGATCGCCATCGGCAGCGGAGAGAGGAATGTCAGGGAGTCGTAGCGGGCGGCTCCGGCGAGACCGAGGCCGTACCAAATTGCTTCTGTCAGGTATATTTCGAAGGTGCCCAAATCCTTCTGCTTCATTTGGACCGCGCCTACGGCGCCAGTGAAAAGGAAGTTTTCGTTGATGCGTCCGAACTTTTTGAAATATCCTGTTGTAGATACTGTAGCGTGGCTCTTGCGAATAATGCTTTCTGCAATGGTCGTTTGCGGTTCTAGGCATGTGTTCCTGAAGTCCTTGACGGTTTCCACGCTGTTCTCATTGACGAGTCTAAGGCTCGTAAGGTTCGCGAGAGACCTATCCTCGAAGGCCTTGTCCCCTGGACCAGAGAAACGACGTACACCGTGGGAACAATTGGAGTAGGTGTCTAATGCAACGTAAGCTGATGAGGCTGCCACAAAAACACCGTAACAGCCGACGCTTTGAAGGGTCTTCAACAGGGATGTCTCCTTCGGGGCTTCTTTCACCAAGAATATCCAGCGCACGTGTAGAAAAGGCATCTCGTAGCTGTGGACCATGGCCAGCAGGTGTCCGAAGGACGGTTCCCAACACGCGACCAGAAAGTCTACCTTATGGCCTTGCAACCTGTTAACGTTGTGTAGGAGCCGCTGCATTCCGGATGAATTCCAAATCGAGAAAGAGATAGGAATCGGCCTGATTACCTCGTGCGGCGAATGCTGACAGTTGTGAATGACGTTGATCCTATAATCCTTCTTAATCACGCCGCTTAAGTTTTCTAATACCTTGTATTTCCAGGAGCTGCGGACAGGCGTCCCCAAGGCGCAAAATATCATCACCAAGAGCAGAAGCCTTCTAGTACGCATTCTCGTGCGCTGCCTTGTGCTGAGGTGGTCTGCCATTCGTTTGTACGCGTTCCCGGAAAAACTTTCAACAAAAGCGCCGTTGCTATGGCGAGGAAGACTTATGTAAACACGAGGAAACATGAGGCGGTGCCAGAACGGGCTCTGTGTGGTCGGCCATTGTTGTAGCAGGAAGGTGCATTACCGACTTCCGTCTTGTCCCTTTTCTTTTGGCGTCATTATTCCCGCGTTCTCTTGAGTGCTGCTGAAGTGCGTGCTGGCCTTTTGGTAGGCGACAAATGTCTCGTTCAGTCCTGGAGTGATGAAGCATGACGGATGGGCGGCCCCCTGTAATGTCGATGCTTGAAGCTTGGCACGCATGCCGACTGTTTGCGTTGGATTGTATACTCATGGCTTAGCCTTGTGCGAGTGATGGGTTACTGCAGTATGTTAAGTAGAACTTTTACACGAGTTTTTTTTTATCTTCGGACATAACTGCACCACAAAGAAACGACGTTTACAACAAATCACGCATACACAAGGACGAATGCTGCTCCGCTGCAGTGTCTGTCTCTGTCGGCCGTCCGTCCTTTCTTCTTAACATCGCAGCTTTGCGCACGAGACAGATATGCCTGAAAATGACTGCGTTGGGTTTGTCGGTGGATGTTTGAGCGGCGCCAGTGGCTTTCTGAATAGTTTTACATGACGCCATAGCCATTTGTTGTCTTTAATATGTTAGAAGTGGTTGTATAGTGCCACGACATGCGTTATGCAAAGCAGTGCGGTGGTCTGGGACGATGAATAAGAAGAAATCAGGTTAATACCTATTTCACATGGTATAGTCCTGGCACTAACATAATGCATGTACCGCATGAAATATCTACTTATTTGTGGATCACTCGGAAATAGAAGACATCGGATGTGTAGAAAGACGTAATTGATCCTGTCATTATTAATTAAAATTTGCTGCCGTTGGGAAGCGCTTAACGCGGTGGCGTTCTGCTGTGGTTGCATTTCTTTTTAAAGGATAAAGGGTAATTTTTTACATCATGTCATACAGGGCATACGCACAGTACTCATGGACACCTTAGCCGTTGACTAGTCTTTGGGTCCGGTGAAAAATGCAATCAAGAGTCGGACCTTCTACATAACAGATGAGCATTGTCAACGAGGGAGCTGCGAAGGTGAACCGTTTTAAAGTAGCCTTCTGTGACAAACGCTACAGCTGGATCGTTATTCTTTCACCGCTTTGATAAGCGTTCGGGATGAAACAGTCGCACGGGCCGCAAAATAACGCATGCAAATGAAGTGTTGTTTTGTTACGTAAACAATTCATTTATTACTCTTTGGTGGTAATTTGACCGTCTAAAGCAATTCCGCAGCTCGTATGGTGATATACCAGTTCAACGTTTTTCACTTTGCTTACTTGGCGCAGTCATAGGGGAAATGGTAAGACGCCGACCTTGTCGTTGCGGGGTCCTCGCTTCGATTCTGGCGGCCTTCCCAGTGAGGCACGCCTTCTTTTGTTTCTCCAGAGAGCGGGGCCGATGCCGGCCGATCGAGGGCTTGCGCCTATTCTAAGTACTGGAGACAATCCCCCGCCGCGATTACCTATTGTCTACTTCAGAACGGCAGTAAAAGCATGTGTGCTCAAGAAAGTAAAGTGTGTTCTGGAGGGCTTCGTCAAATGCTTCGAGCGCCACCTTGTCCCTTCCTCTACCAAGAAGTCTCGCATTGGAAAACAGCGGGTAGCAGCCGCAATCCCGGCAATGGCGAGGCAGGTTTGCTCCGTCCACTGACGGAGCCTGTCTCTTCTCTGTCGTTCGTGTTTCGAATGTTTTTTTTTAATCCAATAGAGGACCAGTTTTGAGAGGTCCTCAAAGTAGTTGCGCAGCCCACATCTACACTGCTACTCTGCTCCTACATTTACCGGTTTGTTGGTTTTGTCACTGTAATTTTTGCGGGGACGGTCCCTCCCTCTTTCACGTGGTCTGTATATGCCAGGCTAGTCCCGTTCATTATTCGTAGGGTATAGTGGCTTAACAGTTGTGTACCCTCACAGCCCTGCACTGGCCAGCGACCGTGACTAGGGGCTGCACCCCTCTTTATTTTGAGATAACGGGACGACGGCCGTCGGGCGGCGCAGGTTCGTCGCGAGCACACGTGGGTGATCCTTCTGGTGCGCATCGTGGCCAACATCGTGTGCGCCATGGTGCTGGAGAGCGCCTTCGTGGACCCGGATCTGCTGGACTCGGCGCAGATCCTCGCCGCGGCCATGGTCGTGTTCGCCGGCGCGCTAACCACGCTGCATCTGCTTGTCGAAGGCCAAGAAAACTCTCGCGTAGTCGCCTCGCACCGATTCCTGCAACTCTTCACCTAGCTCTCAGGGCGCCGTTCCTTTCTGGCTCACAGCATTGCTTGCCGCCGTTTGTATAGCTTGTGCCGAACAGCCTTTTACGTGTTTATAAACACAACCCGTTGTTATGTCTTGTATGCTCCTGTTTTGAATGTTTCTTTCATGCTGCTTTGTTTTGGGTTTTTTTAGCTCCTCCTGGTGCACTGCGACCAACACAGTGGCTGACCTTGGTGGCCCAGATCACGCACGCGTTGTGTAACCACACCACGGTTCCGCCGATCTGCAGCCTCATACTGCCCTCTTGAACCAACGATCCGGAGCTAGAGCGCAAAGTTTCTTTTTAATGCGTTGGCATTACTACTGCCATGTTCGCAGTATCTGTCCGGTAGTGTCAGTTTGAGGCCGCGGGGTATAATGTGGAGAGGAGGGTGGGAGAGTGGCCATTCAGAATCCTCGGGAGGCATCACTAGGAGAGGAGGCGGCGCCAGTTGGAGACGTGGCGGGGGCCTGTTGGAGACGAGGTGAGGGTGGGAGGACACACACGCTCTGTAACACGTCCGCGGCGGTGCCTGGTCCTTCAGTTCTCCTTGACTGTTTGAAGCGGTCAGGCCTATAATTATCTTCCTGTGTCTCTGAAGCCGTTGTCTTGCGTCAATGAACGATGCCAGTTTAAACTGGCACCGACAGGGAGGGCACTAGGGATGAGTTCTGCTCCTTCGGACGTTGATGCAGAAGCCCGCCGAGCAGGGAGGGCTCATCTTCAACAATTTAGGCCCGTTTCACATGCTGCGACCAGAACTAAAGTATTCGGCACAGTGTGATTTTCGGTCAGTGCTTTCACGTGCAACGCGTATCCAGAGAATTCGGTCTGAGCGACACGCAGAGTTGCTTGATGTTTGCATAGGCAACTCATAATTAAACGCGATAACGCGAGGGTGACACTATGCGGAATGTGTTGATGTTATAATGCGTACGTTTAGATGCAAGATAATATTTCGTATGTTTTTGATTGGAATAAACAGATTTTCTTCCCTCGTGGCAACTCCTTTCACGTCACCCCGCGGCACACGACGTCACAGTGCTCCAATGCTCGACCGCAGAGCGAGCGCACCGGCGCTGCGATTGAATTCCAAGCGGACCGAAGCCCGTCGGAAGCTTTCTGTGGCTGGACCGAAGCTCTGTACTGTCGCAGATCGATGGAAATCGCAGCATCGGCAGGCTAAAATCTCAATGGGAAACGGGCTTTCGAAGGGAGCGGCCGCGGCTTGCTGCGGATCCCGCCATTCAACTCGGCACGGACGTCACTGCGGAGGCGAAGCATCAGAAATGACAAGCGGAGAGTGAAGAAGATCGACAGGCAGCGTCGTCTAGCCGCTGAAGCTGAATATAGAAGACGCGAAGGCCCTGTGGACTCTACATACACCGCCGCATGAACCGCATTGATTGCCTGATTTTTTTTCTCTATTTACCTTCTATATAATTTCATCTTGGGCTCCGCATGCTCTAATGAAAATCGCCGTTTACGATCGCGGTGCAAGCACATTCGACTTCACGTTACAGCGTCTCGATTACACCCGGAGTGGCTCGATACGTCGCGCATACTGCGCATCGTGAGGTTTAGGCAGCATTTATTCGTGTGCCCATGTGACCAGTGCAATAATCGATGTCGTCAAGCTCAGGTTAATAAATTACGCATGGTTATTGCGCTTGCGTAGCCAAGCAGTGAACATAGCTCCGGTAACCATGATCCATTAAAATAGTACCTTCGACGTTGCTCGCAGCAGCCACTACATCTCTAAGCTACTCTTTGTCGTGCGCCTGTCACTACTTTTGTATAACTAGCCTGCCAGGGACAATTTGTGCGGGGACGATATTGCTTTCATTAAATGTCTGACGGTGAGAAACGAGTGGTCACGCGGTACAGACGACAAATTGCTTTCGTGAGCCTGCTGAAAAGTGATTAACTATGCAGCTCTTGCAACTTTAACGAAAAAACTGCATGCATTTCATATCAGCATGTGTTTTTCTCCCCTTCCCTCCCTTCATTAAAAAAGAAGGAAGTTAGCGCTTTTGTTAACTTTCGAAAAATATGAGGAAGATGAAGATAACAGTGGTGATAACGTTACCCATAGACTAGATTAAGTATGGCAGCTCTAGGGTTTATACGAGCCAACCTTTACCTCACTCTCACAATTTATAGCATACATTTCTGCGTCTACTAGAACATAAGAAAATGTACGCTACAAATACAAGAGGATAATTTTAGTGATCTTGATCACAAAACGTTAGGAGGCGACCTTTTTAGCGACACGAAAACGCGCCGTTCTTTCGGCTTGATAATCTGGCCTGAGTTTTCCCTTTCGTGATGACCAAATATTACAAGGGGTGTTGACTTGTCCGGATTAATCACTTGGCTGAGCGAAGGCTTTTCATTTTTTTCATTACAGCGCTTTTTAGTTGCTGCCTGGTTTCTCTTGCGAAGCCTCGTCTCGCGAAGTCCATTCCATGCAATTTCGCAAAACAGCGTAACCAACCCAAGCGTAAGACCAATTGCCCACACTACGAGAAGTCCGTACAGGTCCTTGAGCTGGAGTGGGCGGCAGCTGCCCTGTTGGTGCCGGCAAGTTCTTGTCTTGCGGAACCTGCTTCTGTTCGCGTTTCGCCCCCGTACTAGCTTCAGAGCGAGGAGGGACACTCCTGTTTCCATCAGCCGCTGGGAGAGGTCGGAGAACGCCCTGGTGTAGGGTGATGCCTTGGGAGCGATCAGGACGACGTGGACCAGAAAAAAATCTTCCTTAGCTCGCACTGCGCCCCTGTACGCTTTGCCCGTGTGAAAGCGCGCCTCTTCCCGGTTTGTGACGAAAACGTGCGTGCCCTTGGCGACCTTTTCCAGGCAGCACATTGTAGTCTGGCATCCGATTTTGAACAGGCTCTCCTGCAGGTGGTCCTTCAGGACGCTAGAGCGGCTTAAAAGGTGGGACGATAGGATGTCGCGGTAGTAGTGGTTGTTCTTGATGCACAGCTTGACGCTCTTCTGCTCTAGGGCGTCGGACAGCTGCTCCAGCGTATTGATCGGGCGCGTCTTTGGCGGGAAGTTTGTGTAAGACGTGAGCATGCCCGTGAATCCGGCGGAGATGATAGTCGCGAAAATGAACCAGAACGCTACGAGAATCCTGGCGCTGCTGTGTCTCGGGAGCCGTACGTACGGAGCGTGGTTGACGAGCGCAGAGGACAAGTAGAAGAACAGTTCCACACATTCCTCCTGAATGTCACGTGTCTCGACTGCGCTGCCAGTGGAGTGCGCCGTGATAATCGCTACGACAAGGAGCAGATATACGCCCAGGGATGCCCACACGGCCACCCAAAGAGGCAGCGTGAATGGCCTGCCGATGATGGTCAAGTCTGTGATTGCCTTCGGCACAGGGGACAGGAACGTCAGGGAGTCGTAGCGGGCGACCCCGGCGATACCGAGGCCGTACCAGATCCTCTCTGTCAGGTATATTTCGAAGCTTCCCAGATCCTTCTGCTTCCTTTGAACCGCACCGACGGCACCAGTGAACAGGAAGTTTTTGTCACCGCGTCCAAACTTGTCGAAACATCCTTTAGTGGATTCAACGGCTTTACTTTTGCGAATGATGCTCTCAACGATAGTTGTCTGCGGCTCCAGCCGTCGGTTTCTGAAATCCTTGATGGTCGGCACACTGTTTTCGCTAGCGTGCCTCAGGATAGTGAGGTTGGTGAGCGACCTGTCTTCGAACGCCGGGTCACTGCGACCTAAGAAACGACGGACTCCGTTGGAGCAGTTGGCGTAAGTGTCCAACGCAACGTAAGATGAAGAGGCGGCCACAAAAACACCGTAGCAGCCGACGCTTTGGAGTGTCTTCGACATGGACGCCTCAGACAGGACTTCTTGTTCTGTTAAGAATATCCATCGCACGTGTAAGAAAGGCATGTCGTAGCTCTGGGCGAGGGTCAGCAAATGCCCGAAAGACGGCTCCCAACAGGCGACCAGGAAGTCTGCTTTAAAGCCTTGCAATGTGTTTACGTTGTCAAGAAGCCGCTGCATTCCGGATGAATTCCAGGTAGAATAGGGGACGGCGATCTGCTTTGTCACCTCTAATGGACAGCGCTTGCAGTTGTGGATAACGTGGACCCAGTAATCCTCTCTTATCACGTTGTTTAAATTGTCCGACAGCCTTCTTTCCTGAGTACTACGTACAAGTTCGAGGAAGGGGCACAAAAGTGTAGACAGGAGTAGATAAAATTCGGCTCGCATTTTGCTCGCTGCTTCCTGGAACACATCAGCAAAGGAGGTCTGCCCAGGGTTTAGTATTATTCCAAGGTAACTTTCCGACTAGACCGCCGTTTCCATGGTGACCGAGAATAATATGAACGGGTGGTGCAAGACGGGAGGAGAGTTCTGAGAAGCATGCTGTGTCAAATGAGTTCTGGCCTTGTTTCGTCAGGCAGAGGTGCATTGCAAAATCCCGTGTAGTCCCCAGACTGGAAACGTTTTTGTAATATTCCCTTTCATCTGGGTGTTGCTGACAGAGGGCCCAATTTCTGTTGGATGTCAGGATTCCTCTTAAGACTAGGTGTGATGGAAGATGATAAATCGGTGGTAGGCAGCACGTTCGACCGGAAAGCATTACAGATTATTAGGGTGCGTTCGATACTCTGCCCGGCGCAAGCGTTCTCGCGCAATGAACGATTCTCTAAGAGCGTTTCATACCGTGCTCCCTAAGTATGACAGCTATCTGTTGGCCTGGTTTACTCGAAGTCTTTTTGATTTGCGCCTTCGAATAGGTTAAATTTGGCATAGCTCGGCCCTTGTTATGGGAATGAATTCTTTAGTGCAGTAGCACGTAGTATTAGGTGCATTTTTCGATTTAAGGCATACGCACGTACCTACATACATGCGTGCCTGAACCCTACTTTGTGGCAGGAGGCCCCCGCCCACAGGATTGTGGGCAACCTGCCAGGTGTGTACACCTGGCAGGCCTTCACATGGGTGAAAGCCTGGACGAAGGGTACACCTGGGTGAAGGCCTTCAAGATAAATTCCTTCACGGTAAATTTTATGGTCGAATGCCTTTATGGTAAAAGTTCTATGTCAAACGCCTTTAGGTCAAAGGCAATAATGGTTAAGATTTTTAGTGTAAAGGCCTTTAGGTCAAAGCATGCTTTCTCACTCACAGCACGTAAGGACCTTAAGTTCCCACCGTGACTAGTACTACTGCATGATATTCCGTGCTTAGCCATGCTAAACTCTCTGCTATCTTTTCTTTTTTTTTTGCTGTGAGGAGGAATAATTTCGAGGAGATTGGCTCCCATTCCATTGGGACCTTTCATTTGAGGAGCGCTGCGATGACAGACAGAATATGGATTTCTGCACTCTCTCCGAGCGGCGTATTCTCTCTTCGTACGTTCAGTGGCAGCTGGTAGTAAGGAGCGTAGTCCTTTAAGTACGCATATTGTGATACCTGTTTAGACCTTTAGCTTGCATGTGGGAGAAAATTTTGAATGGAAGGTAATGTTTTGTCCGTACCGTAACATATAGCAGTATCATTCCATTTCGGCGTAAAGATACTGAAGTAAGAATCTTGGAAAGGATACGGGAGCACTACGCGCTAAGTTTCGTCTTCCTGGAGCACAAAGTCGAGAATACTGCGGAAGACAACGTAGCCCGCTGGACCATGTGGTCAGACTGTGTGGGCAGGCGTCGCTTAATACTGCTTCGTCAGCACGCGTTGCAGAATAACATGCAAGACGTGGAAGCCCAGTGCTGCTACTTGCAAGCGGTCACCGAGCACCGGATGAAAGTTAACACGCAAGTAAGTTACGTGGTGATGTATCTACTCCTGAATGAGCTTCAGATGGAAATGGGCAACAAGAGGCATGATTTCGTCAGCGACGCTCTCGACCGACTTATGCAGGGTTTGTCGGACCACAAACACCTGGCTGACGAACCTTCACGACCATTATTACTTGGAGTTCGAGCTGTACACAACGGACCTGTCGGGCACCATTTCAGTTTGCACACTCATGGAAACGATGAACTCTCTACTCATCATAGAGTCGGCTCGAGCAGCTATGCAAAAGAACGAAAAGCAATGGTATGAGAGAATAGCGCAGTCATGGTACGAAAAGGCCTCGCTGTCTCCTGTCGCGACCATGCTTGAGGAAATTCCCAACAATTACCAGATGACTAACCTACTCTGCCAGAAATCTTGGAACGAGACGTACACCAACAGTCAAAAGGCATCTGCACGACCTTCTTATCTGCCGCCTGCGGCCATGGGTTGCTCAGCAGGTCGAAGACTCGACTACCACGCCACCTGGCGAAAACAAGGAGAAGACGCTGAAATAGGTCGAAGCATCCACGGTCATGAAGAACTTCCTAGAAGAGATGTTCCCGATACCAAATTATTACTAAATTGCCTCCTGCCCGCCGCAGCTGGCTCCTGTTTCCCCTCACGCCAGAGTTCAAACGAAAACTTGAATGCCTTTTAACGAAGAGGACATTCTTGTCTGCTTGCCCACAACAGTCTGCGGGGTAATGTGTGTGGTGGGCTTCGCTGACAGCATAGGGCGAGTGTGTGCTTTGCAAGGAGAGCCACCGCTCTTTCCGAAACTCGACGCTTTTTTTAAGTCAATAAAATAACAAAAAATTGTTTCTGGCTTTAGTTTTAGAAACTGCGCAATTTACTACGCAGCCAACATAAATAAAACCTGGTAAGTTACAGGGGCACCAACAGCGAGCTCGAAGTTATCGTAACACCGCTGAAAAGCCTGTGGGGATCGAGGACCCGGCAACGGTGCTAAGCTTCCGATCCGAAACAAATTTGCTAATAAAACAATGGCAGTGGGGGGGAGGGGGGTGCTGGTATCGGAAATTTGTTGATTTGCGTGTAACAAACAACAATAGTATCATGATGAATGGTCTCTACGTTCCAAAAATTTAGAAAAGAAATGTGCGGCATCGACAGTGGCAGCTTCGGTCTGAGCTGAGGTCGGAAACAGAAGAAGCTGAAGTTATTCTCTGGATGCCTCAAATTTAGTAAAGCTAATCGAAAGAGTAGTACACAGTCGCCTCACAAAGCATGTTCATCATATTAACGGCCTCAGCCCCGCACAGATTGGCTTTCGTCGCGGTTGTTCCATATGGTCCGCGCATGTGGATCTCGAGAGCCGAATACGACTCTCAATGCGCCAGAGAGAAGTTTCGGCCTTGGTGACGCTTGACGTTGCGTATTCATGTGCTCTACGAGTATTTGCAGGCATATCTGAATGCTCTTGAAGTCTGGTTGGACCAAATCAATTTATCACTTAATGTCAGCAAATGCGGCGTGCTGGTATTTCCACCCGACGCTCCTATGTACATCTCGCTAGCCTACCGCTCCACTCCAATTCCGCAGGTGGAGTCGGTTAAATACCTAGGTGTTACTTATGACCAAAATTTGGACTGGCGACACCATATTAAGAATAATGTTATTAAAGGGGAACGTGCACTGGGCCGTTTGACCCGAGTTGGCAATAAAAAGTTTGGCATGCGTCGTGACACGCTACTGTTGCTCTATAAGGCTTATATGAGACCGATTCTGGAATTTGGTTGCCCCTTGTTCTCTGGTAGCGCGAACTACAAGCTGCAGCCATTAGCCTTACTGGAAAGACGTGCCCTACGGCTATGCCTCGGGCTCCCAAAATCAGCTTCCAACGCTGTCCTTTATCTGGAAGCGCGTATCCCCAACCTCTATTCCCGCTTCCAACTTCTAACAGTGCGTACTTTCCTCAAGTCTTTTGACCCGGCCCCAGGCGTTAGTACTCCAATTTTTGTATCCCAACCACACCTTTTTTGACTAATCACTGGCCACGTTATCAGCTTCCGCAAGTTAGGTTCACGCAGAATCTGTTAGCTCCGCTTCAGGTTGATCTGATCTCCTTGCAACGAGTTGCTGACACGCAGGCTGATCCCGTCTTCTATTACGACTTTATTTTCCCGTCCCATGCGAAGCATATGCCCGCACATACCCTAAATGGTCTTCTTTCTGAACACCTACAGAATTTTCCACATCATACTGTTCTCTCCACTGATGCCTCCGGCAGCTGTGAGAAGGCGGCGATTGGCATATATTCGCAGGATCTAGATTGGAGCTACTCCGTTCGTATCCCTGATTATACTCCTATATTCTTCGCAGAGTTTTTGGCCATTGGTTTGGCTCTTCTCAAAACTCCTAGACATGTCGCACGGGTTCTTATTCTCACAGACTGCCTTTCAGTTATTGTCTCTCTCCAAAATTCGGAAAAATCTTTCTTGACTCGTTCACTTAGGTTTTTTGTTCCGAGAACAGTGCGCGAGATCCGTTTGGTCTGGGTACCTGGGCATTCAGGCGTCTATTTTAACGAGGTGGCTGATTTATTGGCAAGGTCAGCCCTCAGCGCACCTGTAATATATCCCGTCCCTCACCTCATTCTGTTAGCAGCTTCACGTTTCCAGCGGTTCCAACATATTTCAGCCACTTTGAGTGATCCGTTGCTGAATACCGTGGACTTTCAACACCTAAAGTACCCATGGAATATCCGGTGGTGTAAGTCAAGGCTTTGTGAAGTGTCCATGACGCTCCTGCGATGTAGAATCCCTCACTTAAACTTGTACTTATGCAGGTGCGGGTTCGCTGCGACAAACCTTTGTGTATCATGTGGGCAAGTTGAATCAATCGATCATTTTCTCCTCTCTTGCCGGCGGTTCGCGGTTCAGAGAAAGCAATCTCTGGAGGTTCCTCTTTCGAGACTAGGACTGCCTCTGTCTCTTACAGTTCTTCTATCGTTCGGTGCGAGTGCCAAGGGATTCCCGTTAAGCAGTGTATGCGGCTACCTTCACGATTACATAAGTGCAACTAATCGATTATCCTGTTAGCTATACACAAAATTCTTTCGCATGTCCAAAAAAGGCTAGATTGATTCTATTCCGGATGACTCATACCTCTTGAATTCTTTTTATTTTTCCCAATTTTTTTTTTTATCTTGATTCAGTCTTCTGACGTTTCCTTCCCCGCGCAAATGCTTCATTGGCATTCTACCTTATACCTTGGCCAATCCCCCCACGTGGGTATGTGCCATATTACTTGAGGAGAAGAAGAAGAAGAAGAAGATGCCGTGATTCGAAGGTGCCGTCGCAACTACCGGTTTGTCAACCGCCGTTTCAGCGGAAAAAGAAAGAACAGCTAGACGATGGCAG
Organism: Amblyomma americanum; assembly: GCF_052857255.1. Taxonomy (NCBI): domain Eukaryota; kingdom Metazoa; phylum Arthropoda; class Arachnida; order Ixodida; family Ixodidae; genus Amblyomma; species Amblyomma americanum. The sequence continues at coordinate 7,911,198 of NC_135498.1, forward strand.
GTGAGCGTGGTACCGCAATTTGTGCACCATGTGAAGTATATTCAAAGTTCTTGCTACAGCGTTTCCGTCTCAATGCTCGGCAGCGTGCTGCCTTGACGAGGGTGTACCGTGGGAATGGCAGCCTGTGTAACTTCATTGTGGTTGTATTTTGAGGTTCGAGTGGCCGTTGTACTCTTATTATGCGGCTCTTAGGGAAGATTTTCCTTCCGAGGAAAGAAAGACCCCCCCCCCCCCCCCCCTCCAAAAAAAAAATCGCCCTTAATTGCCGCAATTTCAGCGCGGTGCTGTGTCGTAACATACTCACCCACAATACAATACAGCACCCATGAAATGCTTATCGTCATGCGCTGGCCCTTGCAATGCTTAACATGACAAAATCTAATTCTTTATCGTGAGTGCTTACATATGGTGTTCGGCTGCTGATCCAAAAGAGGCGGGGTCGATCCCGGACGTCGCATTTCGACGGAGGCGAAAGGCTAGAAGCCTTCTGGAGCCCTCCACTTTACGGCGTCCCTCATGGTTCATGTGTTGTTCTGGGACAGTGAGGAGAAATTAAAGTTGGCTTGTTGTTGTTGGCTCTTATCCCCATAAAGACGACTCTTAGTGAAAAGAAAACTCTTGTAAGGTAGAAGGGAGCAATAACTAAAATACAGGCATAATCGCCGCCGCATTCGAGTCTCGCAAGTGCAAGCTCGATGAAGAAATACTCGAAAAACAGCACGAATCTCTGTGGCTGACAAACGAGCATGAAGGTTGCATGTTGTAATATAGAAGCAAGTTCTGCTTTGAAACTGCTAGTGCATTTTTACTACAAAACGAAAACGGAAAAAGACAAGCTGAACATTGAAAGCCAAAGAAAACCTATACTTGGCTGCGCAAAAGGTGGCCAGCTTAGTTTTGGGTATATTTTGGGGCTTCGCGGCTATGCGCTTCGCGCGCCCGCGTGGTTTTCTTTTTGACAACCTCGATTTACAAGTGCGGCGTAGCAGAGGAACTTCAAGCGCCCCTCTAAGTGCTCGTAGGGTTAAGTTCATGCCTCGGCGTGCCCCTGCGACGAGGAAGACACCTGTGGCTGCTAATGTTGCACCAGTGTCCTCGTTATCGAACGCGCCGTTCGGCGTGTTCGCTTCGTCAGTGTATCAAGACGCTGGGCTGCACAACCAGTGCTACAAAGACTATTATTGCAGAATTTAAATATGTCCGTACGTATCAGTCTCTACTCATCAATCGTGGCGGCGACTCGGCGGTGACAGCTGCCGCACCGGTAGCTCAGTTGACTTGCTGCCGACGCCGCCGGCTCCTCGGCACACGGACTATCCTGCTAGATCCGACGCCTCAGCCGTCAAAAGCATCGCACGCTCTGCGGGGTTGACGTCGCCGAAGTGTAGGCCGGAGCTCTTTGCGAGAACTTCATTGTCGAGATCGAAAACGGGGTCCATCGTAACGCTGGTTCAAACTTATTACGAAGCGACGGTAGCTCCGCCTGCTAGATGCCTATTCTGGCGTTCCTGCAGAGAGACCTCTTCAGTGCGATATACGTAAATACAAGTACTAATGCTCATGCCCAAACGCTGCGACCTTCGCTTACAATTAAATTAGATTCTGACGTGTGTATAATCTTTAAACACATTAAATCCTGCTGAAATTCAATCAAAATGATGCTCAGCATCCATTTAACATACGAAGGGAACAGATGAACCATGAGGGACTGCGTAGTGAAGGGCTCCAGAAATTTCGACCACCTGTATGGGGTTATTTTAAGGTGCACTGACATCGCACAGTACGCTATAGGCCGCACCAGTCGGGAGATGTGATCGCGGAGTCCACGTTTAAGTCTGGTTACGCCACTTTTCTGGTGCTGAAATGACCACCACCATAATCATCAGAGAGTCCTGAGTTGGAATCAGAGCGGCGGGAAAGTCTTTTTCAACTTCGAATCCAGGTCTCTGGGCTATAAAGTACCATTCGATGCCGGGTAAGTGGCAACAAAGCCACGAAGTTCTAAACAATCGGATTTTGCTGAAAAAAAATGCTAGGTTTGTGCTCAATGTCCCTTTAAAACTCCATAATCCATAAACCAAAATTTTATCGTGAGGTAAAGAGATTTACTCACTGACACAGTTGGTGCCTTCTTCCATAATGTCGCTGGCTTCCAGCAGTTATCGTTCTGGCTGAATTTCGCCGCGGTCAACAACCGCGAAGTCAGAAGTAAATAAATTAAAATCGTTCTCGCCGGTTTCACACGTCAAACATAATGCACCAACTCGCCCAGCAAGCCACGTTTATGTTAATCTACCGGTATAACTGGGTTATTGTTGACTTTATATAAAAATCCAGCTTCATAATTTTCATTGCCGATGCCAAGCCTTAAGAGATTTTTAAAAAATTTATGGTCATTTCCCATCAATCGCAACATTTTGCGAATAGTGTCAAGTTTTAATTGATACTTTATTTGTTTATTTTATACCTGCATTACTTTGATGGAATTGCAGCAAAGTCAGGAAATTCAAAAACGCTTGTACAGTGAACATAACACACATAAACTAATTTATCGGGAAATGATTTATTGTGTTTAAAGATTATACAGCTTCGGAAACTAATTTACTTTTAACTGAAGTCGCAGTGCTTGGACATGAGCATTAATATATACGTATATCGTCCTAAACAAGCCCCCGAGGAACGTCAGGGAAAGCATATAATCAATAAAAGCAGACATCTTCAGTATTCATTAGCTGCTTACGCTTGGTCAAGTTAGAAATAGCCCAATGTATAATTTATCAAGGCACAAAAAAAATTGCATTTCTCTGATCATCTTATCATGTGGGAGTCTATCATAGTTCTTAGAACAAGCTGAGAAGACTACGTTTAACTCCTTCGATGTAGAACATCTTGGCTTCTTCAGCCCCTCGTCGTAACTAGCTGCATTTTCTTTTAAAATCATCGTCGCAGACATATTGTGCGTTAATGATAACTATTTCGTTCCAAAAATTCGTTTAGGTGTTTTGACAATTTGTGTTTTAAGAGTTTACAAACATGTAAGCACCTAAATCGGGCAGCCGTTTCCGAACTCTGTTTAGCGAGCCCTTTTAAAAACTAGGAAAAGCACCCGCGTAACTTTCCATTCTTTTGGTACGGCACCACGCTCAACAGGGACCTGTTAAATATTACTGATGAAGAAGGGTGCTAATACTTCAGCGTAAGTTTGGAGAATTACATCTGGATTTGGAGTTTTCTTACGATTAATGCGCAAAAGCGGCATTTTTGCACTGAAAAAATTTTCCCCCTTTTGGGCAACCAAGCGCTGCTCGGTGTGCACTTCAAGTTTTTACGGATAGACCTTCAGGATGTATGGATTGTCCAAAGATATGTGACCTCACACGTAACGTCACATACCGCATGGCTAAACCAAATAGATCGAAGCTTCTACAGGCTGCACTGGACAACAGATATGATATCACGCGTGACTTCACGCATAACGTCACACTTGTTTGGACCTTTCGCTTCTCTCCGGATGGGGCGACGCTGGTACGGTGAGAAAATGTCCAGAAAAAGCTCTCGCTTTGCGACTAAGTGCAGGTTAGAAGCCCCACACGCAGTTGCAGGTGTGGGTCTGTCCGAATAAAACCGGCGGTGGATGAGATAAGAGGAAGGACTGTCTAGGTGCTCGAAATGAGTCCGAGCTTTTATACTGATTTGTCTGTCGTAGCTCGCGCGCGCTGTCGAGAAGTTAACCGCCACATTTTCACCGCAGGGGCTGCAAAGGAAAACCAGCAGGCCGCTGCAAAGGAAGCCGCGTCTTCTCCGAGGTAAGTTTAGTGTTAAAAAAAAAAGAAATGAGAAAATGCATTTTATTTATTTTTAACGACCCTCACAGATTCTGTCAAGCTAAAAACGTCTTGCTTTTTTTTCTTTGTGTGCTTGTGGTTTAGAATACGCGATCGTGAAGTCAAGCGCGTAAAAAATTTACGGGCAAATACAATTAGTCGTTCTCAATGGAGATTACGGTAACGACGCAAGAATGTTTCCATGGACGCGCTCGTAACGCTGGTGGCTTTTATCTTCACAGAACGACGTAATCGTGCGGAGAAAGTTTTCTTGACACGAAACACGAGACATAAACACGGGCTATTGTGACGTCAAAGTGTAATTTTCGCATTTAAATAACTAATTACACCACATCAATCAATTTTTTTCCACAGCAAGATCTCATTACACACTATGTAACACAACCAAACTTTTTGCTCATTTATCTTCACAGAACGACGTAATCGTGCGGAGAAAGTTTTGCTGACTTTTGCTCATTTATCTTCACAGAACGACGTAATCGTGCGGAGAAAGTTTTGCTGATACGAAGCAATGTTTTCGCATTAATAGCATAGAAATGTTTGCTTCTTATGGGTTAGTAAGTCAGCACACAGTAAGTGCTTAATGTGGCAGGACAATATTTGCTCACCAGTGCTTTTCTGTTCTTCCTCCGCACCAAAATAACAGCTTCGCTTTTTACTGCGCTGAAAAATAGTCACCCGAGGCGGAAGTCCTCTCTTTGCCATTCCAACAACACAGCTGGGAGAGGTTCGCACATGTTTTGCTAACATAACACAGAGATAAACTAGAATCCCCGCCGTAAGTCCTACCTTCTCCATTCTAATAGCACTGGGAACGGTCTCTGTGTGTATACACTGACCTCTTGCCTTCTCCTTCGCAGTGATATTCAAAAACCGATCAGCCCGTAAGTACTGCCTTCATCATTTTAACACTGCTGGCACTTCCCCACATTTTTCTGCGTCTTGAAGCGGCAGTTAGCTGATAAACACGTCATAGTGTTCTAGAACACCAAAGTGTTTCTTAAAACAGGCTCACATGAATAATAATAATAATAATAATAATAATAATAATAATAATAATAATAATAATAATAATAATAATAATAATAATAATAATAATAATAATAATAATAATAATAATAACGACTTAGCGTGCAGCCGCCGCGGTCGTGTTCGAACCCGGGGGCTCACATAGCCAAGTTGCGGAATGACAGGAAAAAAATAGACTTCATCGATGGCTTCACAGCCATACTCGGTGCTCCCATTGTCTCTGCAAGTTTTTTCTTGCCGACCGCATCTTGCTGTTTATTGGTAGGGTTAAAGGCAGGCGTTTGGCTCTGGCTTTCCGGCGCACTGGTGTCCTGCTACGTGTACATTGCGCCGTATAGGGTGCACGGATAATGCTGGAGGGGCGTCTGGTAGCAAAGACATTGATGAGGGGAACGATGGGTGAGTTATTGAGGGTTATCAGGTAATCAGGTATCGAGCAGGATGCGTATCTGCGGGCATCTCGGATGCGGTATCCGCATGTGCAGTGACAATGCCCTTGCCGCTAATGCTTGTCGCGGAAGGGCGATGTGCCCAGGCGTCTGCAATGCGAGCCAGTGAAGAGATTTCTGTTAGTGAAGAATGCATTCTCACTTGGCCTTGGCAGTTTTATCCGTCCCGCTTTCGCAACTTAGGACATTGTCCTTTGTATAACGGTGTTTAATTGTCTTCTATTAGGTTCCATGTTTTTCCCATAAAATGGAAATCCCAAGCCCTCCGGAGCACAAGCGCGGCACAAATACCTGCCAGCGAAAAGACTCTGCCTCACGCGAGTCTGCTCAATAAGTATCCGCGCATGGAGAACTGTGGGCACAGGCGCTGAGACTCCAATTCGGGGCGCATTTTGGGTTGCATGCTTAGCTGCTCTGCTGCCATAAAGGGGAGCGATGCTGCCTACGCAATAGCGACGGCTAACCCCACTGTTTTCGAAGCTGGCTCTGGCGCAATAATGCAGCTAATGTTTCTGGTTGTGCGTTATCTTTCGGCGGCACATTGTCTGTACAGAACTTAACTGTTCGTTCTCTCTTCGCAGAGTCGCAGTGAACACAATGAAGGTGGTCGTCATGGTGGTACTGCTGTCGATTGTCTGCGCCTTTGGAGCTTACTTTCTCGCGCTCAGTATGTATACTCACCAGTTTTCCGCGGCGTGCGTGCAAAGAAATTGTTTCCTTTCGCACCGAAAGGGAGAAAAAAGGAGAAAAAGAGCGAAGTGCCCATCGCTGCAAAAACTAAGATGGCAACATCCCTGCAGTGGTTGCCATTCGGAAAATAATATTTTTATTTCTCCTCAGACTTTGGCTTCCTTCTCAGTCTGGGTGCATTGTTTTCTGGTAAAAAGATTGTAAAGGACGCGTATGCCGAGGTATCCCGTCAAAATGCGTGCACTGTGGCTAGGCTGTAAATATCGTCGCCACTAGTGAGTGAGCGAAGGCTAAGTAATGCTCTCTACTGGTCTTGTTATGGCGCCTAGCACTATGCACGACACTGTAAGCATTCAGAACGGGACCCTTCGCTGATTTCCCAAGGATTGGAAACATACACTGATGAAATCAGTCACCTCCTCGTTGCTCACCTTAAGCTTTTTTTTACGGTGTTTTGCCAAATTTGCTTGCGTTTTTATTTGGAGATAGTTTTAAAGCATAATGGGGGTGCTCTTGTGATTTATGTGCCTTTGAAAATGCGTTTAAGACGACTGCTGATTGTTATTATTCTGTTTACTATAATATTACTTTATTATTATTATTATTATTATTATTATTATTATTATTATTATTATTAGTCTATTATTCTATTTAACAGTACGAACAATCTCATGGTAGATTTTTCTTTTTCGATATAATGCCCGCGTGATGTCCTCTACTGAAGCCTTATGTCGACGATAATGTATTTGTTGAGCAGCTGGTGACGTGGAAGGTGGCACTGCAGATGGCTTAGTGCACTGCCTGTTCATGTCATGGTGTGCTAATTGAATTTCACCAGGGGCATGATCTTCGCTTGCTGTTAAAGTGCACAAAGAATTTAATTTGAATCTCGTTATAACGAAGTCGAAGTAGATTTCTTCGTCATACCCGTCGCTTCGTTAGAGCGGTACGCGACTTTGGTGGCAACTGCCGCTTGCTAACGGACTTGCGTGCAACTGTGTATACCAAAAGACAAAATAGCGGTTGTCTTGTGTGTCGCTGGTGTGCGTCGCAAGAGCCTTCAACACGACCACCGTGCGCATACCACGGGCCGAAAGTACGGACACCAACTGAATAAGTCAGCTTTGCCAACGCGCGCCCATATCTTCCGTGGCCCGCATGGGATTCAGTACTTAGAAAACGGCCTTGGAGGGGTAATGTTGTAGAGGACAGGGTGAGACTTATTCAGAATATTGTTAATGCGAAAGCATTATATGTCCCATTGAGTTCGAAAGCTGCCGTCCGCCGTCTATGGCACGAAATTCGGAGGGTCAGAACGCAGGTGTACGATGTCACAACACATGTGTAGTCATAAATAATGAAACGTAACGTACTGTAACCTATGAAAGTCATGACTAGTAGGCATAGTCATCCTGCAACGTAGCATGACTCAGCAGTTTAATGCTTTAGCATTTTCACAAGTAAAATATGCTGAAAAATTCATTCTGTTTTCTAGGTGTTGAAACTAATAGGGGCGTGTGGGGCGATTTCGTCACGAGTTCCTGATCTGGTTGGCTTTGCCGCACAGCTCAGGTTCACGCGCGATACAGCAGCACCGCAGAGCGAGATGATCTTTAGAGAATGCATCCGTCAGACCGAAATGCCTCGATGATCGACGCCTTCTGGTCAACGGAAATTATTTTGCGCCTATTTTTTATGTCGCTTGGCCCTCGGAAAATATGGGGTGCAGTACCATCAAGCACACATGCGCATTGCCAGTAGGTTTGAACCATGTGACGATGATGCGAAAACGGAAGCTAAACTGCGTACTGCACCAGAGATGCAGAGCGCACCCACAGCGGACCGTATGCTGCGAGGAGTTTGGAGAATGGAGAAACTCCAATGATCTGGTAGCCTGTGTCGCGTTAGGACGTTGAACCTAAACCCCCTTTCCAAAAACAAAAACAAAACATGCCCATGCAAAATCTCAGTGCAGGCCCCACTTGTGGCGTGGATATTTTTTCCTACCTTTTGTAATATGTGCGACAGAGTAAGTTATACGCGGTGATTGCGGTTTGTCGGTTCGAATGGGTTGGGGTGTGTTGCACATTGTTACAAATCAACATACTCAGTGCTTGATGGCCAGTGGGGTTATTTCGTGTTTGTAAGATAAATTTACTTGATGAAAACGAGATATCAAAATATTTATTTATTTATTTATTTATTTATTTATTTATTTATCTATTTATTTATACACAATACTGCCAGTCTCAGTAAGAGACCGTAGCAGGTGGGCAACCAGTACAATATAATGTTCAAAACACAAAGGAGAATTTACAAGCAGATCAACAAAAAGAGAACTCTTACAATACGTGTTACATAACTACTAGTAGGCAGGTTACTAAAGAATACCTTTAAGAATCAGAAATGTAACAAAAAAGAAAACAAGTACAGCAGCAGTCATTCATGCCAGCTAGCATGCTAGTATTCGAAATATATAACAATAGGAACTTGAAGAAAGCGAAAAAAAGGTAACGGATGCCAATAGACAATGCAATCATCCTTAAAAGTAACATAGTATCAAGAGATGTAAGTAATTGTTGGGCAGTCATCTGGTAAGATGTGGGACTATTGGCACATTACTGATTCTTGTTACATTCTACTAATCTTGAAGTGAAGGAAGATAGTGAGTCCGACATGGTAATCGATGGATCGAGTCGATTCCATTCGCTGATGGCTAAAGGAAAGAACGAATGCTTATGTATGGGCTTCTACGAGAGCTTCCGAGGGATTGGTATTGCTTCGTTATATCTATTAATAGAGCGAGGTTTAACTGTGAAACAATTCCGTGATTTTTTTCCAAGGCAAAATCGCGCGAGGATTTTGTTGTCGTATAAAATTTGACAAGAAGAAATGTTAGCGCGTATAACTGCACAGCGCTCACTAAGCTTCGAAGAACTATGCTCCATTTAAGAAGAGCGAGTAATCTGAAATATCAAGCAAGATCACTGCACGTGGCAGTTCTGCAGGCTCAAAAGAAACTAGCATGAAAGCTCTCATGATAAGCAGCCGCAAAATAAGCAAAGCTGTTAACGGGAGCACGCGGATCACCGAAGAAGCAACGTGACCTAGTATCAGCCTCTCAGGCTGTCACCTGTTTAGTCATTTTGAGCAGTGATTGGTCTTTCCTTATATATCCAAGTGGCTCTCCTCACGCACCTTCTCACACAGGTCTTACGTATATCTTGAACGAGTGGCTCAAGCACACTCTGGATGAGTGACTAAAAAGATGTCTAAGGTCAAATGCTTTAGGGGAATCCCCCAAGGCGGAGTCCACCTTCGGGGATTCTTCCCTAAAACATTTGACCAACATTTCCCACTTCGAGTTGTTGATCAATTCGCCCTCGCACTACCATGAGCTTGCCGTCCCGGTTAGCTCAGTTGGTAGAGCGACTGCTCCGGTGAAGCGGTGGTCCCGAGTTCGAACCCCGGACCAGGACGAATTTTTCATTAACTACGAAGTTTCTCAGAAAGCTGTATAGCCTTCCTTTCTAGCCGTAAGGCTGCATGCGCTTGGGTGGATGCCAATGAGTAATTACTCCCTTATTACATGGTGTCTAAGGGTCAGTTTGCAATACTTGATCCTTGTCCGAAGTTGGACTGACACCGTTCGCGCTCTGAATTGTTGATCAATTCTGCCTTGCCGTTGTGCTTAGCTTGTTTCGTTTAGCGACTGGTTCCGTGTTCGATCCCCTAAAAAGGACGACTTTTCTTTTTGTTTTTCCAATTGCGAGGCTTTCGAGAAAGTTGTATAGCTTTCCTTTGTATATAGCCGTATGGATGCGGTCGCATGGACGCTAAAGGGTCACTACACCCTAACTGATCCATGTCTTCGATCAACTGTACGCGAAAGGTGGCAGTCCTCGAATGCTTTCTCTTGCCCTTTTGTGCCACTAAGAATGATGCGCTTTACATGCGCTGGAACCACCTTGATGTCTTGTACGCTTTCTCGCAGAAAGCAAAGAGGATGAGCCGGGTCCTGAAATCATATACCCCGGTGACAACGCTGGTCTTGACATAGTTCGTAAGTGCAGAATGTTTTGCTTTTAGAGACTAGCCCCCGAGCAAAGTATATCTCGCACACTTTGCGCTGATGGATGCAAACACTTTTTTTGTCGTAGCTTCAGTAGCCCGTTCAAAGGGTGGCTCCTCCAGTCAACCGGGTGATCGGTCGCTTTGACGTGCCCACTGGATAGCTATTCTGCTAACGCACTGTAACATAAGATATAGAAACTATCGAGCAATGCCGCATCATCGGCCAATCGTCGGTACTACTCTAGTAGGTGCCACCTCTTCGCGTTTCTTTCTAGCTTTGAGCGCAAAAGTAATGCCGAGAGAAGAGGGCAAGCCTGAGAAGTTGATATATGGAAACGTTGGCGGGACATTGAGGAATGGAGATTATTATGGCGGAGATTTACTATCAGTGTCCGTAGCCTAAAGTAGATCTGTGGTCAAATTACATTGAAGAAAAATACTAATTATAGGCGTAACCGGTGGCAGGACCGTAGTCTTTCTTTCACCGTTTCTGTCAAAGGATTTCTCAAAAGCGCGGCTGTTACAGTCTTCAAAGATGCCGCGAGTCCACCCCTCTAGAAGAAAATAAAATAAAAGGCTCCCAAAACATGTCGCGGTATTATCTTTACCACTTACTCCCCTCCCCCTCAGTTGACCCACGAGAATGAGGGGGTCGTTCGCAGTAGTACGAGAAGGCGCTTCACTCTTCACAAAGTCCGCTCCTTGTAACAGCAATAGAGCCACATCGTGGCTTGTTTCGGCTGAAGATTGTCGCCCTCGTATTTCCTAAGCGCTAACTCATGCGTCCACATACTGACCAACAGAACATATAGTAAACAGCCAGCGCTACCGATTATTATGTACCGCCATAGTCGCCAATGCGCAGGCCAGCTGCGGGAGCGCCTGCCGCGACTGGGCTATCTGCGCATGCGCATTGGCAGCTTGCTGTTCGCGGTAAGCGGCAGCGCCGGCAGTATCCGTTATGCTAAAACTCTACAAGCACTAAGTTAAGGTATGTCGCCGCCGTTACAGCTACCGTGAGGCGCAGTACGCGCACGGGTACCTCGCGCATACGCGGTCAGCTTCACTACGGTAGCACAAGTGGCAACGTATTAGCGCAAGCTAAACCGTTCTACTAACTGCGCGTGCGCGTAGGACACGTGCCAGCTTAGCGCCCTGCGGTAGCGATAACGCTAGCGGTGAACCAGGACGTTCTAATAAGAGGGCTAGGTGGCCCCTACGCCCCATGAGGGCTGGTGAGGGGACGAGGAAGGGGGGGGGGGAGGTGCGGGAATTTTGAATAATTAGCCTTCTGCGGTCCGGCGATCCATGTATGGATGGGGTTTGGCACACGTATCGGAATTTCACAGCGTAGGGTGTCGGCACATCCGGGTCTAGCCGTCATCTTTTCGTCCCGATGGAGGGTGTAAACAGGAAGTTTATAGCACATTTCTGCTTGCTGTAATATGTCCACACTTGTTGCAAGAGGCGCGCAGGACTGAAAAATAATGCTGCTTCTGCACTAACGCTTCGATTTTCCACTTCATTTCAGCCCGTCTCATCTGCGTGACAACGGTGACGCCGTCCTATGCATCAGTGGGAGACGTTCCTTACACACCCTGCGACTACATCGTATACTACCCGCCCGTTGAAAAGTTTGACCACAGTATGCGCGGGTCTTGGGGGGCTGGCTTGGCGCCGTTGTTGTAAGAGGCACATTCAAGCCAGAAGCGCTGTTTGTGAAGCATCTGAAAAGAACACAAGTGTCACAACTGTACCTTTCACACCCGTAACAAGGAATGGCCTACGCTGCGATTGCTCGATGTCTGTTCAGTTCTGGTAAAATCTGACCGCGACGGCCACTATGTTGCAAAGAGAAAGCCCCAGACACCGCTGTAAAAAACTGCGCAGCGATTTCCTGGCATAACCAAGGATCACAGATGGGCCAAGTTATTTTTGAACATCCAACTACGACACTTCCCAGGAAATAGTATATAGACAGCAACCTCGAAACCATCTTGCGCCGCGTTTTGAAAGTTATCATTAACGGAGGTGGATTTCCTCGTCATAATAAAGCGGCAGACCTCGCGCCATGTATAGAGGTTGCCCGATACATAACTTCTATAATCCTGTCGAACGTAATAATCATCGGGTTCGAAAAACTGTCGTGCAAAGAAGCACGCTTTCACCCAGCGCCGCTGAACATATGATCATTTCATGCCCTAATCCTGCAGGAGTAAAAAAAAAATCATTACGTATACATTATGCTAGCTAATGCACCCAAATTAAAAAGGCGTTATCATGATTTTCCTGGCGTCACTAAAATGTGAGAAAACGGTACGTCACCAGTTGGTAACAATTAGAATTTGACACATTTTGGGCAGCTATTCTGAGTTGCGTGAAAAACCAAAGTGAAGGCCTAGGATCAACTCGCAAGACATAGGCACTAGAGATTTTTTTGTCCACCAGATGTGTTACTGTATTCTCCGCAACATTTGTCAGAAAATGAGACCAGGAGTTGCTGGCCGCTGAGTTGAAGTCGCACTTTCTCAGCCCTCTATTTTCACACACCTTGCTAGAAGTAACGCGAAACATTTTGACCGGAATGCACTGGCAGCTGAGAACATGTTGACATTAAATTTTGTATCCAAGCACCACACATTACTGAGTGCGCTCCTAACGTACGGCACCTGACATTCTTTTTTTTTTTCGGAGCGGAAGGAAACGTAGTCATAGTGAAGCCTCTTAAAACCACCTTGAAATCAAACATATAGAAAAAGGGTTGGCTGCTTGCGAGTGACACATGCTCTTCTTTTTCTCCAGTGGTTTCTTTTGACTCGCGCGGCGTGAAAGTTATCGTCGGATTCAACACGGATGCCGCCAAAGCTGCCGAGTTCGGGAAGCTGAGCTCCTGGGTTGGCTCTAAGTACGCAGTTTTAGACGTCACCATTAAGGACGACTTCTCCGACATCACTGCCAAAACGAAGGAAATCCAGGTCTGTGCGAATAAAGTTTCTTTTTTCTTACTGGCAAAAAGCATTGAAATCTACCTCAACTTATGAGTTTAGATCATGCAAATACAGCTCCACAAGCGACGAACAAAAAACTAAGAGACAATCGCCCGCACCATGTGTATTCCGTGTTTGTCTTTCGTAGCGCATTGTGTTTCAGTGCTTCAAAACAACATGAACCAACTATCACCGCAACGTGTTTTGTTGCATGTCATGATTTGGAAGCGGTTAACCACAATATTTATTTATTTTTTAGTATCTTCATCCCTGTTATATTTTAAATGGTGTCAGTGAGGAAATTAGGCATTGATACGCGTGGAAAATTTTCAACCGAACTCAGAAAATTGTGGACGTGCTGCCATTGCCAACGATTACCTCGTAGTCAGTAGCAAGAGCTGTTAGCATATTGCGCCTGCCTGTGTCGAAAAAGTGCGGGACAAGCTCAAAAGAATGTTAAAAAAGAAGTACTGCAAGAAAAACGGTGACCGATTTCTTTATTTTTCTAGGACGCTTTCAGTAAGATCAAGAAGACCTACCAGAAGCCAGAACTGGCCATTATCGGCATCAAGATAAATCCTAAGGATGCCGACGCCACGGAGGAGAATGGCCAGAAACTGGAAAGCATATCAAAGTAGGTTCTCAACGAACATCCTGTACTCAATTCTCTTTAGAAATGACGTCGCAGTCCTGGTGCAGTCGGGACGCGATATCGCTGCTGCCCCAACACAGGAAATATGCAGCATGTTCGGCTGCGGCGTTGTTCATGCGCAAGCCCGAGCGCCTGACGTCACAATGCACTGGGCTTTCGTACGCCCACAGAGCAGTCTCATACTTCGAACTGAAGGACAAGCATACTTTTCTTTGCCAAAGGAAAGGCGAAAACCTTTATTATGAATTGCCACTCGACGGAGGTCCTCAGGTGGTCGAGTTCTTAGTCCAGGGCCCCATTTGCCGTAGATATCAGGCTGTTTCGGGTGATCAGGTCACGCAGGTCGCCAAGGCTGCTCTAGGCAGTGCGGCTTCCCACTTGGGGAAAGAGCGGGGGGGGGGGGGGGGGGTACTAAGGGAGGACTGGGAAATTTCCGTGTTTAATGGGTGGGTTGTTCGCCACAAAAAGGGCAATTTGCGGGGCAGCGCGTGGGTTAACAGGTGTTGCTATGCAATAGATAGGGAAAGCGTTATTCTAGAGTTGGCGCCAAAAAGCCGCCTTCTCTCGACGGGGGTTTCTGTGAGGTGGTATGTTCCACGGGAGAATTGGCAATGTTCGAGTATGTGCCAATAGGTGAATGGGGTGGTCTCTGCCTCATATAGGTTGAGATGGCCTCCCATTGAGAGCCGTAGGATAAGTCCTCGCTGTCGCATGAGCGCCCTTATTGTCAGGGAGAGACGCATGCCCATGTGTCCAGATGAGGCTGGACTGCGGGACGTAATGGGTGCGATGTAGAATGGGATGCGCGATAAAGGGACATGCGCCCATGTGCGAAGTTGCGACAGGCTTTTTCGCGAGTGAGTGATAATAATGATGGGATGGAAGAATGCGTCATGCCAGGGCATGACGCATTCTTCCACCTATGTCTATTTCTCCTGAGTATTAGTTGCTGTCACCCTTCCAGTCAATCACCAGCCGACGTTGCCATCATTGCCGTAGGATGCGTGGCGGTGTCCGTGTGGAAGGTTTCTTGTTTTTAGAGCGGAAGCTTCTGGCGAGCACAGCGTTACACTTTGCTTGCAACTGGATTACACTTTCTTTGTATACGTATTTGTAGAAGCAACGAGAAAGACAAAGGCAAGAAGTAGGCGGAACGGGATGGGCTTTCAGTTGATAGCCGTGCTCACCCCGTTTAGTTACCTGTCTTTCGCGCTGTTTATTCAAATATGACGTACTAACTAGCTCAACATTCTGTTTTACTTCAGTGAATTGTACTACATTATCCGAAGGTACTGTAAAAAACCTGTCCACAACTTGCAATTTCTGGTTGTGTCCACAGGGGCGCCCTGATCTTGTTTCAAACACACAAGCTACCGGACGATGGATGCATAATCGGTATAAACGAGCTTATGATCACAAAGGTAAGCACCGCTGATCTCTATACCTGTACTGATTGTATCTGGTTGCAATTGCTTCATCGTTTTTTTAATCGGGTATGGATTTTTATGGTATGGATCGGAAAAAAATTAAATCAGAGAAATGCAACGCATGCACGCCAGATCGGCATTAACAAGGTATTTGCAGTCACTGAAAAATATTTTCTGTTTAAGGTGTTTTTTCTAAATGTGTATCGGTGTTGTATTTTTCTTTTTTTCTAGCGCGGCACGCTGATTTTTTGTTCACTTCTTGAACAATAACTTTTTTTTTTGCTCATTTGCCTAAACTGTGTGCTTTCTTCATCGCTTTTACACAACCATGCACTTATTATTTTGTAACGCTGATCTACTTCATTGTATCCCAGTCCTGCTTAGGCCTTTGTGGCCTACTGTACATTGGAAATAAAGTAAACAAATGAACAAGTGCACCTCGTAAGCACGTGGTAAAAGCATTTTTTTTATATATATACTAAGCAAGTTAAATACAATGCCAGTATAGTAAAACGGTCGTTCCTAGTTGTTCACCAACGCTGGGATCCAATAATTGATGAATGCTGCCATTTGGTCAAGTTGTTTATGATTCACAGCTTGAATAGTGCAGGCACGCAGGGCGAAGCACAAAGGACGCAATGCAAGCGCTTGTACTGTGCTGTTTCGCCAGATGTCTCTCAGCGCTGTTCAAGCTATTATGCCGTTTCCGTGGTTGAGTTTAACCAATTTGAGGTTGGAAAATATTGGTAAAAACATTTATTATGTACTTGGTCCAACTCTACTGATAAAGATTATTTCGACTGTGCAATGCGATATTGACCAGGATTACATCTCGCTTTTCGTATGTGTTTTTTTTTTTGTGGGCTGGAAAAATTTTCATTATTTTGCCGTATTCATGACCTCGTTCTCGCGTGTTCCTCCGAGCGGCTGGGAATCGACCGCGGCCTTACCAGCACGGTTAAAACTAAGCAGTGCACTGCGTGCTATTTTAACAGTACGCAACTATGGACTTTTTCCAGCTATCGCAAAGCGTGGAACTCTCAAACTAATCATTGAAGCGGGGAAGCTACTTTTTTATTTTCTATTTTAAATATGTTTGCTTTTATTTTTATTTGGTACACACTGCTAGCCTCATGTACGGGGCTGTTGCAGGACTTAAGTGCGCTGCTCAATGCATCCATTTCAAGACAAGCTCAAGCGCATTTCCGAGAATTTCAGGATATTCACGGATTCAAATGTGTCATGTTCGTAGGTTAAGCGTACCAAGGTGGTTTGCGCTAGCATTTAAAATTATGACGTCGATTAAAGTCGCCACGATCTTCAGGCTTCTTCCCACTGCACCAAAGGAGTGCTGAGAACATAGACGATGACGTCATTGTTAGAGACCGTTGCCTCTGGCGGCGTTAATTTTCTTTCTCCGAAAAAAACGTTTCTTCGTTGGAAATGTACCTCCGCAGTAGAGGACGTCATCACTGGACTCCCTACCCGCCACTGCGCGCTGCGGAGAAGCCTGAACACCGTCGCAGCTTTATTGAGCGATTACGTCACCATTTTAAACGTTGTCACAAAATGACTTTGCATGCTTCACCTGCAGATTTCGCTTCCGATTCTTTTAAGTTGGCAGAATTCTAAAACCTCTTCAGTTGCACTTTAAGGACAAGGGAGACCTAAACGTAGTTGGTCCTTCTCGGCGAATTAAAAAAAAAACGGTCTGGCGTGAGGGAGTGGAGTTCACTTTGTTTCGTCACCTCTCAGCTTCTTTTCTTTTCAGCTTTCTTTTCAGCTTTTCTTTCTCTAGAAGCTTTTGTTTCTGTCAGCTTTTTAATGCTTTGCGGACTGTACGAGTTGTGTCTGATCTCCTCGCGTACTGTCGCCTGATTCGACCGAATCGTACAGGTCGTCTTGGTGTGTATTCAGCATTGAATAAACTGCCGACTAAATTAAAGCATTCCTTGGTTACTTGACAGGAATCTCTGTGAACTCATCGCTACCTAGTATTATTTGCATCCTAAAGCATGAAGAAACATCCTTGCGTCCGAACGCATAGAGAGGTATAAAATAAATTTGAGAGGACGCTTAGCCTCCGCCTTTAGGGTATGACGCGATGGTTTAGTGGGTTAGGCTTTCCATTCTGAGCAGTTTGACACCTTTGAACGCTTTTTCATTTTTTCAATTGATTAATTAGTCGCACATTCTAAATTTTCTTAATTAGCATCATCAAGCATTGCCTTTTTCATTGTGAGCATTTTGAGACCTTTGAACACCTCTTTTTACAATTGTTTATTTGTTTCATTTCTTTAGCTAATAATGAATTAATTACGTTGATTTCATTAACTAGTCATCGCCTATCACACACCAATCAATCATCAATCACTAGAACCACAAATTACCATGATGCAATTTTTTTTACGCAGCCCCCGATTATTTCCGACACGTGGTGCAGACCACTACCACGCCGACGGCTTTTCGACCGAATGAGCTGTATGCTCTGTCGCGTAATGATTAACGTACTTGCTTTACCCTTTCTTTCTCACCCACTGGCAGATGCGGCCGCCTGTATGGAGGCTCGGACTCTGATCTGTTTTCCTCACTTAACGTAGTTGCACCGCCGTGAGGGCGACTATGTAGGCTTCATAATTCAGTCACGTCGGCTCGGACAGTGGCTCGACTTCCGATGCCGAGTAGCGTTCAGGGGTTTTCTATAAGAAGACTTCACAGTAAATAAAACGTGCTTGTCCCTCACTCGGAGTTGAGGAAGGAATTATTCTGTGTTTGCTAGTTGCATTTCACACAATATTCCCAAGCCAACATTAAATTAACAATTTATACGCTCTGCATGGGTCCAGAATGATGATGATGAATTTTTTGGCGTAAGGGCATCTGTGGCCTAACAGTTCCATGGAACAAGGTGATTTTCATCTGCTCAAGGTGGGGTCAAATACTCATATCTTGAGCTGTTCACCCTAAAGGAGGCGAGCACCAGGCAAGGGGAAAGCTTGCACCCATTGTATTAGCGGTGGGTACCCGGCGGTACTGGGGATCGAACCCCGCACCTCCCGCACGTGAGGCGGATGCTCAGACCACTAGGCCGCCGCTGCGGTGGGTCCACAATGGGTCTGCACTGTGTCCAAATGACCGTTCATTGCAGTCACCTCGCTGAGCGTGAAGTGCGTGAAATTTTTATTCGTACTATGCGCATTCATTTCCCTCAGTGTCTTCATTTCATGAATGTAATCACGGCAGTGCACCAGGAAGTTAATCGTTTTTGTGCATTGAGTTTGGCTAATTATTTCAGTTTTTCTGGTCAGTCGGCGGTGATTGCGGCAAGTAGAGTCAATTATAGAATTTTTTTGTGTGTGCGCGTGCGCAAGCAGTGAATTGTCTGCTAGTAAAGAGAAACAGGTTTTCTTTGTCTTATAATGCGAGGAAGCTTTGTAGACTGCTACATTTGTACAAACATTGGAGCGATTTCGCGCGGAGGCGAGGCTAGCTCACTTATGTATTCCTACGAGTTCGTTCACAAAATTGTTTAAACGAGTGCGTCCAGCGTTTTCTTTTGGTTTCAGAAAAACTACGAAAAGCTTGCCGCTGGCATCAACAGCTCTGTGGCCATCTCCACGACCATCGCCATCGTGAAGTTTAAGCCCAAGGACAAGGCTAAAACCAACATGGGAGACTCCTGCACAAACTCGCTAGTGCTTCCCCGCACAGACAAGGCACGTATGCTTCAGAGCACCGAAACACACCTTCGAGATGTTTGTCTATGCAAAAGTCACAAGCTGTGCTTTGACTGCACGAAAAGCTTTATTAACGAACAGTAGGATTGCTGGTTGGTTTCCTTAGTCCCCGTGCATTGCCTTGTATGCGAGCACAGTCGTTAATGAAAATGTAGCACAAACATTCTGTTTGAGCATTCAGGGGTTTGTGCAAAGAAAGCTTACGTAAGTTTTGTGCCCTGTAACCAAACAGGGAATTTGTCATAATCTTTGCCGTAAAAACCTCCGGATGTCGGTGGACTCATCGCAGTTTCCTGCCGAGAATTTTCAACTTGGACATCCGGAAATTGCAGAGTAGTTGTGGCCACTGCTTACTCACAAATATTTTGTGGTGTAATTATATTGCTTGAAAGTTTACACTACGTGATGAAATATTTGGAGCGACGCACCGCCGCACGCCAGGAGAGAAACAACGAGAAGAATAAGAATGGGCCAATATCCCTCGTGTGGCAGGTATGCGATAGCTGTATCTTGCCAGAATTCTAGTATAGGTCTGGAGGGTGGAGGCTGACGAAAGTGCCTGCAATTAAAACCACTCGCAAGCTTTCAAGTATTGCGACGTCCGAAATCCTACAGGGATGCGGCGTTGACATTGTCTGAAACAAACGCACTGCTTTCTTGGTGTCTTCTGACGGACGACGTTCTGAGACTGTGCTCAGTAGTCACTCCTTGTAAGCTTTATTTCACTACCGATCCCGATAGTATTTTCGCTGCTTAAATGGGCACAGACACAAAATTTCGAACGGAAACAAGAGATATTATTTGCTTCATGGGCATAGGGAGACACATTGCAGCAGATTTAGGTTTCAGAAGCCGAGTGGAACATCTTTTATTATCATTCCGAATGCTGTCCGAGCAGCCACTCGGCATTTCCGCCAGAATCGAGTGACGTCAAGATGCGCTTGCCTCAATTATTGTGACGTCTCCGAATCCAGTGGCTGCTCACTGGTACAACCAGTGATTGCCAGCAACTCCGACGTCACCAGGATGTGGTAGCCCAGGTTGACAGGTAGACATACCGTCAAGGTACACTCCAGAGGTCGCCCGACCGATACGGAAACTGCCGGCACAAAATAGTTTGTAATTAATTATTAACGCCGCGAATTAGTGCTTCGAGCTCATTTTTATCATCACTATGCCCGCAGGCTTCTATCAAAGAAGAAAAAAAGGGACATCCATAAACTTTGCGTCAGTACTCCTTTAATAAAACTTAACAGAGCACTGCAGAGATTGCATTGGAAAAATGCGAAGGCATTAGTGTTTGCCGCTACTTTGCTGGCTCCTAGTCGACTTTGGTAGCTTTTGTCCATATGCCGTCATATGGAATGTTCTAGAACGATTTGAAAACCTGCATATCATCCTACTTCTCAGGCACCGACATTCATAGCTTCATTTTTTGCTTTACTGTAATTGGTTGTTGTCTTCACGTCATCGGACGTATGCAGTGACGCACACCCCGATGACGTCACACATCTATGACGTCGCATGGGCTCACTAATTAGCCCCATTAATTACTATCGCTAAGGGTACTGACGCAAAGTTTTTGAATGTCCCCTTTCTTTCCTTGAAAGAAGCCTACGGCATAGTATTGATAAAATTGAGCTCAAAACACTTCTGGTGCCGACATAGCCTAGTAATGCCTTGGCATTCATAATGGCGGCAATTTTCCTCACTCCTTTTCGTTTTCATTGGACCGACAGAATTGCGAGAGCTTGTCGTCCGCCGGCGACAAAGGCATTGCTGTAAAGGACGACGCTGTCTATATGTGCAACACAAATGCCACAGCACAGGCGCTGGTAAGTGAAGACGCCCCGCGGCTGTCTGTCTAAGGACAGCTAATTTCCTTCCTTGACGGCGTGGACGGCAATGTGTGTAGCATTGTGTGTAGCATTTCTTCTCCAAAGCTCCGAAGTGCTAGCACTTTTCCTTTATCATGTCGGAGCATTCTTTACAAGGCTGAATTGGGAATTCCTCGGCATGCTCCTGAAAGAAATTGAGACAAGCTTTTTCATGCTGTTCGTTATTCAGGTTTTCGTATTAAACACAAAGCAATATGTGCAATAACCGGTTAATATATTCAGAATGTAAAGTTCGTGAATTCGTCGCAAGAACTGAATTTTTTAGAATGTCTTTTTTTCCATGACCATTATGGAATGGAATAGACTGCCGAGTGGTGTTGTGTATGCTACATCAAATAATGCTTCTTCGATATTGTGAAAGCGCGTGTATAAATGCTTTGGCCCTTTTTTCTGTTGTTCCTTGTGCTGTACACTTCTATGTATTCCTTAATGTACATCCCCCCCAACTGTAACGCATTTGGCCCTGTGAGTTTCTTGACAAACTGAATATTCTATTGGATAGATGCGGAGTTGTAGGCGGTAAATTGCGGTTTTCAACCTGTCTTTATCGTAAAATGGCGTACTTCGAATGTTCCCGTCTGCAATGCCGTTAGTATGCCACTCATAGCAAGGTTCTGATATGTCCCCGTTGAATTTTCGTAAGACCGGTAAAAGGCTTAAATTTATAGCTTTTTTTCTATCGCCACTACATCCCTACTCATAGTATTCAGTACATACTTAAACGCTCACGTGGGGAGGTAAAATACCTCTGTTCCCTAAATACGAGGCCCCCAAAATGGATATTGTCCCTCTTCTCACGCAGTCGTAACGAACTTTTTTCGCATAATGTTCTCTTCTGAACTCTTGTATGCAGTGTGCGTCAATCTATAGTGACTAATGTTTTCTATATTCTGTAGTTTGTAGGCTCAAACGACGGGCCCTCCTCGTGGAAATTTAACATCGCCTTCTTCGACATCGACCAATACCATCCAGGAAATGACACCAAGTGTCCTAAGTTCAAGCTGGAGAATTTCTACAGGAAAGGCCCCAGGAAAGCGGAGAGCAAAACCTAATCTTGGCACCGAAAGCCAATAAGAATTAAACGCTATTGACCACTGCCTTTGCTGAAGCGATGTGCCGACTTTGCATGTATGCTCCAAGCACAGTGCGTGACCGCTATAGGAAATGCGGAGTACGACAGGGAACACCTCCAGGGGTTCCTCCGCACTGTAGACTTACCATGCAACAGCAGTGCTACACCCAGGAGCGCTTACCTCGTGTTACAGCTGTGACATATTTGTGTACGGAAGTTTGGATGAGCTGGAGCTTGTGTAGCACCGATACTGCACTGGATGATATGAACAAATGACGGCTCACAAGACATGCTTGAAGCGCGAGATGAGTTCTGCAAGAGTGTAACGAGGTGGTCATATTTTTGGCAATCATCTCTGCAATTGCAATTGCCAGGTATACGCAGCCGCACTGCATACTGTCCGAGCAAATTATGTAACAATCTGTTTATTGCGTGAGGCCCGAGCATGCTGCACGTAGGACAGTGGCGCGCAATGGCACATCAGATGAGCGTGCTTTGCAGCTGGTCGGCTGCCCGGCCGCTTCCATATTCAGGGCGCTGCTGTCAGTCCGACAGCCTGACCAGGCACACCCAGGCGCAGCGTCTGAGCACTGCTGGCGAAGATACATAACAATAGCGTTTGCTTACACTCACGGTCGAAGCATTACTCAGAGGGGTGGGCTAAAAAAAAAACTTCGTTGGTGCATGCAGAATCCGATAGAAACAGGAAGGTGATTCCTATCCGCGAGTGTTTTAGGAATGAAGGACTCGCATTTGAAATTTGTGCGCCTGCCTGGATTAAATCTGACGGTGGCTGAAAAAAAGAATCGCGAGGCATTCTAATGATAAACCTTCCGACACACACAGCCGAGAAGCTTTACGGCGCAGTGAAGAGTCCGGCAGCCGGAAAGTTCATTTCATTATGGTGACACAAGAGAATAGGCGAAACGAAACATGCTGAGCGATTTTAGACGGCTTCAACAGCACTAATGGGGGTGCAAGGATCCCAGATTGCGAGGGGGCTTAAGCATGTTTCATGGTATACTTTGTAATAATTTATTACAGTGTACTGCGTGAAAGGCCAGTGCGACGCTCTCTATCAAATAACCAATGCCTTTTCTCCGAGCGCGAGATCTGTTGGGGAAACTCCAGCATAATTCGTGCAAAGAATCTGCTGGAAGGTCCTGCTAGATGGCTGCGCTGCCGGAAACTCGGCCGGGACAAAGAAAACAAATGCCACTTTTGAGAGGAGCGCGTTCACTCACTGCGCAGCTCGGCGAACATGTATTGCTTCTAACGTCGCTGCGTCGCTCGTCTCGGGACGTTCGCACGCGTTCACAGTTTGGCGCTCGTTGTCTTCAGGAGCCGGTGAATGCGCAGGCGGCTCTTATAGCACGGTAATGGCGCTAGACCGCAAACAATGTCCAGTTTCGTAAGATGCCACACACTTCACGTGGAGCCATCAGTTGGCTACAAAAACAAGTTCAAGTAGAACATGCGCGCTTTCGATTATCCTTGAGTACCTGGCATGAAAACATAACTTAACTAGCCCCTTAACTAGCGTAGCGAGGCGAGAAGGCAAGCATGGAAGTGCTGTTGCTCGCTGCTTCCGGAAATTCGCTAACTATCAGGCTGTACATTCTTGGCTTCAAGCAATGGAAGCAGGCTGCAGTTTCCCTTCTTCATAAGAGGGAAAAAGGGGCGACAACAAGGATAACCATTAGTAACCTGGAAGGTAATAATGCGGCCGTGCAAACTAATTGAATCCATAAGGAACCGTAATATATCTTCCTTTCCAGGACGTAGCAGCTTAAGTCATGAAAAGCTCACTCAATGAACATTTGCCACTGAACGCGCAGTCAACAAAACAGCGCCGAGGCAAGATGAGTAAATAAACGCGGAAAAACGAATTTCATTCCGCCCTCCCTCCTCCTCTGCCTCCGGCGCAAAAATAAAAATGAACAGGAAAGGAAAATAAATGTACAAGCAAACTAATCCACCTCTACGCGCTTTGATTGAGCCTCGAGAGTTTAAATAAATCTGAGTTCTACCACGCGCAAGAAACCCTGCGTAACATATTACATGAAAATGTATACACGAAACTTTTCACGACAGCACCGATCCATAATTCCGTAAGTCCGTAGCGCAATATCAGTTTTTCGTAGTATCAAGGGCTCGCCGCGCGGAATTTTTTTTGGTCACATGCAAATTAGGCTACTAGAGGAGACGTTGGCCACACTGGCAAAGTAGGCGGTGACGTCCCGGAACCTGTCTGTGCCCGATAGGGCCATGGTGTGGTTGCTGCACGCGTGCCTCCAGTCTTCACACTCAACTTCGAACAAAGCCAGGCCGACGTTTTGGTAGTCCTCTCTGACCATGCAGTACTGGAAAATAAGAAAGGAGCAGTCGCGCAAGATTATTTTAACGCCCTGCTTCCGCATGTAAGGTAACTTTTAAAAGCACATTCCCCATCCTGGTTTCAGCCTTTGCCGCAACAGAAGCGAGGGCCGACAAGGATGCATATGCCAGGAAGTAAAAATACGCGGCTGAATATTTCATAACTAAGTAGATTTCAAACACGATCACCTCAAGAGACACTGAGGACGACCCTATCAAATTTTTCTCCCCGCTAGCAATCGATTCTATGACTCTTTAACAAAACACGATTTTTTTTTTCGGCGAAAAAAAAACGTTATTTATGTTTTCTCAGCACTCGGCTTAAACTGTTGACGTTTGCTCCGGGAAAAGACGGCGTGATTGCCGCTTGAAATAAATGAGGGCCTTTGGAATCTGCACCCAGAAAGATGCGTTGACGCACCGCGATGTACATGGAAATTTGACCGGTCCTGGAGACACCCGTACATCGTTATTTGGCCGTTCTTTGCGAGTAAAACTACTCTAGACGCACGCTAGCTGGCCAGTTGCATTAAAGTGTGAGTCTCGGTCGTGGTTCCTGCATCCACACCCCAGGTGTTTAACGTTGGGAAAGATCTCTAAGCTTCAAATGTTGACACCAACTGGCTTGCATCCAGCCGTTCGTAGTCTATGTTTCCAGAGCATCGGGCTTATCTTTTTAAACCGTTCCGACCCTTGCTCGTATAAATAAGAAGCAGTCACCCGTGTTCATTATCAACCGTTTAGTGATTCATCGTCATCATCATCACCATCATCATAATCAGCCTGACTAAACCCACCGCAGGGCAAAGGCCTCTCCCTTGTCTCCCCAATTCAGCCTGTCCTATGCCAGTTGCGCTCACCGTACCACCGCTAACTTCTTAATCTCTTCCGCCACCTAACTTTCTGCCGCCCCCTGCTGTGTTTGCCTTCTCTTGCAATCCAGTCCGTTAGCCTCAAGAAATAGCGGTTACCTTGCCTTCGCATTACATGCCCTGCCCGAGCCCACTTCTTCCTCTTGATTTCGACTAGGATGTCATTAACCCGCTTTTGCTCCCGCACCCACTCTGCTCGCCTTCGGTCTCTTAACGTTACACCTATCATTTTTCTTTCCATGGCTCGCTGCGCTGTCCTTAACTTACGCTGAACCCTTGTCGTTAGCCTCCACGTTTCTGCCCCGTAGATGATTACAGCGTGCTATTTACGTTCCAACGTTTGTGTCCCATTCTTATTCATGTGTCCACGTCATCTGTGTCCTTTAAGGTTGCCATGGCGGCGCATCTGTATCTTTTGTGGCACTCGGAGCCTGTAAGCGGTTGCGTGTGCCTACAAAAAGACTGCGCTTTGCTGCCGTCAAGTCACCACGAATCGCGTACATTTTCCCGCACCCCAGCATGCATTACAGCTGACCTACATGCTTCGCGCATCGTTCAAGAGCCTTTTAGATTCAATTTTAGCACACAAACCCTAATTAGGAGACAAACCCCTCCGAGAGAGCTTTACCTTGGCGCTAATGGTGTCGTTGGTATCAAAGGTCGTCATCAGTCTCGGAGCTCCCCGCGAAGAGGCAACTACTATACGATCCACTCTCCGAATGATCGGCCTAGTGTACAGCGCCATGGGGTCGTTGCAGAACTGAAAAAAAAAAACATTGCCTTACTGCCTCCTCTTCAGCAACTTATTTGGCTGTTGCTGATTGTTGAGGAAAAGCTAACGCGTTGCCGCACACAACATACACGCAGTTGTAAAGGGCGCAGTGAAAATCCCGGCTTACAGCAAAGCTACAGGCAGCCTCGACTCTAGACTGCCGTTTGTGAGCATTTCGGGGAGCTAATATTCGCAGGGTTCGACGAGGGTGTCGCTGCGGGCTAGTTGGTTTAACATTGCTTAAAATGGAACAGCGCAAACACAGGACGAAGCGCCTGTGTTGTACGTTCCTCTCTTCGTCGTGTGTTTGCTCTGTTCTCTTTTAAACAGGGTTCGACACCTGCTCGGAGAAGGTTAAAAACTGGTATGAAAAAGCCAAGGTCAACTGGCAACTAGCCATACCCAGCAATTCTGGACAAAAGCATTTTCGAGCGGGAAACTGTTTATGAACGCATTTTTTATATAATGTGAGATTTCACTATAACAATCAGTATACCGGCAGATCACCCGACGGTAGTCTTGTTTTTTTTTCTATTCACGTTTTTGCTCTCGTCACCAGCGTTCCCCATCGGTTTTCTACGGCAGACTTAGCTATTCGATGCGACCGCTGGAAACACTTTAAAAGTAAGATTTTTTAAATGAAAGATTTTTGCTACATATCAGAATAATGGACCATTACCTTCAATATTTCCATAAGAGTGTCTTACAATTTTCCAATTTTCAAAATGTTTGCCCGAGAAGGCTGGACTTGCGTCGTTCATTCTGTATTTACGTCACAGGTGAATTGCTCTCGTTCTGTTGATGTCAATTGTTGCTGATCGCTTTAATGTTCTCATGATGCGGCTCTGGTCAAGTTATCCCTTCATTGCTTGCAATGTAAATGTCACGAGGTAAGCGCTTGAGTTACTGCCATTGAATTATTACTCCAAAATTCAATTCGTGTGCAAAAGCTCAGTGATGGCCCGGCCAAGAGAGTGTGCAGTTGGAAGGGCCTCTTGTGAACTGTGCGCCAGTGGGTTCATTTTCCTTTCACCAGCCTCCGGTTACTCACAGCAGCCGTGGTGTTCGGCCGACGCATATGGCTTGCGCACGGCGCGCCCAGTGCCGGAGTTCGCACGGGCATGTAGAGACGTGTGCACAGCGAAACGGACACGGCCAGAGAAGGCTTAGTGGCTGCGATGACTCTGTTCATGTCCCTCATGATCCGCACCTGTAAGTAGAAGCAGCAAACGAAAGACGCTGTTGCAGGAAGTGATGTACCAAAGACTGGACTGCGATCTTCCTGTCGCCATGTAAGGGCGGAAAACTGAGAAACACGACAGTCATCGCGTTTAAGGGCGCGAAAAAAATTACAGGACGGTTACGAGTGTGTAAAGCGAATGTTTAAGCATTAGCTGCGGTTTGACAGGAAATAATTTTCCACGGACATGTTCTGCTTCTTTTCTCGCAAATTCAAACATCTGGAGGTTAAAACCTGCTGCAGTGAGAAGACTGGAGGGATACACAGAAGTGAACTTCTTTCGACAGATCGCTTACAGGTATGACAGTTAACCTGTATGTCTGTTTAGGGAACTCGTTTAGAGCGTGTAAGCTTGAACTTGAACCTACATTTCAGCACAGTAACCTGAACCATCTTTGCAAGCTGAGGTGTTCGAAGCTAGGCTTTCCCCCGAAAGGGCGCCATGGAGTTTGCGGAGCCTTTTCCATGCGCACACTTCTGATGGTGATGGGTTTATTAGTATTAGTGGTTCTATGAGCAGTAAAATGAAAACTGAAGGAAAAGATGTTTCTAGCCTCGGCATCTGCCATCGAAGCCTGAAGCGCCTGAGGTGCGCGCCTAGCGGAAAAAGGAAAAAAAGGATAAAGGAAAAAAAAATAAAAGGACAGGAAGGGGAAAGGGAGGATAGGAACAGGGCAACGATAGAAAGAACCAACCACCGCGCAGCCGAGGCGGGAGAGGAACCAACCACTGCCCCTTAGGGCGGGAGAGGTTGTTCTCTACAACCTCACACTATATTCTGTTCCTTAGGGCTTACTCGCGGTGCTTATGTGGAACGGGGAGTCCTGCTCTATCGGACTCACCTGCTATCTGTCCCTTAGGTCAACCCTTGATACATTAGTGGTGAGGGCGAGGCTCTTTTTCTTTATCGTTTAAATGCCTCAAACTATATCCTGTCCCTAAGGTCGCGAGCCGGCCTGCTACCTTTACGCAACCGAAGAGCAATATCGCGTAGCACTTAAGGTAAACTTAAGTGTTCACCCAAGTTTTTTTTCTTTTTTGCGAGGCTGGCGTTTCTACAGTCGGATACAACTTAAGTCTGCAGTGAAGCTCGGCCCACATTTGGACCGACGAACAGAAGTAGTCCGCGACAAAAGAAGAGTCCGTTGTTTGCCATTTCTTGTTCCCTAAACAAGAAACTAACCACCGGACGAAATTATGAGCTCGAGAATGTCGATTCCTCGGTCTAGTTTGATATAGGTAAACTTTAAAAAGCTGATTTCTTTACTGTTGTGATTGGTTAGCGAGGTAATACGAGACACCGCGGACCATGACCCATTGCTACCAAGTGCTGTTTTTTTTTTTGAAGTCGTATTCTACTACAGGCAGACATTTCTGCCAGTTAGCCATGGTTCCTATGAAACAGCTTAGGGCTGAAAAATGGCGGACACGAAGTCAAAGAACATGTTACTGACGGATACGGTAGTATATATTACATAAAAAAGACACCGAGCAGGAAAATTTATCACATGATTATCGTTTGGAAGTTCATTAGTGCACAGATCACATTCATAGAAAGACGGCTGGCACGCAGGCACTGCTGAATTTTTTGGGGTTCGTTTATGGCCCGCGCTATTTCAGGAAACGGAACGAATCGTTCTCGATGATAGAAGCTTTCCTCGCGGCTGTTGCTCACCATGCCCAGCAAGTTGACGGCAGCACCGGTGACTGTAAACGGAGCGCCCCCTGTGATGGTGCAGTTGAGGCCAGCTTGGTGCTCGTCCACCGGCAGGTGAGTGTAAGGCAGCAGACCGTCCAACGAGAAGTTGCTGCAACAGCAGAGTGTACGTGGTTTACATCACGTACCGCAGCGGTGGCCTAATCCTTTGAGCATCCGCCCCGCATGCTGGAGGTGTGGGGTTCGACCCCTAGTGCCGCCGGTTACCCACCGGTGATACAATGGGTACAAGCTTTCCCCTGGTCTGGTGCTCGGATTCTTTAGGGTGCAATGCTTGGGAAGTGGGTCTTTGACCCCACCTTAGTTGGAAGTAAAAAACCTTGTGCCATGGCGCTCTTTTGGCTACAGATTCCTTTGCGCCATAAATATCCGTCATCAACATCTGCTTACATCGCGTTAAACCGGAACTTAAACGTTTACTGCTCGACCCTCAAAGAACGTCGCACTCCCAAGCTGTGCCTCAGGTGCTATGCAGCACTAAACAAAGGCGTAATGTTGGGCGCGATGTGATCACTTCCAGGTTCTGCAAGCACTGAATTTAGCACCAGAACTTGCCTAGATTGTCCGGAATCGGCGCAAAACTGCAGTCGGCTACAGCAGCATTTTTGTCGAGGCGAGCGCAGCAGGCAGCCGAGTTGAGCCGTGCGGTGAACACAAGACCCGGCTCGGAGCGGGTGTGCATCTCGCAGTTCGCCAGAAGGCGCAGCCTCTAATTGGCTGCATGCTGCGCTCGCCTCGACAAAAATACTGCTGCAGCCGGTTGCAGCTTTGCGCCGATTCTGGACAATCCAGGTTTCGTCTGTTCTAGAATTTGGCGCTAGTTATGCCACTTCGAGAGTTCCAGATTGCTACTGGATTTACAAAATGCTAGGCTTAGCGAGTACGCCTCGTTTGGTCGCCACAGTGAGAAAATGCCAGCAGGCACGAGAGCTTCAATCAACTGATCTCCTACACGTGCACAAACGGCGAAATTCTCCCATTGCTGGCGTACCAATGTAAACTTACTGGCGTTGTGACGGACAATTCACATGGTGTACCTAGGCTAACGCAACGTGGTTAGATTATGCACCGATATCTACTGGCCTTCAGGGCCTTTCTAAGCGCCCAGATATTGACGAAGGGGCACGTATAGCCTGGGCAGCGATCAGAAACGCCTTCGACCAGACATCAGTCGTCATAGCATCGCCAGTTGAGCAAGCAACACAGGAAGACAAGCGGGCTGCACACTCCAACACGAGCACCTTCTCCGTATTACTGCGCGAGATGAAGCACTCTGGGAAATTGGCGTAGGCCATGGTGCCTGTGACGAATTTTTAGACCCTGTATGCGCTAAAATTCACCGAAGGCTGCCGAGAATGAAAGTCAAGTGCGCATACCCCAGAGCGCACATCCTCGGAAGCTTACCGGAGCTCGGATTCAAACGCGGGGAGGACTTGTGCGTAGCTGCTCGGGTGGAAATAGATGCCCGCAACAACGAAGCCACGCTGGGGAGCTCCCTGCACATTGGGGTGGTTCGACTTGAGGGCCGTCTGCACTGCACGGAACTCCTGCGAGGTTATTGATAAAAAGGTTTTAAGGAGACCACTGCCAAGACAGTGCACGTGTGGTTTCCTGAGGTGAAGGCAAGCGCACATTAATATAAGGTATTAAACTCAATGGCGCTCGCTTAGGCGACACGAAGGGTCGCCGTCACGAACTGGGCTCACACTGACCACACACCGATTTTTTTTAATTTCTTTGATTTTTCGCTCTTGGCCTCTTCGTTCTCATCTGGTTTTAAAGCCGCGACGCCGGTAATTCTCTCGGTAATTATACTGGCACAAAATGCACACTTGTTTCTTCCAGGTACTTCCTGCATGTGTTTTGATGCTACATCTTTGGTAGTGTCAGTTTTCCTTGAACCACTCACTCTTAACGGATTTATATATATATATATATATATATATATATATATATATATATATATATATATATATATATATATATATATATATATATATATATATATATATATATATATATATATATATATATATATATATATATATATATATATATATATATATATATATATATATATATATATATATATATATATATATATATATAAAGCGACTGAGAACATTTCTGTGCAATATTATGAGCTTAAAACATTATTTACGATCATTATGCATCACTTTAGCTTTAAAAAGCCAAGCCAAGTACAAAGTCAATCACGAATCCAATAAGTGTAAACAAACAAAATGGCTGACACGGTGGCGCGCGGGTACGCGCGAGCATGGAAATGACTTCCAAAAGGTGAAGTGCTTAGCAACATTTTTAGGTACCCTCGAGCTAAGCGAACATGGAATGCCAACCTGCAAGAAACACTCAACCCAAAATGAATGACGGTCGCGAGCGTGAGGCCCTGCTTCACGCACCGCCGCCGCCGTTGGCTGCTGATAAGGCCGAGAGCAACAGCTTTCCACGACAGCCTCTATAGTAGGATACAACGTTAAAAAAACAGTAGTTGTTAACACTGGGAACTGTCCGCGGCGTACTGTATTGCTCCGCTAGCCAGTAATAAAACTAAACTAAATCAGCTCTTTAATGTTGGACTTTAATAAACAAGCCAGCCAGGTAGCAAAATTCTATAGCTTATAACTTTTTTCTGGTGATTAGCTTCTTGTTTAGGTGACAAGGTAACTTTTAACAATGGACTACTTTTTTTGTCGTGCAGAAATTCTGTGCGGTGGTCCTGAATGTGGGCGGAGCTTCACCTTTCTGTAAAAATTTAATTGCTTATAAACGTTTTTCACCACCACCACCACCACTCCAGACTTACGACTTTAGTCCGAACAGGTTAACACCAAAATAAATAAATACTATTTGTAACTTTGGCAGTACGCACATTATTTTTCGCGTCGCTTGTTTCTGCTGCGTATATGGCGTCCGGAACAGACAATCGGTTCGAGATATACATTTGCCACACGAGCAAGTTTAATGCCATTAAGTGCTTACTGCTTTAAGTTTAAACGGCATTTGAGTGATGCCACACGCATAAATTTAATGCATTAACCTTACTGCCATTCGCGACCTTCTGAGTTTGCCACAACTCATTCACCCGAGCAATGCGTACTCTCGTCCCCATTACACACACAGAAAAGCACGCAACTTTGTTAGCAATAACTTCATAACCAGTAGTGAATGGTTAATTAATAACAGTTCAGCCATATGAGGCATCACCGCTTAATTTTTCATATGAAGGGTGCCATTTTTACCAGCACTTCTGACACAGACTCTCGGCTTGTGTGCTGACACGAGAGTTTATGGCTACTTTTTCGAACTGTCAAGCAAGATCAGCGGCATTTTCTGCGAAATAATTTTTATATGGCATTTGAATAACATTCCGGAGATTCTGCACTCATTAGCACTGTTTATATTTAGGTGATAATTTTCACTGCCTTGCAAGCATTATCGTCATCGTGATGTTCGTATAATGACATTGAATTTGGACGTGTGGCACCAACTCCTAAAAAAATAGAATTAACGAACTTAAGGCATTAACCATTTACTGCCATTTCTTGTGCGCTTGTAGCACGGACACCCCCCGCGGGTATCCCCATACAAATCACTCGAACCTAATGAAATTCCCGTGTAGGTGCTGATGTAATTCGATTAGAATGGCATTAAATTTGCTGGTGTGACAGGGGTATAAGCTGTAATAAAGCTCGCAGGAGGCACCGCTGCGCTAACACCAGAATTCTGCCAATGTCGCCTCACCTTGAGCAGGTCGAATGCTTCCTTGAGACCGACGACGGGGTCTCCGCGACCTTGCAAGAAGTATATGTCGAAGACGGCGTAGTGGTATATCTTCTTCGTCGTCCAGTATTGCTCGACCTTGGCTCGACCCATGGCGCTCTGTACGTCGACCAGTGCGGCCGAATGGTTTCTGTAAGGGAGCAGCATACCACATGTCCGGCGGAAGCATGTTGCGTCGCTGTCGGCTACCGCTTGAAAAAAGCCACTTGGGGGGTTGTGTAACGTGCACTCACATCGCACAGTACATGGGCCTCTAGAATTTCGCCTCCATCTACATGTGACCGCCGTGGCCGGGATCGAACCCGCGTCTTTCGGCTCGGCAGCCTAGCACCATAACCACTGAGCCACAGCGGCGGCAAAGCTGATGTGCCCCTTTACATTAACTTTGAATGTCACCTAGTTGAGAGCGGCGACATTGGCTAGTTAGGCTAAGCACTGCTGCTGCCAGGATCGTGCAAGGGACGGTACGACAGAAGTTTCGAGAATTTTTGCCTGCAAAACACTTTGTTTAGATTCTTATTACACCGATAAGTGTAGGAGATTTTCAGCAGAGCGAACGGCGTCCGCGTGACAGTCATAACTCAGAACATAAACTGTCGTGTTCACACTTGGCCTCTGCAGAGCCTTATCAGGGCGAGCCTGCTTGTGACGCGACGCAGATTTCTAGCCTCTTCATTCTGTGGAGGGGGGTTGTCGAGGATTTAGTATTCCCACTGCGTCCGGGAGGTAAATTTAGAGCTCACTGCAGCTGGAGAGTCGATAGCGAGAGGAGCCGAGCGAAGGTAGGATGCTCCGTGAAATACTGAATCTGTGCGTTTGTTTCTTTAATGCGATAGCATTGAAGTCTCATCGAAAAAAAAAAAAGAAAACTTTGGGACACTTAAGCTTCGCCTTAAAGGGCAACTGCATATGTTTTATAATCTGCAGATGAATTCGCTCCCAAGGTGGAAATATTTTTTGGCAAGCAAACTGCAACATTGCGAGTAGCCGCATTTATGCTTAGTATCTGCAAAGCGCCAATTCACGGAGCGTGTTTCATGTGCATGCACTCGTCGGTCTTTTGCGAAATAGATGTACAATGCTCGATGTTCCTTGTTATTCTGTTGCTTTTTGCTTTCTCTTGGCTGTATTGTGAATTGTCTGTACAATTGTGATTTTGTACTCTCCTGTATGAGCCCGTGAAGGCTTACAGTATTAATAAATAATAAATAAAGTAAATAGAATGAGACCTGAAGAATAGAATCGGCTTGAAGTGGTTGAATGTGTGAAACTTGCGGGTAAAGCATGCGAAGTCCTTTTGGACTATCATTTGAAGGGGTGATGTAATCGACGAATAAAATCACGATTGCCTTCAATCTTCTCCGCAACGCACAGCGCCGAGTGGCGGGCGAATGACGATGTCATGAAGGTACCAATACATGTCCAACGCATAAACGCTTATTTTGAAGGAAAAAAATAACGCTATCGAGGTTGAAGCCCGCCGAGAGTTGTTTGCAGCATCAAACGAGGCACGGCGATGTCCGGTTGACGGCAGCTGCAGTTTGAAATATTACCTTCCGTGACGTCACACCGAACTTGCCCGCACTCCTCCGATGGTGATTAAATCACTTTTAAATGCTAGTGAAATAAAACTTAGCATGCTTTACCGACAGCCTATACATAGATTTTAATCCTTGAATATCGCGGACTTCTAAAAAAGTGGTGCAGTTGCCCTTTAAGGCTATGGAAAACACGGTAGCTGTGACGAAATCCTTTAGCGGTCCTCTTTGCTTATCACTTCACAGACACCGAAGCTGTTCTTTATTTCATATCCGATAACGCTTAAGCTACCATTAAGATTACAATGCCATAGCTTTAGGGATCCCTCCTTTGCAAGTACTTTCTGCGTCGCCTAGGTTCTGCCTACATATATGCAGAATTTTCACTCTATCTTTACATTCATAGATCGCGAGGATCCCCATAACACTCCTGGCGCAGGGGTGGGAGCTGCCAAGGGATGCGCCAGTGCCCCGGCAGGTGACTTTTTCAAACACTGCCCACCGGTGGGGCTTGTGATTCTCTTTTCGAGCTCCCGAAAGGCTCATGCGCACTGCCATGGTGGGCAGGTGGCGGCTGCGTTGAATTTTTTTAAGTAACCTCGTTTGCACCTGCCACAGCGTGTCACCTTCTTTCCTCGACAAGCCAACGCTGAACGGGGCCCTTAACTCTGTCGCGTTAGAATGCGTCGTCGTTCACATAATTCCAGAAAGCGACATTTATACGTTCCGACTGCGTCCGTGTCGCCACCTCTAGACTCCTCCGGCGAGACGTCTAAGCACCAGCTAAAGGACCCGAAGAGATGCCCGGTTGTGCGCAGACAGACGTCTGGGGGTGCGCAGACACAGCCAGGAAAGAATGACAGAAATCTCGGTGTAGAGGCACCTAATGCATTTCCATCACAATGTAATTAGGTGACCCTGCGAATTTTTGGTGCTAAGGTAGCGTCTATATCAAAATTGAGGAAACCACAATAGCCAGGCGGGTTAGTTTATGATACATATTCAAAAGCAAAAAAAACAGCTCTTGTCCTGTGTTTTTCCACCCTTCGTCCCCGTTTCTCGCACTGTTACTTTTGAAGAGGAAACCATGCCACAGATATCACAGTGTTGTCCGTTCTGCTGAAGCGGCTGGATTGCGCACGCTTCTGCGTGTTTTCTTAGAGCGTGTCCGTTGGCTTGACAGTTCAGTGGCTTCCGTCTACGAAACGTGTGCCTGCATGATTCCAGAAGAGGGTTGTAAGGTTGCGCCTGTCCCGTCTCGCTTGCTATGTGTTGTCTTTTTCGGCGCTACAACCCTCTTCTGGAAACATGCACCAACTAGCCCTCCAACAAGTATTGCCTGCATGATGACTGCGG
This sequence comes from Amblyomma americanum, assembly GCF_052857255.1. NCBI lineage: Eukaryota > Metazoa > Arthropoda > Arachnida > Ixodida > Ixodidae > Amblyomma > Amblyomma americanum. The sequence goes on from NC_135498.1 coordinate 7,946,730, forward strand.
TCCGCTTGGCGCACGCGTTAGCGCGCAGAGGTGAAGACGACATCGGGAGGATAAAGGGCGAACTAGTTTTAATCTCGCAGCAGCACGGGGCACGCGGAGTGCAGCAAACAGACTTGCCCGAAGGCAACGCTGACGGCGTAGGCGGTCCTCGTCGAGGCCGCTGCCTTGGCGATCAGCCTCTGCACGAACGCGCTGCTGTCGTCGACGAACGTGTCTCCGCCTTGCACGTAGAAGGGCACGAACGCGTAGTCGCAGGCGTCGATGCTGATCGCGTCGTAGTCCTGCTGGTGGACGCCGTACGTGCAGAACAGCGGAGCCTTGCCCATCGGGTACTCGTCAGCAGGGGGCGCTGCGGATCGGAGGAACGCAGGGGGGATCAGTGGAGGCGACCGCTAAGGCGAAAGCCTCTAATGGCTCATCGTTGTCCGTCCGTCCGTCCGACCGTCCGCGAAACACTATGACGTCATCAATGACACAATTGCTACAACCCATATACTTTTAGCTATTACTAAGTAATAGATGATTAGTAATTAGGTAATTAGACATGAATTGGTAATCAGTAAAGATAAGAAAATGTTACAGCAATGGAAATAAAAACTAATCAACAAATAAAAATAAATAAGTTAAAAATACAAATAAAAACAAAACAAAAATAAGCAAAAATTAAACAAACCATAACAACAAAAAATGCAACGCCTAGAGGCGCCGTGGAAAAAAAACCCGCGTTCTAGAAAGTTCCATGCTTTCGCATTCCTGCACGTAACCAGATTTAAGTGCCCTCAGAATTTTTTCCTTTGGTGTAGGCAGCGAGTGCATGGTCATACTTTGCAGTTACTGGAAGCCAAGCTCTCTAGGGGACCTTGTCTGGGGGTAAGCGATGCAGTTGTCTTAGAATGTCGAATTTGAAAGCCCTTGCATGGTATTGCTGGCAGGTTAGAGAGAGATACCAGGGGAAGGAAAATAGGAAAAAGCGGATAGGTTAACCAAGAGCAGCACGGTGGATTGGGCCAGTTGGTTGCTGTATTTATGCTGCAAATCTTTCCTTTATTGTGATTAGCCAAGAGAAGGTACCGGTTCGATTTGCTGCTCGTGTGAAAAGGAATGAACAGGTAATCTGTATATATTCTGCATACACACTTCTAACTTGAGCCAAGGCTTGAACAAGTGGCGATCCGCAAATGTGTGAAACCAACGTAAAATTATTTGTAATGGTGCGGGGAAACACAGATTAAACTTTAATTTCCTTCCAATTAGTTATTTACGTAGGAATAATTATGCAAAATCACTGATATTATATTTGGACACCGAAGCGTTCTGATAAGCTGTAGAAAGGGTTCATTAACGGACCACTCAGTTTTTCGCAGGAACATACCTCCTGCGTGGTACATTTCCTCCGCATGCAAAAAAAAAGCCCTTGAAATTTGGAAAATAAAAATAAAAACCACGTGACTAAATCTTTTCTGTTGACGTTTTGTAGCGCTCAAGGTTGTTCTTTGAACAAACGAAGCGTGCGCGTTGGCCCATCTCTCGCTTATCAGAGAGTGTTGCGCCCCTTCTACGCTCCGTATGACGCACTTGCAGGCAGGCCGACGCGGCGTCGGCCACTCACTTCGACACGGCCAGTGTGCACATTTCGTTCGTTGAAAACGCGGCTGAGAGCGCCACAATAGGCGAGCGCAAGAGCGTAGTAATGTGTAATTTTATTTAAAGCGAAAAGCTTCACTGCGCTAGGTAAAGCAGTCGTCGCGTAGGCCGGAGAATGACCTTGAACAACCTTCAGCCCAACCATGTTAGCCGTGTATGACTATATGTGGTACAGTTATGGTGTCGAAGCATTGGCCCCTGACAGTGACCCATGACCTTTAGTTGACGTTTGACCTCTGACCTTTGACATTGGGTGCTTTGACTTTAACAACATCCAATGGGGTGGTGGCGTCTGGCGTCGGGTGATCTTCAGATATGCTGATTATTATAGCGAAGTCTTACATTATGTGAAAAAATTGCGCTAATAAACGGCTTCCCGCTCAAAAATGCGTTTGTCCAGAATGGTGTGCTCCTAGAATGGGTATTGTCTGCTCCTTAGAAAGCTCAGATGCGAATATTTTTGGGTAGACCAGCCCACGGACGTAGAGAGGCAATCACGAGAGTTAACGTTGAAGGCAGTGAATGAAAAAAGAAAGTAAAGAATGCAGAAGCTACCTATATAAAATAACAACTAGTCCGAAAGATGCCTATCTGTAGCACCGTTACTGTTCGCTCGGCGCTTCTGCATTCTATGGCTTACGCAAAAAGCGTACTTGCGCTAAAAAACGGACCCGCCGCGGTGGCTCAGTGTGGTTAGAGCGCTCGGCTACTGATCCGGAGTTCCCGAGATCGAAGTAGACCGCGGCGGCTGCGTTTTTATGGAGGCAAAACGCTAAGGCGCCCGTGTGCTGTGCGATGTCAGTGCACGTTAAAGATACCCAGGTGGTCGAAATAATTCCGGAGCCCTCCACTACGGCACCTCTTTCTTCCTTTATTCTTTCACTCCCTCTTTTATCCCTTCCCTTGCGGCGCGGTTCAGGTGTCCAACGATATATGAGACAAATACTGCGCCATTTCCTCCCCCCTCCCCCCGAAAACACAATTATTAATATTACTAAAAAGTGGAGACAACACACACTAGACAGGACTGGCAGTAGCCCCGTCTTGCGTGCGTTGTCTCCGTGTTCTCGCGTCAGTACGCTTTTGCGTAAACCATGTCATGCCACAACCGACTACCTCAAATGAAAGTCTTTCTTCTGCATTCGTTCCTCTTGTTCATTCGACGCTTTCTTATGACTGTCAACATCGCCTGTAGTTCAAGGTCAGAAATCAAGGTTTCTACGTCCTTGGGCCACCGTTAAAGCTGGTCTACTGAAAATAGAAACGCGCCAACTATCTCGGAAACATCCATCATTCAGACGGGATTCGGGTGGAGGAAGGCATTAAAGCGATGACAACCACCAACATAATTGCAGTTTGTTTAGGTTGGTGTTTGTATAAACTTGTCGATCGATACGGACGTCAAAACATGGCGAACCTGTGCCATAGCAATGACGAAGGTTCCTGAAAAAGGTAGTGACACGTGTCCAACGATATATGAGACAGATACTGCACATTTCCTTTCCCCAAAAACCAATTATTATTATTATTATTATTATTTAACCCCCCAGAACTGCACATGAGCCGTGATGGGCGCCGTAGTGGAGGGCTTCGGATTAATTTCCACCACCTGGAGTTCTGTAATGTGCACTGATGTCGCACAGTGCACATGCGGTTTTGCGTTTCGCCTCCACCGAAATACGGCCGCCGCCGCCGGGATTCGATCTCGCAACCTCGATCGGGCTCAGCAGCCGAACGACGTACCCACTAAACCGACTCAGAGGGTAATTTTGCTGCAAGTAAAACTCTGCTGCCTTTTTAAGAGTGCGAAGGCGCCAGCGGGGCGTGCCAAGAGAGCGGAGAAACAGAATGCGATGCCAGGTACTGAGACCGAGGTATGATGCGCGTGTCAGGGCGATTCGCACGACAATGCGGTTTCGCTTTAGAATACCACTGTCGTCCTAAATGCATTTGTACGAAATTAAAGTAAGATTGGGCGAGTTGGTTTTGTATAGTTACTTACAGTTGCGTAAGACATAAAAGTTTGTCGTTTTTCTCTATATGTCGTGTGTCCGTAGCGTTGTTACATAAGTAGCTACTATTCCTCTTTTGCAACATCTAATGACAATGGGCCTTTTCTTTTGTCCTTAACTGCAAACAATAGGTCGATCGACGTTCTGTCTGCAGCTATGGCAACATTGATAGTGAGGCTTAAGAAAGGAAACAACGAATGTGAGGCGTAGAGATGCGTGCAACTGATCGTTTTTGTTTTTTCCCTGTCGTCATGTTGAAACTAAAGCTGTCGGTATTCAGCTCGAGCCGCGAAGCAGGATGAACTTACTGTGTGTAGTTGATGGGGCAGGTCCGCTTCCAGTCGTAATAGCTGGTGTGGTGGCAGCCGGCCCAGTCGTAGAGGTCACAGTCGCGGTTGCAGACGTGGATAGGATCGTAGCGGTGGAACTGATAGTGGCACTGCCTGTGGTACTGGCTGCGGTACTGGTTGCTGTACTGGCTGCTGTACTGGCTGCCGTACTGGCTGCCGTACTGGCTGCCGTACTGGCTGCTGTACTGGCTCTGGTTCTGGAACTGGTTGTGGATGTGGTTGTGGATCTGGTGGTGGTACTGGCTGCGGTACTGGTTGCGGTGCTGGCTCTGGTTCTGGGAGTGGTCCTGGTTTCCAAGGTCGCAGTGCTGGTGGTCGGGGCCATGGTGGTTGTCGCGGTTGCAAGTGTCGCTGCTGTTGTCCGAGTCGTTGGAGCTGCGGTCGGTCGAGTTCTCGAAGTAGGGGCAGCAGTGCGACTAGTTGGTGTGGTGAACACTATCACTGGCGTCGCACTCTGCATTGTGGGTGGAAGCGTCATAGTCGGAAGCGTCCCAATCGTAGGAGCGCGACTTCGTGTGCGCGGTCCAGGACGCCTTGACCTGGTCGTAGGAGGGTCAGGGAACACCATGGTGGTGGTCTCAGTGCTGGTGGCAGTCCCAGTGCTGACCGACTCGGCGGTGGGTGTTGTAACCACATGCGTTGGATCGGGTACCGCTGTAAATATGAAAATGCAGGAACTTCTTCTCAGATGAGAGCAATAATTTAAAAGATGGTTACTTGTAAACGGAACGAGTTCACGACGAAACACGTTCCGGTGATAATAATTTCGAACTCTGCACAGTATAAAACGTGCTTGAGCTACACTGTTCTTCTACCGGAGTGGTAATAATTCAGGTGCCGCATTTTAGGAGCAGCCCATGGGTAAAATTTATTTCAGTCGTGGAGCGCTCCGCTCTAAAATATTAATATGTCGTGTTCGTTAGAGACTAAGGAAACCAAATGGTTACAAGCTTTTTTTTTTATCTGCTTTCAACGTCGCGGTTGTTTTTGAAGTCGGCTTCGTTCTACTAATTTTTGTATTCTATTGAAAACGAGACTGAGCCCATAGGCGCAGTAGTGGTACAAGCAACTGGCCTCCCAGCTCACACTTTAGTACTGAGTGAGCGCTAGGCGGCATCACAACTTTTGGACCCGTGTAGGTCGCCGTACACCAGTGCAAAAAATGCAAGCGCGATCAACGATTGTGCCAACATAGTTTGAAGGCACTCTTCCAGGATTATAGTGTTCGGTTGGATTTTGTTTTAGCTTAATTAAATACCATTCGATATATTTGGCTTAAAATGGTTCCTTTGAGTTTTAGTTGCAAGTCTTCATGGCGCCTTTTAAGACAATCAAGCGAGACTCCCTGATTAGCCCCAAACGGAACCCTGTGTAGTGTTCTGTGCGGTTTATGGGCGCACCGCAATGGCTGTTCGCACTCACCTGTAAGGAAATTGAACAGGGCGTAGCACAGCGCAGCCAGCAGAGCGACGAGGAAGCCAAACAGGAGACACAGGACGCCTTTGACTTGCCTGAGCGGAAAAGCGAAAACATCGTGCGAATAATCGAGGTGAATTAACTCTTCTGGATGGCGCGATAGTTCTTCCGCTGACCTCCCGTCCCATTCGACACCGAGACTGCAAGGCCCGCCTAATCACGTTACGCGCGTGCGTGCGCGTGTGCGTGTGCGTGTGTGTGTGTGTGTGTGTATGTGTGCGTGTGCGTGTGCGTGTGCGTGCGTGCGTGCGTGCGCGCGCGCGTGTGTGTGTGTGTGTGTGTGTGTGTGTGTGTGTGTGTGTGTGTGTGTGTGTGTGTGTGTGTGTGTGTGTGTGTGTGTGTGTGTGTGTGTGTGTGTGTGTGTGTGTGTGTGTGTGTGTGTGTGTGTGTGTGTGTGTGCGTGTGCGTGTGTTTTGCACGTATTACGTTGAGGCCCTTGTGCCCCACGTACTGTGGTGCGTGTCAGCTTATGTCTCTCAGTTCCTGTATGCCTTATTTTCCAGGTGGCTCTAAACGGTTCAAAGACGAAGTGCCAACTATCTTTGGTCTTTAATCCTATGACGCTCAGGCACATTTACATCAATTTAATGTGAAGCTAGCTACAGATAATGTTAGTATACCCCTTAATGTCAAGCATTTGTGAATGTAATGTGGCAGAAGTTTGTCGATGTAGCTTCCGAAACGTCAATAAACAAACGTGCTACTTCGTCGACACTATGCTGCAGCGAAGCTTCCAGTGTTTGCTCCTGTTAGAAGCCGCCAGCAGGCGACCTTATCCCTTTGTGAAACAGCATGCGATCACATTATTCCTGGCAAGATTGTAGCCCTGTGAAGCTGTTTTCACGAAGCTCGAGATTGTTGCAGGTGCCTTTCGTTCTTTGTCTCGAATTTCCTGCGCCTCCATCAAATTCAGCGCGGCCGAGAGCGGCCGCATCTATTTCTGTTTGCGGGAGCAGGTTACAGCCTGATAGGCAGTATTCTTTGAAAGCCCTCACCCGTCTCTTGTCGGCCCGCTTGCCACCGCCACCACGTGTAAGGCCGGCGAAGCCGACCGGGTAGCAATTCTCAATGACCACTCAGTCGATAAATGATCGGTTCAAGTGTCTTCGAAATGTCCTTATGACGCTAGTATAGGTATACTGTTACAGGTGCATTGCTGAGGAACGCACTCTTGAACACAACCGCTACAGTAAATGACAGCAATGTAGCCAGCCAAACAACCGAAATGCGTAAAAAAACAAAAAAAACAATAATGCAGATTAGTGCACGTGTGTAGTCAAGGTGCTATAAAGCCGCACGACGTAAGCACCGTTCTGCTGCGTTAACAAGAAACAGCATTGTGCAGCTCTAAGTGGACAGAGCGGCGACGGCTTTCCAAAACAGCCTTTGCAGTTTGCAGGACTGCCATGCTAAAAAAATCACTTCAGCTCCGCCTTTAAGGGCATGAAGCGATAGCGTTACTGTCTCCCTTCACCCTTTTTTCTTCACACACAGACACTGTTCTTTGGTCATATTCACACATTTATGACTGTTATCAAAACACAGCTACCACATTGTCTTCGAACTCTTCCACTCAGGAGCTTACGCGCAGAAATGTTGCTTCTGCATACACACACATTAATTAGTACTCACTGTATTACGCACATAATCACGCGGCCACGAAGGAGCGTTCCACAGAGACGCAGGTTCCACACTGAGAAAACTTTATGCCGCCCACGCGTCATCTGTTGGGGTAGCGGCGTACATCAGATCGCGGGGGTTTTCTGGTAGTTGCCGCATGCCGGCGCCGCTACACCACGTCAAGCAAAGAGGATATAAAACGCTCCCAGACATCCACACGTTATGCGGATTTCTCGACATAACGCCGTCGCCTTTTTTCCGCAAAACGGGAGGAACCTTAAAGCGATCCCTTTAAAATGGTCTCTCATACCACTTTCGTCCTCCTTCTGAAGGAGCCAAGCCAAGGAACAAAACCTTTCCATTTATTTCTTGCTAGATTAATAGTTTTCTTTTTAAGAGAATCCGCGGCTGACTCGGGAAGCGTCGAGTGATAGTAGAAATGAAATATGTGTCACTCACCATGAGGCAAAATCTACGGGCTGTTGGGCGTACAGTGTTGCAGGGCTGAAATACCAATACAAAACTTCTTGTTCAGAGAACTACACCTACAACGTAAACTGAAGAGGTACGTTATACATTATAAAAAGGGCATATATTTACGTCACAGAACCACATCACAGGTTATCAGAAACACCGCAGTGAAGACCTCCACAGCACTATTTTTTTTTTGCGCTATGTTACAACCGTCCACCGAAAAATCAGCATGCAAGTGGATTTTTTCATTATTCCCACATTAAAATGCTGCAGCTCACTTAGGGCACCTGACCATTGCGCCCATTCTGAGCAGCAGATGCCAAATCCGATTGGGTCACTGTGTGTGTGTGTGTGTGTGGGGGGGGGGGGGGGGGGTATAAGGCAGTTCCCCTGTGGAAACATTCCATTAACAACTTAACAGTTCCGTCCCGGCAGTGCTGCTAAGCGGAGACGGCCAAATGGGGACAGAAATCACAGTGCTTTAAAGGCAGAAAGTTAAGGCCAAGTTAAGGCATTCGCTTTTCTTTCATAAGCTCCATTATAGCAGAAAGCATTATGATCTTATTCCCATGGTGTAGCCGTATCGCTTAGCATCGGCTAAATCGTGTTCGTGATGATGGGTTTACTGCGTTAATAGCAGTATAGCTCTCATTGGGTGAAATTTGTGCTGCTGCCTTTGTGTCCGAAGCCAATCAGATTTAAAGAGGCAATGGGAAGGAGGTCGTTGTAAAAGCGAAATGTAAAACCAGCACTGCTAACGCGGAGTTATCTCCTCACACGGTATGACCGCGAGTCACGTGTTAATTCTACCGAAGTATCAACATTTCTTTTCACATCTGTTAATCGAGTACATGAAAGTAGCCCCGATCTGGGAATCACCGCAAAGTAACACCAGCACCAGCAGTGAGCTCTGTATTTACACAGGGCGCATTTATTTTTTCCGCGTTTGTAGACCCATATATCGGGACCGCATTACAGCCAAGCTGTGTTTGGAAGGTGAGCTGGCCCGTTTTTAAAACTTTGATAGCATTATGGTGACCCTAGCTGCATGCATTAAACTTGATGTACCTTTTAACAGAAAGCCCATATCAAGTCAGACAATATCAGGTGCACGCTTGCTAAACAGCACTTGAGAAAATTTTAAAATGTCCCCGCCACCAAATTTCTTCGACATTACATCCTTAGGAAAGAATGGCGAAGGCTGCGATAAATAGCCTCGGCACCAAAGTGCATTAGTGTGTTTACGTTATAGTAGCGGGGTACCAATTCCTTTTTAGAATTAACACCGTACTTGCCGCGTGCACCATGCGTGCCTGCCTTGTTCTAGAAGCATCCTTCCCACACCAAGGTAACCATCGGAAACATAACTAAATAATTTATGTTCTTGTTCTGCAATTAGCATGTGAATTAATTACCTTCCATCTGCACAGACTTGAAATATATTTTACTGTATGGTCGAGAGTTACCTTTAATAATTTTGCTGCAACTGAAATTCTTTTCTGTAATCTGCAAAGCATTATACTGAGATTCGTAAAAATGTCAAATGCTTACACTTTCGCTGAAAAAAGAAGAGACAGGAGATAAATATTCGAGATATTGTACTTTTCGACCGAAAAATATTGTACCGATGCGACAGTAATTTTTTACTCTAAAATTAGCTGGTGAAATAAGGGCAAACACATCTCTTTAGAGTTGAATGCCTTTAAATCAGACAAAAAGAACAGATTAACGGATGGTACGCCGAAACCAGCATTTCTTTTTTTTGCGTCACGATGTGCTTCTTGAACGGGAAAAATCTAAAATGAAGGAAAACGTTAGAACATCAGACGAAGAAGACGTGGTACTATTTAGCGCTACCAATTTCGCGGCTCAGAAAACGCATCAGTGTATCATCAGCTCTCTGCCGACGCACGCGACTTGAGCCTTCTCTAGAATGATGTGACAGTTGTGCTCCATAACTACAATGAGGTTGTGCGACCGCAGCAGGTAAAGGCAGAGGCCAGAACTTTCTTTTAATGGTAGGACTGCCGCCACGACACACTAATTTCTACACCGTGATGCCCAGTGCACTTTTTTATGAATGCGATGGTAATAGAAGCCTCATAAGGAAGAAAATGTCTCGTCTGAGGCTAAATTCGCTGATTGGCTTGAGGAAACTGACGTCATGACACCGGATCATTTCCACTGGCTCATTGGCTGCAGGGAAGTGACGTTACCAGACAGAAATAATCCCGTTGGCTGTAGAGAAGTGACGCTACTTCTGGCAAAGGCACCAGCAACTGGTAATGCTATTGCACTGTCAATACACAATGGAATTAGGTCTCCCTATGAATTTTATTTATGAGCAGTACTGCGGGATTTCGAAAAGAGCCCGTGGAAGCTGTTGCAGCAGTCGCAGTGCCTCCGTCTCACCTTCGGGTTCCTTGTCTAATGGTTGGCGCTCAGCGGCCGCCACCGATGAGGCATCTGCGAGGAAGCATGCGAAGGATTAAAAACGTAATGCGGTGCTGTCATTTAATAGCGGTAGCGTTACTAAGCGAATTGACGCACTTTCTACGTGGTTCGGAAGCCCGAGAGAGCTCTGCTTCTACTCCACTTTTATGACATACAATGAAACAGTCATAGCCGACGAGTAGAGCCCCCAACTCATAAATCGCTAACAAAAGAAAACGAAGTAACTAGCAGAAGGCCTGAAACCAATACATTCCCCAATCTTTGCCACATTAATGAAATGTACCCCGGCCTATACGAGAACAACTGCGAACTTTGAAACGGAAATAGCTGCCCTTTGCCACGCTATGGGCATGTCAAAAGATTCCAAACATCACTAGCATACAAAACCTCACGCCTAAGCAGTGGGAGGACGTGCTGTAGAGCTCTTACTCAGACTGCCAGCAACAGCTGGTGGAAAGGACCAGGACGGCAGCAGCGTCATTTGGACAAAGATTTTCAACTACATCGTTAGAACTGCTTTTCATAAATGTTTTGAGCATCCGTTTATTCCACTCTCATAGGTAAAAGAACGCGCTGTATGGTCCCTCAAGATTGCCTTGCCGCTCCTCTCTCTGCTTTTAACGCGAAGGACATTTATGAGACTTCTTCCGTGGTTAAGGATGTTGGAATAGCATGCTGTAAACAAGAATTACCGTTTTCACCTTGTAGCAAATAAGGACGTTACCTATAGGGTACCGTGTATAGGGTATAGGGCTTTTACCACACTGCTGGGTTTAAGGACAAAAGGCCATAAATAGGCATATTTGACTCCACGTAAGGGAGATTTCTGTTAAGCAATAGGGTATTACTGGAAGCCCCGAGAGAAATGGCATGCTGTCAGCATATGAACTCGACAAGCAATGCGTCGAAGGCGATTGGCCCGCAATTAACGCCGCAGTCTATTTAATCTATTTTACATACTGCTTTTAGCTTCAGGTACAGCTTGTGCCTGCAGTGATTATTTTCCTAAACATTTCTTCTCTGTCTTCATACCTTCCCATTTGTCTCGGCAATAATGGTCTGTAGGATTCTGCAGTTAATGCTAATAAAAACAACCGCAACTACTCACGCGTGGGGCTGCTCTCCCCCGTAGTCGTCAACGCTGTCGAGCTCGGGGTCGGCCCGGATGACAGCGCCGTACTGCCTTCGGTCGACGCTATACCTGTGGTGGAAGCCGCAGTAATGTACGTGGGGTCGGCTGCCGGTAGTAAAGGCAACGCGAAGTTTAAGGAATAGCGAATACACGCATATGACACCGTGCTCGAAAAGTGGGCAGTATTGAACCTTTTGAGCACAGCACAGCGCGGCCACCTGCACTACGTTAAGCTTTTCGGGCATTATGCTTTCCTGGTAGTGCAGGGTAGCATGGACATTTTAAACTGTCATCCAGGTGGGCCTAGAAAAAAAAAGTAGCAGGAGAAGAGAAAAAGGGTAGCTCCTATAAAGGACTATAGTTCCCTTTAAAGGCCTGGAGACCTTAAACACGCTAAGCATTCCGAAATGCATCCGCGGTTCTTATTTCCTATAGCGCAGCAGCAATCGCAGACCCAGGTCGATTGACGATAAAGGACATACGTGGTTTTAGAAGCGCCTACTGTGTTAATGACTCACAGGCAGGGGCCTATTGGTTTACATTCTTTTTTGGCTGCCCCACCATACTTTTTGTGTTCATGACCGTGGACTGAGTACACTGCATAAATGACCGTACATTATGCAAGATAGGTCATGAATATTATATAGCTAGGCATAAGAGATATTGATAAGTAGATGTTAACCTCCACCGAATAATTGATATTTTGTGGGCGCTTCCGTTGGGAAAACAACATTTGCGAAATTATGCTGACGAGCCTGGCGTCGTACCCACTAAGCCACAGCTACCGGTGATAATGCGACATGGAAAAAATTATGGTCGATTTGCGTAGTTCAGCCAAATGCGAATTAGGCGCGCTAATAATAATAATAATTGGTTTTGGGGGAAAGGAAATGGCGCAGTATCTGTCTCATATATCGTTGGACACCTGAACCGCGCCGTAAGGGAAGGGATAAAGGAGGGAGTGAAAGAAGAAGGGAAGAACGAGGTGCCGTTGTGGAGGGCTCCGGAATAATTTCGACCACCTGGGGATCTTTAACGTGCACTGACATCGCACAGCACACGGGCGCCTTAGCGTTTTTCCTCCATAAAAACGCGGCCGCCGCGGTCGGGTTCGAACCCGGGAACTCCGGATCAGTAGTCGAGCGCCATAACCACTGAGCCACCGCTGCGGGTAAACAGTTCGGTTTTCATTGCGCTTCCGAGGCTTAGATCTAATGCTCACGGATGGTAGTTGTTCGGATAGCCATAATGGGTCAATGTCCATATATGCGGAACTGGTCATTCTCTCCATGCACAGATTCCAGGGAGTCTTTCTATGACTCCTGGAGCAGTGGTGCAGCGCACAAGCGAGGCGCCACTGCCCTTCTGTGGCAGGTGCTGACATCGGTGGGACTTGGGTGTCTTCAGTTGGGTTGCGACCCGGGTTGCTCTTCCCGAGCAGCCTCTCACGATTAAGCGAGCTACCGCCTGACACGATGGGAAGGTCGCTGTATGTATGTGCATACGTGCGCAGGTTGCTCACCAGCCGGTGGACAGGTGAGCAGCCTGCCATATAACCGGCTTCAGACAGACACCATAACTTAACGGGCTGAGGCGCATATGCGCGAGGAGGGGCCGCAGAACTGAGGACGTGTGCCGCATCACAACAGCAGGCAGCTTACCCGTGGCACCGTAGGGATGACTGCGGGGAGGGTACTGGCCTGGTTCAGGACGCGGCCGATACCCGCCGCCTTGGTAGTGGGGGGGATATCCACCGCCGCGCGTCGGCTGATACCCACCACCGCGGCGATGCATGGAGACGTGGTTAGCAGTGTAGTGAGGGCCACCAACGCAGTATCCTTTCAGGCAGGACTCGAACACTCGGAGTGAGGCGCACGGGAATGCAGAGCGGGCGCTTGAAAACTTCTTCTCCTTCTCGTGCATTCAGCGCGTGCCCAGCAGAACGAACGACTGATGACAATGATAAAGAAAAAAACCTAAAAAACTAGCGCGCTGTAATCAGGAAAAAAGATGAAACGCCGACCAAAGGTTGGAGTAGTGTCTACAGCGCCCTCTAAGTGAAAGTGTTCGTCACCCTCTTAGATGGGCTGTGGTCGAGGTTGGCTCTGGCCGGGCAGAAATTACAAGCTGAGGAGGGATAGACAGTTAGGTAAATGAGGTGGCGGAAGGTATAAGTGGGAAAACTTCGAGGTCGGATTGTAGCCAACTAAATGTATGACATTTGGATTTGAACTAAACAACGTTACTTTGAAAACATTAGTTCAAAAAATTGAAGTGCAGTTTACGTATTTTAGCTTCTATTTCTTCGGTTTTATTTCTTCATGCCCTGACAGCTCGAGTGACAAAGGGGCAATCAGTTTCGCTAATTGTAACCACCACTCATTAACATGTCAATAAAAGCATGCCATTATAGAGCAAGCGCACTGCGCAGTCTCGCAGCTTCGCGAGCTTGTAAATGTCCCCCTCGCAAGCACTCCTGATGGCTGATGCTTTTACTTTTCTTCCCTCCACAAGACAAAGCAGTACTTCATTTCCTGAGCACTCCGCAAACCACAGTAGCAATTCTTGTTCAGAGCGGTCCGGAAACCGAAAAAGCAAACGTCCTTACCGCATGCTTTTCATTTTGAAAACCAGTCTCTCCTAAATCGTATGGCAGAACGGATCAAATTTAGGGCCACATTTGGTCGGAAAGAAGGCGATCTCACCCTTCAACCTCGGTTGCTACAATGTAGGGCAAATGGAACCTCATCACAAAGTCGCATATTTTTTTTCTTGCGACAGTGTGCCTGCTGACATAAGGTATTCACAAATATAGGTACACACTGGACTCTCGAAGAAAGTCCAGTAACATCCGGTGGTGCGGCTCAAAAATTCATTTTTCAACATCTGGTGGTACTGATCCGGAGTTCCCGGGTTCGAACCCGACCGCGGCGGCTGCGTTTTTATGGAGGAAAAACGCTAAGGCACCCGTGTGCTGTGCGATGTCAGTGCACGTTAAAGATCCCCAGGTGGTCGAAATTATTCCGGAGCCCTCCACTACGGCACCTCTCTCTTCCTTTCTTCTTTCACTCCCTCCTTTACCCTTCCCTTACGGCGCGGTTCAGGTGTCCAACGATATATGAGACAGATACTGCGCCATTTCCTTTCCCCACAAAAACCAATTATTATTATTATTAACATCTGGTGGACGGCCTGGGGGCGTTTATGCTGTCCAGCAGATTTTATCCGACTGTGATAAGCAGTCCATTGTTGAGTTGAGGAAAACGATAGCGTTTAGACGCCAACTGGACAGCTTTATTCCAGCCCAGCGAATGCCGGCCCGATCACGAGCACCAGCCGCCGCCAGTCTCACGCGGGAGCACCCCCGCGCAGCCAAGCCAAGACAAGCCACGAAGACGGCCTAGCCACTGCATGTGGCTACTGCCTACAACACATAACGAAAGAAAAGGCAATCCAAAAAAAAAGGTTGAAAATTCTTGGAAGGAAAAACAAGGTAAATAACACCACCACGTCCTGTTTCATTTCCATGTCTGTGTTGCATCACCGCATACAGTCCGTTAGCCTTCTGTCATAGCCTGCAACCTATTTAGAAGCATTCATTTCCGCTGGGGCAATGAAGTGCGGGCGAACTAGCAGTCAACATCTTTCGCAGATATAAATCCTGTAAATTGTGCGCCTTTTAGCAGTAGAATAAAGAAGAAGAAAGCATTCCCGCGTGAGGCTACTCCTGTGACCGTCGTCTTCGCTCACGTGACGTTCCTGCGAACGCACAAGTCTCGGTGCAGCGCAGTGGGCCTAACGTGAGCTGGCGTGGCAAGGGCCGATGGAGCAAAGCCCGTTCCGCAATGTGCTCAGGCGGAGCCGCAGGCACGAGTTGTGCCTGCAGTGCCTGCGAACCGTACAGAGGAGCGTCGGAAAGCAGGCCAGGCCGTACAATGCCTCCCGTGTCCAGATGATGGCGTTCGTTCGGGAGGTCTTCGGCGAAGACGTGTACACGGCCTGCACACAGCAGCTCCAAGACGGTAAGAAGGCTGACGGCGACGTGGAAGAAATGCGGTTCCACTTTCGCGTGAGGCTGCTGGACGCCGAGGGACTCTTTGACTCTGGCTATCGGCGGTACGCTCATTGTCGACTTTGGGCGGACGAGGGTGACGGCAAAGCTACGGAGGCATCCAAGCGCAAGTGGTTCCCAGATTCAACGGCGGAGTTCTGCGTAGAAGTTCCGGATCCGTCGACGAGTAGCCTCGTCCTCGAACTGCTGGCCAGAGATCCACAAAACGTTTGGGGCGCTCTAAGAAAGCTCGCTCGCCCCAGCTCACCGAGGGCATTTCTGGCGTCCCTGAGGCAACTGCTCAGCTACTACTTCAAACCTGAATCAACGCTGATGGTCGTCGGCCGACTCTCGAAGCCGCTGCAAGATATACCCTGCGTCGGCGTGGAAGAGTGGTACGGTCTCGTGGACTCCGCTGGTCGCAACGTGGACAGCAAGGTCCAACTTTCCGTCACCTTCCACACCGTGTCGACCGCTGACGTCAGCGTCCTGGAGAGGATACGCGAGCACTACGCGCTAAGTTTCGTCTTCCTGGAGCACAACGTCGAGAATACTGCGGAAGACAACGTAGCCCGCTGGACCATGTGGTCAGACTGTGTGGGCAGGCGTGGCTTAACACTGCTTCGTCAGCACGCGTTGCAGAATAACATGCAAGACGTGGAAGCCCAGTGCTGCTACTTGCAAGCGGTCACCGAGCACCGGATGAAAGTTAACACGCAAATAAGTTACGTGGTGATGTATCTACTCCTGAAGGAGCTTCAGATGGAAATGGGCAACAAGAGGCACGATTTCGTCAGCGACGCTCTCGACCGACTTATGCAGGGTTTGTCGGACCACATAAACACCCAGCTGGTGAACCTCCACGACCATTATTACTTGGAGTTCGAGCTGCACACAACGGACCTCTCTGGTGCCCTGTCAGTGTGCGCATTGATGGAAGTCATGAGCTCTCTACCCATTGTAGAGTCCGCTCGAACCGCACTGCAGAAGAACGAGAAGCAGTGGTACGATAAACTGGCGCAGTCATGGGAAGAAAAGGCCACGCTGTCTGTCATCGCTTCCACGCTCCATGAGATTAGGAGCCACCATCAGAAGGCTAACCGTCTGTTCCAGCAGTCCTGGAATGAGACGTACACCAACATCGTCATAAAGGAGCTAGATGATTTCCTGGTCTGCAGTCTCCGGCCATGGGTTGTTCGACAGATCGATGATGTGGTTGCTTCAGTGCCTGGAGAAAAAGAAAAGACTCTGGCTTCTATTGAAGCATTCTCCGTGATCAAAAATTTCCTTGAAGGCATATTCCTTGTGCTCGATGTCGACGCCGAAGGTCTACGCATCCACCGGTTCCGAGAGTGGTTTGGGCCAAGAGCCGTTGACCGCTGGTTTCAGCTGGCATCGCGGGCGAGTGCAGTGGTTGTAGACTTCGTGGCTAATGATGACCTTCTACCCTGTGACACAAACGTGAAGTACAGCTCCTCGTTCATGAAGGTGGCAGAGGCCGTGGATGCCAACGTTGTCAAGCTTTGGATAATCTTGGACTGGGCAGAGAATGCGTGTAGCTTCGCGTTCGTCGACAGCGTGCGGGTGTGGGTATCCGCCTATGCTGCAGCAATCGAAAACAAGATCGACCAAGAGAGCTGCAGTGAAGGCATAGGGAGCGGTGCAATACCTGCCAGACAGTGCGTTGCTGTGAACGACCTGATGGCGGTCTACAGGTACGTCGAGCAGATACGTGCGAAAATCGTTGACCGCTATCTCTGCTCCAGCCAAGGCCTGTCCCGGTTCGCGGATGTTGACATCAGAGTCCGAAACGCCCTGAACCTCATCAATGCTTCCAAGCAGCGCCTTTTGGACTACATTGTGCGTCGACTCCTACCGGAAGTGGAACTGCGGCTCGAGAAGATCCTTCGCGCACAGACCACCTTGGCGCAGGAAGCAGACGTGGACGTCCTCCTACGCAGCGTTATGGCCTGCGTTACTGCGCTGAGTGTCAACCTGGAGGCCGAGGCCTTCGAGGCCGTGCTCTGCTCGCTGTGGGACAAGATGACAACTCTTATCAAGCAGGCCATCTCGCGAATGCGCACGCGTTGTGGCGTCGACGTAAGAGCCTACTCGGTGTCTTACCTCGGGCTCTCCGCCGTCATTCAGCAGCTGCCCAAGTGCTTCACGACCAAGGACTGTGGGGGCCTCCCGCCAGCGGCCATGGCGGCTGACGTTTCGGCTCGGCTTCGAGAGCTTAAGGAAGTGATCAGGGATCAGAACGGCGCTGGAGACGTCTGATGATGCCTGTGACGTCTAGTTTCTTGTCTTCGCCCTAAGTACTCCCGACTGGTGGCTTAAGCGTTGGAGAATTCGCATTTGCGTATTTTTTTCTCACGATTAAACCAGGCCCATCTGTCGCTGTCTCTGAGACTATGTATGTGCTCTAATGTTGCGTCGCAACCTCCTAAATGCTTGAACAAGCGTAAATATGTACCTTAGATAAAACTCTAGAAATTCGAATCTGACTGCTCTTTTTTCCTGCCATAGAATTGGCACACATGAGCTTAGGCGTTGGGGCGCACACTTTATTTCTCGGCACCACTTTTGTAAAGGTGAATCGGCATAGCCACGCCGCGTTCTAACCTTTAACCTGTGAAGTAAGCGGGGTGAGTGCAAACATCATTGCATTTTTGTTTTTGATACGAAGGGCAGCAAGTTTCGGTGCTTGAACGAGACTGTGGGCCCTTATTTGAATACCTTAGAAGCCCTGGCCGTTGCAGTGGGCCTTCTGGGAGCTGGCAATACATTTTTACTTCTACCTGGCGAAACACATCGACTAAAGGTTTACAGATTATTCAAGCCTGAATGATATGCTTCTATATTTTGTTTATACTAATACCATAGCCAAGTCAAAGTTCCGCAAGCTGTCTCGTTTGCTGGTATACTTCAAGGATGGATAGCATTGAACATCGTATTGAATGTAGGCATCGAAATCCGAGCTGCTGATCTGCCCAAAACTTGTAGGTTAGCTGTAAGTCAGGTACTTTGCGGAAGTCGAACAGCTGAGCGCTGCTCAATAGAAATTTGTGGTGAAGCAAGTTCTACGTCGCCGCCGATAGGTGACAACGCATCGTTCACTGACAGGGCCTGCGCCGGTCCGCATCCAAAGGCTGGTCGCAAGTCATGCCCAGATTTCAATTCTGTGTCTAGCAACTGGTGCGAGAAAAGAGACTGGTTAATAGACATGAAAAGAGCCGAGTCGGTCAGAAAAAAATGCGAGTTAGTGACATCTTAGTTTAAATTAAGAAATTAAGGAATGGCAGGGCATGTAAAACAGAGAAGGTAACAGGTGGTTACTTAGGGTAACGGAGTATACGTGTGCCACGTGAAGGCACACGTAACCAGGGGCGCCAGAGATTCTGATAACGAGATGGAACGTGCGCGATAAGCTTAACCGAAGGTCAACGGGAGAGCCCTGGATCCTTTTGTGGACGTCGTTAAGCTGATTATGATAAAAAGGAATGCGTTATTTTCTTTGTTTCGCCAGTCCTGGAAACGATAGTGCCCGCCACACAGCGTTTAATTAAGCGGTATCGATGAGGTCACATCCAAATCCAAACCAACCGAAACAAGAACCAAAACCAGATATACAGCATATACGTGCGTAGGCGGCGTTGTGAAGTGCTTATGAATGATTTTTTTTTTTGCAAGATTAGTCTGAGCATACTATTCTGGAACCACGTTGACAAGGAGAATTGCGCCATTCCTGCTCGACTTTGGCGCAACAGTTTGCATGCTAGTAGCACTGGAGTCGCAGTTACCGTCACTGCCGCCGTGACCATGACTGAGGCGGGCGACTCGGATCATGTGTCTTTTTACGATAATGAATGATACCGGCTAGGCTGGCTGCGCCTTGCACCGCACTACGTGGACGCACCAATAAGAGATGGCGGGAGCGCATGTTTTTGACTGGTACGACTGGACTAGCCAACACATCCTCAAACTGACACAACGGGCAAGGGTATAGACCAATATCATCATCACAAGAGAAAAGCAGGTCTATGACACATGACACGTGGTACTGCCGCAGTCAAAAACAACAGCTAGAAGAGGGTGGTAAAAAAATTATTTAGGGTAACGATGACATTTGAGCTTGTTGGTTCATACTTCTGACCAGTAGAGCAACAAGACAAGAGACCGGTGAAGGGTATGTCCTCTCGTTCACCGGTCCCTTGTCTTGTTGTGCTACTGGTCAGAAGAAATATTCATTTAGGGTTAGCTATAGCCGTCCATAATGGACGGAGTCCTCAGTCCAGGACACCGATAGCTGACGCGATCCGGCGCTCCTGCTTGAGCAGCTGCAGCCAGCAGGCGGCGTGAGGCCGGTAGCGTGGACTTTCATCAGGGGCGCTAGTGTGCTATTCCCGAGCAGCAGACAAGCAGACGACGCAATGCCACTGTGTCTTCCAACCGTACCTCTGCTCCGGTGGTCGCTATTCTTCGAAGTCGTTTGTTCGTGCGTGGCAGAGGTTAACGTCCGAAATCTGTCGGCATTATTCAGGTTCCGTATCGATGGCGACCTGCCAAGGGTAGGCGAGTGGCTCTTGGGAAATGCCGTCGCCACCTGGCGGCTTTCTACGCATGTCTAATGCAAAAGCCCCTCTTTTTACATTGTCCTTGTTTCGAGCGCACCGTAATATTGGCACAGTGATGACGTTGCCTTGCTGAGTCACTCAGGAGGTGAACTGCAAAGCATGATCAATGATTTAGACAGGCAGAGCAGAACGATGGGTCCAAAAATTAACATCCTTAAAACCAAAGTAATGTTCAACAGCCTAGAAAGGGAACAGCAGTTCACAAATGGAAGCGAATTGCTGGAAGTGGTAAGGGAATACATCTACTTTGGGCAGGTAGTGACCGCTGATCTGGATCATGGCAGGGAAACAACTAGAAGAATAAGAATGTACTGGGATGCATATGCAGGTTCCCCAAATCATGACCGGTAATTTACCAATATCCCTGAAGAGAAAAGTATACAGCAGCTGTACTTTACCAGTACTCACCTACGGGGCAGAAACGTGGAGGCTAATGAAAAGGGTTCAACTTAAAGTAAGGACAACGCAGCGAGCCATGGAAAGAAAAATGATAGGTGTAACGTTAAGAGACCGGAAGCGGGAAGAGTGGGTGTGGGAACAAACGCAGGTTAATGACATCCTAGTCGAAATCAAGAAGAAGAAATGGGCTTGGGCAGGGCATGTAATTTGAAGGCAAGATAACCGCTGGTCCTTAAGGGTAACGGAGTGGTTTATGTTACTTTTGTTTTATGGAGTAGCGGGGGTAGCTGAAAGTTGGGTTGGCGGATGAGATTAAGAAGTTTGCGGAGACGTGGGTGGCGGAGCTGGCAAGGACAGGATTATTTGGAGATATATAGGAGAGTGCTTTGTTTGCCCTGCAGTGGGCGTAGTCAGGCTGATGATGATGATGTAATATTGGGTGCTCATTTGCGGCGTACGCATGCTCACAGTCAGTTCCTACAAAGGTTGCAAATGTGGCATTTCACGCTAAGGCTGTGCCCAACCGTTCCATTGTGCTTACAATTCCCAACGGGACAACAGAGAAGAGCACACCCACAGCAGTGGCATCGTCCACGGGCGTATAGACACGCGCCATCGGTAGCCTTTGTCTGGGGCTTCCAAAATATGTCGCCAATGCTGTTCTGCACCTTGAGGCGCGAATGCCTTCGTTATCAGCTAGGTTTCGCCTTTTAACAGTTCAAACATTTTTAAAATTGTGCGACTCACCTCTTCACGCTTCCAGTATAATATTTCTTAGTCAACCTTCCGCCTTTTTTGGTGCTGCCTGGTCTCGATTTCATACCCCGCAGATATGTTACGTGCAGTCCCTCCTTGATCACATAAATATTCATTTCACTGATGTCCGCCAAATATATAACAACTCCTCATCTGTCCAGATTGAATTCGATGACATTTTCCCATCGAATGCAAAGCTGCAGCCCTTCCCGCTTCTTCAGGGTCTATTGCAGGACCACCTAAGGTCCTTTCCCTCTCATGTTCTTATTGCTACCGATGCCTCGCAGGATCGCGAAAAGGCAGGTGTGGGAATTTTTTCACCTTCACTGGATTGGTCTTTTTCTCTCCGTCTTCCTGACTTCACTCCAATTTTTCTGGCTGAATTATTAGCAGTAATCTTAGCCTTACGAAAATTAGAATCTACCGTTTCCCAGGTCGTGGTTATGACAGACTCTCTGTCCATTTGCTCTTCCTTATCCTCACCCACTGACTCTCGGCCATTACGCCTCTTTAAGTTCCTGATTCCGCTGCATCTAAATTCGGTAAGGTTGCTTTGGGTACCAGGTCACATGGGCTTTCACTTAAATGAGGTTGCAGATTCCTTAGCAAGAGCCTCTCTCAGCGGCCCAATTGTTGCTGTCCTACCATCGTGTGCATATACAGCTGCGGTGAGGTTTCGCAGCTACACAATATTTCAGGAATTTGCTGCCTCGGCTCTTACATCATCTCCCGAATATCAGCATCTTCTGCATCCTTGGAGTAGCAAAGCCTGGCGCTCACGCAGACTAGAGGTCTCTTTCACGCGTTTGCGTTGCCGGGTTCCCCTTCTAAATTTCTACCTTCACAGATCTGGACTGGCAGCTTCCCCACTGTGCCCTTTTTGTGCCGAAACTGAGACAATGGATCACTTCCTGCTGTTCTGCCGCCGCTTTTCTCATTTGAGGAAGCGTATTTTGCAAATTCCATTTCATCAACTGGGCTTGCCTGTGTCTTCCGCGGTTGTTCTTTCCATGGGCGCTTCTTTTCTTGGACGAAGCGACAGGAGTGTGCGCTCTGCTGTGCAAAATTTTCTTCAAGAAACGCAGCGACTCCCATTCTAATTTTTTTTCCCGATCTCAGTCAGTAAGACATTGCAACATTACAGGCATTGTGTACTATTATGCACATCAAGCAATTGTCCCGTCTTCGATCTCCAAGTTAACTGAATCGCTTTCCTTCCCTCTTCCAATCAATCAGACTACATACTATTTCCACTGCTTTTCCCGTCAAAAATTTCCTGTATCCAGTAATTAACCGCCTGTGTCTTGGCCACTCCCCCGTAGTGGGTATGTGCCAGCAACGTTTGAGGCCTTCCTTCCTTCCTTCTTCCGACACAGAGCGAGGCGGACAAAGAAGAAGAACCGAACTCGTCTTTGCGTTCAGGCCTTTTGCTGTTGCGGTGTAATGAAGCTTTCTTCTCCGGCAGCCGATCAGGTGAGGAGTCGGCAACCATAAACTTTGCATAGCATAGCCAAGGGGAAGCAGCGCAGCTGCGGGCCTATATCTAGAGTTTACTGAGACGCGAGGCTGGCTACTGCATTGGAACAGCGGAGCTCCGGACACTTCCTAGAATCGTGATGGACGCAGCAGTTTTTTTTTACTTGTGCACTATTTGAGCCACGAATCTTTATCCACAAAATGTTATTTTTCGCCCCAAGTATTCAGAGGCAGAGCTGCCTAGGTGTGACATTGAACGTGCGATTTCAGAAGCTCTACTAGCGTTGTAGAAAAGCGTGGTTGCCATTAACGGGAACCTATGATCAGCCACCTTCAGTGTTCAAGTGTACGTGAGCAGCTGTTTCGTCCGAAGTGACTAAACACAGGATGTTTCCCTAATCTCATTTATCTACTTGCGTTGTCGCAACCTATGTACACTGCGAACAGGAACTTTTGTTTTCTCGCAACCAGCAAATTATGCTGGCTAAGCCAATGAAGTGGATTTATATTAGGATGCTTGAATGTGCTCAACGTAATCAATACCTATTAGGAAGACGAGTAAGAAGTTTGTTGGCTGTCAGGCCAAACTCTGTAGTTACGAATCTAGGGCCAGTGAATTGCCGTTTTGGAATGATTCGATAATTTGAATCATTCCATTTACTTCAAAATGACCTAGAGGCTCAGAATATCGCCTTATTCTTGTTTACAGAAAATGGAATCCGCGCCAAATAGCTCGGACAAGTCGGCCGGGCCAACTGCTGCTCCATCCGGTGTGGTCGATCTGCCAGAGGGCGCTCCGGCAGCCAGGCTCTGCCATATGGTTCAGAGGCCCGACTACGACGGCTACGGCTTCAAGCTGCTCGCTGTCAAGCAGCGTAGCCTGCCGTACGTGCTCGCCGTGGAACCGGGAAGCCCGGCGGAGGATGCTGGGCTTCGACCCAACGACATCATCGTTGAGGTGCGCGCAATAGACGTTCACACGCCAGCAGAGTGACAGCGTGGTCTAAGCAGTTCGAGTGTGCGGAAAAGAGACGCCATGCACTCTTCTTGAAGAAAAAAAAACCTGATCGTAACTTGAGCGAAATGCGCCGAAACGGACCCAGATATACTGAACGCCAAGTTTATGAACCAAACGAAGAATGCATAAAAGCATACTTACTTTGCTTTCGAGGTGTCCTTCTAGTTTGTAGTTGCTTAATACTCTAACTTTCGCTTCTTCTTCATCGAATGCGCCCGTCTTTCAGCGGCCGGCAACCACAATCCAGTAGTAATTGTGTACCTTCATCCCATACGAATCAACCTTAATTCAGCACTCTAAGGCGTCAGTGCTGGAATGCTTGGCGCGCCACTGCTGTATAGCAAAGGAATATCACTCACGGATTTCACTTGTCGTTACTTAACCAGAAGTATTACAATCTGTTCAGCTCGCACCTGACATGGAGGCAAAGGTACACTCTGAGATAAACAATCAAAACCTGTTGGAAAACAGCCCTTTATTCACATGCTTCTAAAAGAGGCGTGTTAAGAGACGACGCTTAGCCCTTACATCCCCAAAAGGGGCGTGTCAAATGGTACGAATTCCGGAGTGCAAGAGATCGTCGCTTTACGCTACACTATCAAATTTACAACAGCAGAGCACCGTCGATGCCGCTTCCAAATACTGTCCGCACGAGCAGCAGCGGGCCTCTGGAAGCGCAGATGCCTACACGCGTTTTCGGGGCTGCAGGTCAACGGAAAGAGCTTGAGGGGCGCCGTGCACCAGGACGTCGTGCAGCGCGTCAAGGCGATACCACACGAGGCTCGCCTTCTGGTGGTGGACTGTGACACCGCGGCCTGGTACGAGGAACACGGCATCGACGTCCGTGGCGACCTGCCCAACATCATCCGCATAAGCAACGCCAACGCGTCGCCGAGCAAAGCCGGCAAGGCCAGAAAAAAGTCGTCAAGCAGCGGTTCATCCTCGGGCGGCCTGACGCCAGCTGTGAGTCCTGCCAGTGCCTGCTGTGTTCTTTCGGTGCCCGAGGAACGAGAAGAGAATACACCGAGGGTACAAGGCGGCATCGCAGTGAGCCGACGTCGAAATATGCCTCCCTGTCGCTCATCGCGGTCTTCCCCGTACCATCGGCACAGTTGCTGTGCGATGTCAGTGCACGTTAAAGATCCCCAGGTGGTCGAAATTATTCCGGAGACCTCCACTACGGCACCTATTCTTCCTTTCTTCTTTCACTCCCTCCTTTATCCCTTCCCTTACGGCGCGGTTCAGGTGTCCAACGATATATGAGACAGATACTGCGCCATTTCCTTTCCCCCCAAAACCAATTATTATTATTATTATTATTATTATTATTATTATTATTATTATTATTATTATTATTATTATTATTATTATTATTATTATTATTATTATTATTATTATTATTATTATTATTATTATTATTATTATTTACCATCGGCATGAGAACCCGGTTTTATTTGTGTGTGGTGCCGAGTATTTTGAACGTTGGCGGTGCAATGATTAGGCAGAAAAGGAGAGACATGCGAGTGGGGCTTGCCGGGCCCAAAATTAGTTTTCCCGTTCGCTGCTCGGGCTGAAATTTTGAAGCTGCACTCGCACATGTAGGCACAAGTCCAGGCGACGGCTCTGTTGCAAGGCAATCTGGTATGCAAAACGGGCGTACAGAACGCCATGTGAGGTTCTATTTGGCATCAGAAGAAGTGAATGCGTGCGAAAAGTATTTACCTTCAGAGCGTCGGGTGCTTCATGGAGAGTGGCTTCACATTATTGTACCAACGTGCATCATTTCTGTTGGTGGTGCTGAATGCATAGCTTAACCAGAGGATGCCTTAGAAAATACACAAAGCTATAAGCTTCGTCATTTTTCGGCGGCCTAGCTCGCTGTGATAGTCTTCAGAATTTCACAGTTTTTACGCACAGACAGCTGTAACCGCATGATCAACCGTCATTGTGAGTGGTCCCGGGAGAGTTGAATTCTCTTTCAGTGTTTTCGTCATCAAATTCTCTGAGAACCTAGAAGAAAAACAGCAACTGCCGTGAGGGGTTCGATGTGCAACCACTTTGCCGAATAGCGGGAAGCCGTTTTTCTCAAGTAATTGTTGCATATATCTCTTCGTTGGGGAATAACCCTGCAGTTTTCTTATTTTCAGCCGAGCTGCACAGAGGAACGGAAGCAGCAACAAGGCATTTTATCGCTCTTCAGTCGTGCACTAACACGCAAGAACACGCTGGTCACGCCCAACACAGCACCGAAAAAAATTACAACAGCGGCAACGAACATCTTTAAAAATTAAGCTCACGAGCAAGCGAAAAGCATATTAATCTTGTTTATGTGGCGCCCTCATGCGGTCGCCAAGCGCGGAGACATGACGGCGTTTCGAAGGCGTATTGATTGGTACTTAAATAATGATAGGAAGCCCTGGTCACGCTTGTAGCACATTCCAGACTGCCACGCAGGTGTTATCACCAATCAACAATTGACCCCGCAGTGCGAAGGCATGCCCTGCATGACTGCGGAAATGGAACATTCACTCTCGATAACACCCGTGTTTGCCTAAATGATTCAATACTACTGATTCAAGTACTACTGAAGCCCCCTCTGGCAATACAAAGGTAGACTAAATGGAACTGAACTACGATTTTAATTGAAATAAAATACAATATTTCGAGTGCTCAGCCTTCAATGTGTCTGGCGCTCTGTGATACCTGTTATTAGTATGGTTTTAACTGGAAGAGCACATTCATATAAATCTGTCAATGCTTATCCTCCTCGCATATTCTTGAACGTGTACGGAACAAAGTATTATACGCACACCATGGGGCAGAATTCTGTGAAGGCCACCTTCTCAAATTATTGCACTTCATTCCTTAACAACTATGCGTGCCTGTCCATAGCCGCAGTTCAAATGTGTCAGAGCATCTGACTTTTATCACCTTCTGATATTGTTGCGAAAACTAGTGCATTTCATTGTAGCTGAAGTTCGACAAAACTTGCCGATACACTAGCGGTATTCTGGGTGTAACTACTGCAGAAATGCATTCCTCCGAATTGCCTCCATTGTCCTGATTGCGATTTCTGATCGCCTACTACTTCTTCTTCTCCTTCTTTACTATCTTCATTTATTCCTACCTAGATATCATTTATTTTGTCTTCTTTTTTGGTGGGCTTGGACAGAAAACCGCGAGCTGGACGTATTCGCACGCCTTGCCTCTGCAACCACTCGCCTTGCTGCAGTTTCCATGGAAGCTCATGTCTTTTATTGATGCGATCTTCTTTGTCTGTTACTTCTCTCTGTATCTTCATCCTCCTCTCCTTCCAAGCTTGACTGGACAGCATGCATAACCTCTCCTCTTCCCCGAGCCGAGGTATGCTGCGAACGCTCTACGGGACATTGTATACCCTATAACATGGGCGCTTTTTATTGTTATTCAGGTGAGCTTTGACATGGACTGCCCATTATTTGGCATGCTAGCCTGTAAAATGCACTTCTTCCCTAGAATACACCCCTTGAATCAGCGCTGCCTCCTGCTCAGATGACGTCAAGCGGACGCCGCTGTTGTCTTGGGCGCGCAGGAGCTTGCCGGCGGGCTCCGTCTGTGCTACCTGCGCAAGTGGCCAAGCTTCGAAGGTTACGGCTTCAACGTGGTCTCCGGCGAGGAACGCTGGAGATACTACATCGCAAACGTGGCCCCCGGCAGCCCCGGCGAACTCGGTGGCCTGCGAGAAGAAGACAGGCTTATTGAGGCACGTGCGATTGATTTCGGGGAGACGGGCCGTTAGACAGTGAAGGCTGTCGACCCTGTATCGGGACGCCCAGCTGATACCGTTCACAATAGGTGACTATCGATGAACTCAAAGACAAAATACAACGAAGGAGACACATAAGACGATTGTGACACGTCTCCTCCGTTGTCGGTTGTCTTCGTTTTTCGCGCTAATTTTTTTGCATAATGCATCACCAACTAGCCCCGACAGCACGCCCTTCTAGACACGTAGCTGTGCTTTAAGGTTCAGCAGCTTGAACCTTGAGGCTGTTTGGCTGCTGCACTTCCTGCATAAAAAAAATATTTTTGAATAGTGAAATATTTGCCCCACTGAAGGTCATGCAAAATGTTTGGTTTCTTTTTCCCTTCGCAATATATACATAATTGAATTGAATTGAAAAAGAATAATGACGGCAGTGTATCTGCAACCCAACAGTTTGGGTGTGGTTTGTCTGATAAGTACGCGTTATTCCCGGTTACACCTTAGCTATCTAGCCGTCACTGCTTATTTCTTAAGCAGCTAGAAGTATGTGTGATTCAAGTGTTGAACATATTATCGTGACTGACTTTCGTGGCCATGTGATTTTTTTTTCAATTCTCATTTGGTTTTTTACATGGCCACAAAGACTGCATTTGTCGCCCTCATGCCTTTACAGGCCTGTGCTTTCCAACAACTCCTAAGCTCCTCCATTCATTCATTCATTCATTCTCATTAGAAGTTTGTACGCCTGTTTTTTGTGACATTAGTGCTGTTGCGGCATTTCGTGCGGCTTATTGGTGGGATGCTATTCTAGTGACTTCTCTCGCTTTTCTTCTGTGTTGTTATTTTCTTCAGTCAAACGTGAGTAGGCAAGATAACTTCAGACGCACAAGGTAGGCCCCAAGCGCGCCTTTTGCCATGCTCTTAGAATCACAAGAATATAACTTAGGCATTTGAGAGAAGCCCATGCTCTTTTTGTCTTTATCAACTTGACATTTTTCTTTTGCAACCAAACTGGGTTTTTGTTTTTCAACCAACAGCACCTGTTGTCATTGCCCGCAGCAGCAGACTAATATAGTGCTTGATTCATGTGCGTGTAATGAATTCCATTACATTTTAGCCTGTACCTTTATGCTTCGCTGATCGTCTGTTATTCCTCGTGCTATGTTGAACAATGCCCGAGTTTGCTTTGTGTACCAGCGCGTTTGCACAGTTCTTGATTCCTCTTGTGCCCAAATGTTAACTCAACATTGCCTACTGTACCTTTTCTATTTCTTATCGTGTTGCTGCTTCCTTTGAACAACCCCCCCCCCCCTTTCCACGTGATGTCGTGTTCCGGGTGAGTAAATAAATAAAATTAAACAAGCATCTGCTCGGGTGCTCGTGCGAGCAGGTGAACGGGATGCCGGTGCAGGGCAAGACCTACCGCGAGGTGATGAAGCGCATCGAGCAAGAGCCGCACCAGGTGGACCTGCTGGTCATAGACCGAGAGACGGACGAGGCGTTCGCCAGCCGCAGGGAGAAGCCCAGCGGCCAGGCGGACGGCGTGCTGCGACGCTGGACGCCTGCGCGGCCTCCGCGGCCGACCATCGGAACAGCCAGTCAGCAGGTCACGCCGAGACACCCTTTTTTCACTCCGGCTGCGGAGCATACGCAGCTCAAGCGGCAGCTTGCCCTTACAAAAATTTCTATAGACAGCCTATAGACTTTCCATAGACTTCTGTCTACAAAGTTTATAGGATGTCTGTAGGCAAACCCTAGAAAACAGTCTGTATGCAGTACAAATCGCATACACAGTCTATAGACAATCTATAGATTTGTGGCCATACACTATTATTAAACTTTTGTCTATGACAGTCTGTATACTATGAATAGACAAAAATAAATATCTACAGTAAGGCAGTAGAGTCTATAAGAGGTCTATAGACTGTCTCTAGACCATTTTTGTAAGGGTGGGACCGTTGGTTTTCAGCATTTTTGGTAAAGTGAACAGTGCCCTGCAAGCAACAAGGGCACAGGGAGGCAGACGCCCGCCTTGTATGGCTGCCTGTGCCCCGCATGCCTTTCCTGGAAATTACGTAAAAGCGAAGGACTTGCTGTGACATCTTTCGCGAAGTCAGGTTAACTGCACCCGGTCAAATGAATTGTTCACCGGACCAGTACCAATTTTCGACGGACAAGTACCATCGGAATAGGGAGAAAGCTGGACAGCGAGTGCTGCTCGAGATACATGAATGCGTAGTGTCGCTTTCTTCGCATGCCGCCGAGTGGACCCGCTTGAAATCATTGTGCGCAGCGACTTCAGAAGCGCTAGCCAAGCACACACTCAACGTCTTTCGCACTCTTTTTGAACAGTGAGGCCGCTATGTCTTGAGAGGACGCATTGACAACTTTGGAGGGTGGTACACAGTATATGGCGGACCTATATGGAGATATATATTTTAAGAGATAGTCTTTCTGATCGATGCGAAAAGCAGATTCTTTTTTTTTTTTGTCTAGTTCGCCGAAAGCTCGGCAGAAAAATGACGCTGCACTTTACACGCGTTGCTTGAACGTGTACAGCAGGAGGAATGCGGGAATTTGATCTGCGATATTCTTAGCAAAGAAGCCATCGTCTCCTTCAGAAAGAAATGGTGGTAGTGTTGAGGAAGAATAAATAAATTAAATGGAGCGTAAATTCTTTTTTCTTTTATTACTCGCTTTTAGTTTATCTTTAACCTTACTGGTAAAATAATCTGTCTGTCTCACCACCTTGGAATGCGGTGTAAAATTGTTAATTCTAGAGTTTAACGTCTTGAAGTGGCACATGAGCCATGGGGGTCACCGTGTCGGAAGGCTCCGAATTAACTTACACCGCCTGGTGGTGGTGGTGGTGGTGAAAACATTTATTATTCTTAGAGAGAGGTGTTGGGGGTCGTGACCTGATGGGTCACGCCCTTACAACCACTAGGTGGGATGCCTAGTCAGGCACCCCATTGGCGGTTGCCGCATCCCGGGCGCGCAGCGTTAAGGCCCTTTGGGCCTCGAGGGTGCAGCAGCCGGACAGGGTCGCCTCCCAGTCCTCTCGGATGTGGTTTGGGATAGGAGGTAGGGATGGGTTCTGCTGGCAGGCCCACACCATGTGGTAGGTGTCAGACACCTCCCCACAGTGTGAGCACCGCCCGTCGAATTGAGGATCGAAATGCTTTAGAGTTGCCGGGCACACAGCATCGTGCTAGTGAGCAGGCGCAGGAGTACTCGCTCGTTGGCCTTCCCCAGCCCTTGGTACGGGGTGCATCGTGCTAGTGAGCAGGCGCAGGAGTACTCGCTCGTTGGCCTTCCCCAGCCCTTGGTACGGGGTGTGAAGAGTTTGGTGCGTGGATTTGTAATAATCGCATATTTCCTTAAAAGTGTAAACCGGATTGAAATCGGAGTCCTTGTCAGCGTCGGGTCCCGTGGGAAATGCCCAGAGAGAGAGCGCGCAGGCGGCGACGTCGGCTGC
Source organism: Amblyomma americanum (assembly GCF_052857255.1). Lineage (NCBI taxonomy): Eukaryota > Metazoa > Arthropoda > Arachnida > Ixodida > Ixodidae > Amblyomma > Amblyomma americanum. The sequence goes on from NC_135498.1 coordinate 7,977,452, forward strand.
TTCGTTTCCGTGGAGGCCTTGGTGACCTGGAGCCCATATAATAGATCGGTGCGCAGGATCCGAGTAATAATAATAATTGGTTTTTGGTGGAAAGTAAATGGCGCAGTATCTGTCTCATATATCGTTGGACACCTGAACCGCACCGTAAGAGAAGGGATAAAGGAGAGAGTGAAAGAAGAGAGGAATTTGTCGATGCGATAAGCCAGGGGAGTAGCCCACCCTTGCTCGACGTTTCGGCAAGCCCCTCGCGAGTCGGTGATTATGTATTTGGCGGAGGAGTCGGAGGCTGCCAGGGCGATGGCAACCTCTTCTGCCTGAACTGCTGACAGGGCCTTTAAAATAAGGCCGTCTACTGTTTTGCCCTCGTGGACGACCGCGGCCGTGTACCACCTCCTGGGGGCCAAGCCGGAGATGTCTACGTAGAAGACTCCCGACTTTCTCCCAAAATGGCGGTCCAAGGTTCCGCCCGCGCCAGTCGCCTGCCATTATGGTCATCTTTGGACAAATTGGTGGGTAGAGGCCGCACGTGGAGGGCGCGTCTCCAGTGTACGAGAAGGCGGCATCTCTCCTCTGTGAATTGGGTGTGCTGTATGTGAAGACGGGCTAGAAGGCGGCAACCCGACCCTGTCTTTGTGAGACGAGTGTATTGGTTGTTGAGGTGGGCCTCCCGAAGCTCCCGGAAAGAGTTCACCATCACCAGTGCCATGAGGTGCCTGGTAGAGGTAGAGACCGGGAGGTCTAGCGCTCGTTTCATGATTTTGCGGAGGATGACCTAGAGGACATCCTCTTCCTTTTTCCGTAGGTGGAGGTAGGGAGTTGAATGCGTTCGCCGGCCGCAAGGCGTCTTTGCGTCGTAACTCACCGCGTTTGTTGGAAACCCGGCGGACCATGCGGCCCACCTGGTCCCCCACCTGCGGAGCTTGGCGAGTGTTGTGTCGCAGCGTTGTTGGTTGCGTGAAGAGCCCGAGGACTGATTTCCTTAGATTCGTGAATGGGACCGCTTTGCAAGGAGAGGTGGATTTGTGTCGAGCAAGTGCGCGAGGGGCGCAGATGCACGAATTCCGATTTCTTCGGGGAGCATTGCAGACCACAGTCTCGGGAAAAGCGGTCCTCTATGCTAGCGGCCGTTTTCAGGCTGGTCTCTATGTCCCCTAGGCGTCCTTGCGTAGCCCAGAGGGTGATGTCGGCGTACAGCGCGCGCTGGACCCCTTCAACCGCACCCAGCAGGGCAAGTAGGCGCATCATGGCTATGTTGAACGGCAGAAGGAACAGCATCGCGCCTTGTAGAGTCCTCCTCGTGTCGAGCAGGAAAAGTCCATGCTCCTGGTCCGGTATTCGGATGTAGGACAGCCTATCCGTGAGAAATTGTTTCACGTAATTGAAAGTATTGGTGCCGTAGTGAGTTTGACTCAAGTGTGAGAGTATGACCTCGTGAGTTACGTTGTCGAACGCTCAAACTTTCAGGTCCAGCGCGAGGACAATTTTGTCGTTTGGGGGTGTGTGATGGGGTTCAGGATTTCACGGTCAAGTTGGAGCAGAACATCTTGTGTGGATCTGTGTGGGCGAAATCCGAACATGGTGTCCGCGAAGGTGCTGTTATTATTATTATTAATTGGTTTTTGTGGAAAGGAAATGGCGCAGTATCTGTCTCATATATCGTTGGACACCTGAACCGCGCCGTAAAGGAAGAGATAAAGGAAGGAGTGAAAGAAGAAAGGAAGAAAGAGGTACCGTAGTGGAGGGCTCCGGTATAATTTCGACCACCTGGGGATCTTTAACGTGCACTGACATCGCACAGCACACGGGCGCTTAGCGTTTTTCCTCCATAAAAACGCAGCCGCCGCGGTCGGGTTCGAACCCGGGAACTCCGGATCAGTAGCCGAGCGCCCTAACCACTGAGCCACCGCGGCGGGAAGGTGTTGTGCTATTCTAGGTATTCGGACAGCCGATCCCGCACCATCGTCTCCATCAATTTGCCCACACACGAGGTGAGAGAGATGGAGCAGAGGTTGTCCGTGTCGATCGGTTTCCCGGCCTTCGGGATGAAGGTGAAAAGGGCCGTCTTCCAGTCAATGGGGAGGGGGGTTTCCCCCGTCCAGATCGCACTGATGTATTCTAGAAGACACTGCTACGCTGAATCAGGAAGGTTCGCTAAAGGTTTGACGGTGACCTTGTCCCGGCCCGGCGCGGTGCCCCTCTTCATTTTGACCAGACTGGCCCACAGATCGTGAAGCTGGAAAGGCTTGTCCAACTCCGAGTTTTCCCTGCCTGCGTAGGAGTAGGCAGATCTGCGGCCGTCCTGAGTTGTGCACAGGTAGGAATCACGGAGCGCCTGTGCCAACTTCGTTGTATTTCCTTGGAACTAATACATGGCTTTGTGTAGTTGCTTCTGCGTTTCTGTGCGGGTCTCTGTTGGGTTGATGAGGGCTCGGAAGAGCCGCCACGTGTTGCAGCTCGACATTTGCCTCGTCGCCGTGTTGCAGCGGTCCACCCAGTTGGAGTCAGCGAGTTTGGCCGCGTATTCTGCTGCCTGCCGGGTGAGGTCCGCAATGCGCGCTTTGAGCTTCTTGTTTTGTTTCTGGCGCTTCCAGCGGCGCGTAAGGCCGCGGCGCACTTCCCAGAGGTGAAGGAGTTGGGTGTCCACGTCCGTGACCACCTCTGTGAGATGTATCTGCTTCTCATGGGAGCGAAGGTACGATATGACTGACCGGGACCTGTTCGTGTAGCCCTGCTCTGTGATGTTCGTGTTGGCGTCGGATGGGAAATATTGGCGAAAGGTGGTCCAATTGGGGATGCGTGCATGTGTGGTGGGGCGCTTTAGGGGGCGTGTGTAAACAGTGATGTTGAGGATGCAGTGGTCGCTGCTGAGGGTATCCCCGGTGTTCATTCAGTCTGCGTGTCTTATGTTGCGAGTGAAGGTGAGGTCCGGGCATGTGTATCGGATCACCGAGTTGCCTGCGCGGGTAGGAAATGTCGGGTCGGTGTTGAGGGTGAGCTCCAGTGTGGACGCCGACTCCGCCAGCATGCGTCCGCGTAATTCCTCCTTACGATAGCCCCATAGCTGGCTAGGGGCGCTGAAGTCGCCCACAATCAGCAGGGGCTCGCGACCCGCCTCTTTAAGTGCACTGCTAAAGAGGTCCGCGAAGGTCACTCGCTTCAGGTTTGGGGAACAGTATAGATTAAGTACGTGAAGGGGAGGATCCGATCGGCGAAGGGGAAGGATCCTTACCATGGCGTACGAGTACGGTATATTGTGATCGAGGTCAATTTCGGTGGCTATGTACGACTTGTGTATGAGGAGACACGACGAGGGATCTCGCTGGAACGTCGCGTAGTTAGTCAAGTTGGCCGCCGCTCCTGCCTCCTGAAGGGCGACCACGCGACACCGCCTGAACTTCTTTGACGTGTGCTGACATCGCGTAGCACACGCGAATTTTTCTATTTCGTTTCCATCGAAATACGTCCGCCGCTGCCGGGATTGAATCCGCGACCACGGAATCAGTAGCCGAACCTTTGAAATGTTACTCAGCTTTAACAAAGCTATAATGCTACTATGCCTAAAAAACTTTTTTAATATCATTTAAAGTCTTCACCGAATGACATGACACATAGCTCTAGGAAAAGCGCAGAGGGACGGGACTTTAAGGAAGATGGTCGCAAACACTACGCTTTATTATTCCTACCGATGCTGCAACACGTACTTTACTTGCCCATCAGGTGGTCGTTGTGGACCGAAAAAATTTCTCTTCCCCCCTTCTGTCCGCTTGCACCCACTCTTTCTCATTCAATCCACACAGGCGACCAGAGGCAGACTGGAGCGCACCGCGGCACCGGGGCCAAACGTCGCGGAACGTGAAATAACAGCGTCCAGTGAGAGGCATCACTACGTGGCCGAAGACGGCACCCTGATCGAGTACAGGGAGCCAAGCTTCTTGCGCCGCAGCGACCACGTGCCCGTTTTCACGGCGCCGCGCACTGCCAGACCACACATGCACTCGGGGAGCAGCAGTCTGACCTCCATGAGCATGACGTCCTCGGGGGCCATCACGCCTCTTGTAAGTGTCCGCCACCAGTCTAACGCTATTAATGCGTAAGCATTGGAAGCCTGCCCCCCTTGAAGAGTGTCCGGCGTTCGACGTAGTGTTGTTCGCAGTGGCCACCTGCTGCCTGTCATGTGCACGGTTGGCACGCGGCAGGGTCGAGACAGGGAAATCCCCCTCGGCAAGAGAGAGGAGGCAGAAGCCGGATGGTGGCTGCCACGGGAAGAACCCAAAACCAAAATTGACTATGAATATGACTCAGAAAAAATGCAAATAAATAACAGTGACCCCAAATATGACCTGCCGCCTATCATGGTTGGCAGGTACCATGACAGGTGGCTAAGTGGAGATGCTGAGATCCCCTCTCTGCTTGTGGAGGAGGGGACGGAGAAGCCCGAAGTTGGCTACCGTGGATGGATGGAATTCTGACGCCGGTGAAGGAATGCACTCCTGAAAGTGGTTGCTAGGGGAACTACCCGCGGGGTGGCTACCGTGGAAGGTGGAGGGTCAATCAGCCAATGGCAGTCAACTCTTGTCGTGCGTCTCTTGTTTGTGTTTGTCTGCCTTTATGCGCTATAATTTTTTCCGTCTCAAATAGTATGCACCAACTAGTCCAAATGGACGTTCTTTTCAACCATCTTTCGCAAAAATGAGCTAAGTCGGCAGCCTTAGCTCTTCAAGCAAGAAGACCTAGCGCTAACGCATTGTCATGGCATGATGGTAATTAAACGCCCCCGTATGGTGCTGTATCTTTTTGCTCTCCCGTGTTCTCAAATTTAGGCGCATACTAGTTTGTTTAGTGTGGCAAAGACTGAACGTAAAGCTTCTTCATTACTACCACCACGACGCCTCAACGCCAGGGTCGCAGCGGCGAGTGTGGTCATGAAAATTAAGACAGCAAGAATCCACACAGCGTGATTACTTGCAGATGCAGGCGCACAACTACCAATGCTGAGTATTTTTAAGTATGTATTCCGTTTTGAAGCCGCTCGTCAGCGTTAACAAATCTGAAACTGATGGCGGTTAGTGCACGGGCCAGTGCTTAGATTTTCGAGTCATACATACACTGCCTCCTTTGTCTAGGGACAAAGACGTAACCTACGCCCCATCAATACTCCCTTGTTGCGTGTATGTGCGTGTTGTTTTTAATCGTCATCATTCCTAGGAATTCGGGACAGCGCCTAGCCAGTGCCGTTAAGCCTAGCGACCTATGGCGCTTCAATGGCAGCCACTTGGTCATTCTCTTTCTTATTTACGTCACGAATGATATCAACGCGCTATTTTTTTCAATACTCTAAAGGCATGCTCCATGCGATGGCAGCCAAGGGAGCTAGAAACGCTTGTCCCGTCTGGTGATGTGTCATGTAGACAGTTAAGTTGATACGCCCAGCAGTAGGACGAGCACATCTCTCCCTCTTGAGATGTGCCGCTGCCTTTGCTTTCGTGGCCACACAGGATCCAGGCGAGGGTCTACGCCTCTGTCACCTGGTCAAGTGGTCCAACTTCGACGGCTACGGGTTCGCTATGACTCCCGACAGGAGGCGGACGGGGCACTTCATTGCCCACGTCGACATCGGGGGTCCCGCCCACCTCGGCGGCCTGCGGAAGAGGGACAGGATAGTCGAGGTACTCGAACTAGTCTCGGCTCTAAGGACGCACTGTTCTTCAGGCGAGGGAACTTTGTCCATTGTTTAACTTCATCCACCCTCTTTCTGCATCGTACATTGTAGCAACTGCTGAGGTGACAACACAGGCGAATGGTATGGTGCCCGAATCGTGTTTGCGCGCCGCCATGAGTGTAGTTTTTGACTACAGGCAGCACCCACAATCGAAGGCTCCTAAGATGTGCGCGTCTATATAGAGGCTTCCGCGAGCATGGCGCTTTCGAGTTAACATTCTTAGAGGCCGCAAACTAGCCTTGTCTGCAGAAGGTTGATACATTGTCACAACATAAGAAAAAAAGTCGCTAACTGCCAACGAAAACTTACAAATCTCAGCCGCATGATATGCTGAACAAAAGCAGTTGAGATTTCTGACAGGATGCTTTTGTCAAAGATAGGTCGCCGACCTGCAAGATAGCCATACCCAGCAATTCTGGACAAAACCATTACTGAGCGGGAAACCGTTTATGAACGCATTTTTTTTATATAATGCGAGATTTCATTATAACAATTAATATATCCGCAGATCACCCGACGGCGGTCATATTTTTTTATCTATTAACGTTTTTGCTATCGTCAAAAGCGTTTTCCATTGGCTTTCTATGGAAGTCTTAACTGTTCGATGAGATCAATGGAAACACTTTAAAAGAAAGATTTTGCTACATATCAGAATAATGGACCATTACCTTCAATATTTTCGTAACAGTGTCTTACAATTTTTCAGTTTTCAACTTCTGCCCGAGAAATCTGGTCATGACCACAGGAGATGAATAGGAGGAACCAAACTTTAATAATGATTGCATATGTTGTCGGTAATCAGTAATCTACCTGGCACGCTACTCCGGAGGAATTGTGCCACCAACCGCGATTGCGAAGGCTTCCAGAAGCGGTAGCACAGACAAGGTTTGAGTCAGGCTTATGCCATTCAGGGGTAAAGTGGGTGGCCGGGACGGAGCTGGAAGGATGTGGTTGCAATTGATGGACTGGGCGCATCCAGGACATCAGTGACGGTGTGAAAAGAGTTTGCAGAGACAAGCATTGAAAAGTGCGATTTCATACTATCCGCGTTCGAGAGTACAGATAGCGAAGGGCATTGGAAGACACCAGTCCAGAAAGAGGAGATGAGAGGGCATGAAGACGGCTGCCGAATCCGGAAATAAGGAAGAGGGACAGCGGAAAGTGTCATAGCAGCCATTTTGTTGTCCTCGCAGGTGAATGGGTACGATGTCGAGGGCCAGAGCTACCGAGACGTAGTCAACCGCATCAAGGAGGACCCGACCAGGGTGGAGCTGCTTGTCATCGACCGTGAGACGGACGAGGAGTTTGCGCGTCGCAGGCAGAGGCCGAGCAGCCTGGCGGACAGCGTGGTTCAGCGCTGGACGCCCACGGAGCGACCGCTCTCAGTTCCGGGTGCAGCCAAGACTCAGGTTTGCACGGGGCACTCTATCATGTCTGCTGTTGCGTGCTACAGATTAACGATTACCAGTGGTGTTCAATTCGGGCACTTTTCCCCTTTTACGGGAAAAGAGCTGAAGGAATTTCTGCGAAATTTTGGGGAATTTTAAAAAGTTGACCTACTTTTCCCGAATTGAAAGGAGTTTTCAAGCTGCTGCAAGGAAAAGGTGCCTGAAAAAAAGAAATTCCGCGTCTAATAGAGGGAACTTCCGGTTACAGTATGGACCATCCCTCGTCCATGAGGTGCGACACCAGGCATGTATTCTCAGGTCGTAATTATCATGGTAGTAATATTCAGGTTATTGTTGACAGCCCTTTAGTACTGAAGCTTCATGGCACTACCAACACGTGGCAAGGGCTAAAACACGATCAAAGCTGCCACTGTAATTCAGCATTATTAAGGTTAAGTGTAAGATTCTTCATAGTGCTATTACTCATATGTGTTGCTTTTAGGTAATACCTCAAGCTTACTGCGGCAACAAATGTTTAGCATGTATGACACTCGCGGGACGATTCTCAACTGGTTGTGAAAGCGCGAGAACCCACGGCAATCAAGAAAAGCAAGGAAATGTAGAAAGCGCAGTTGTGCTCACACTGCGGATGTTGAAAATTTTGCCGTGAGCGTATTGACTTTGTTTACTAAGAGATATGGCTTAATGAGGGAAAGAAATGTATGGCGAAAGAGGAGAAAGAAGCCACAATTGGTACTACCACGAGTACCGGTGTCTGGGCGAGTTGCTAGGACAACATTTTGGAAGAGTAACCAGGACGAAGAAGTACCATGGTGAGAGAGTTGCATGCGTAAGCGAGAACTTTCTGCTGGCGACCCCAGGAAGGAGGGAAATATACAAGTTGCTCAGTCCACTAACTGCAACAACCAGAACACAACGCCAAAGTAACGCAGTCTGATATCTTCTTTTAAACTGAGAGTTCAGGTTGTCTGATTAAATCCTCCTCTCTTTTTTATCATAGTTGACTTCGGCGATCTCTCTGGGTGTTTTATTACAGCTGCGGGACAGCATCTGCTTGTCATCGAGGCACCACGCACGCCCACAAGCGTTACTCGTCCGCACATTTGCCTCATGCCTGATGTCTTATGGTTTTTGAGGAAAGGAAATGGCGCAGTGATTGTATCACATCTCGACGGACACCTGAACCGTGCCGTAAGGTAAGGGATAAAGAAGGGAGTGAAAGAAGGAGGGAAGAAAGAGGTGCCATATTGGAGGTCTCCTGAATAATTTCGACCACCTGGGGATCTTTAACGTGCACTGACATCGCACAGCACACGAACTCCTTTTTTTTTTGCGTTTCGCCTCCATCGAAACGCGGCCGCCGCGGTCGGGTTCAAACCCGGAAAACCCGCCGGCTCAGTAGCCGAGCACCTAACCACTGAGCCACCTCGGCGCATGTCACCATTTCAACTCTGTGACAGGAATAAATTGACTTTGAGATATGGAAAAGCGCAGTAGCTGATCGCTTCACGGTGAACACCTCCACCTTGTCGTGGAGGAATGAATGGGGTGGGAGTGAGAGAAGAAATAGAGAAAGAGGCTGTTCGGCTACTGAGCCGTAGTACTCGGTTTCGAACCCGGCCGAGGCGGTCACGCTTCGATGGAAGCGAAACGCTAAGGCGCCCATATGCTGTGCGATGTCAGTGCGCGTTAAAGATCCCCAGCTGGTTGAAATTATTCCGGAGCCCTCCACTACGGTACCTCTTCCTACCTTTCTTCTCTCAGTCCCTCCTTTATCCCTTACCTTACGGCGCGGTTCGTGTGTCCACCAGATGTGAGACAATTACTGCGCTATTTTCTTTCATCAGAAACCAATTTGAAGGGTCGAATTCACACTCCGTTAACCTGCAAGCTTAGCGATCTCGTATGTTTAAAGGCCCTTAAAGGCATCGTCAGCGAGCCTTTCTGCGGCTTGCACTTCAGGACTACCTCCGAAGTATAGGGCTAGGTCGTGAACTGGTTAGCCGAGTCTTGTTCTAAAATGGCTGAACTACATCCATATAATTTGAATCGAAGAAAATGCTGTCTCATGTCATATTAAGTTGACCGCTGACCCAAAAATGTGCCTGGCATTTGTCCTGCAATTGTATTATATACGTAAGACTTCTTTGTGAAAGTAAAAAGTGTGGGAAAGAAAATACCACACTGCTGAACTACGCTCATTGCTCGCCGTATAGGATTGTGTGCATGCCGTTCCACACCATACATGACCGATTACTGCCGTTGCTTTGCGTTCGCTTAGTGTCGAGTAACGGGGACGCTGCGTTAAATTCAAACAGAAGAATTATTGTTAGCATAATTCCAGTGCGCCCACGGTCAAGGTCAGCACAGCCTATACTTTTGGCTGCTGCAGGGCGCTCCCAAGTCACCGGTATCGTCTGCGCTGCCATCCCTCGCTGTGACAGGAAACACAAGCTGTGTTTTCAGTTCAGTGCCGAACAACCAGCAAGCTAAGCCTGCCGCATCATCCAAGCCTGCCGCATGTTCCTATAATACAGACAGCCAAAAGCAGCGTATCGAATCTCAAGGCACTCCGTCTAAGACAGTGCCGTCAGAACCTCTCCCGGTTCAAGAGGGGGCTTTGTCATTGCAAAATGTGCCGAAAGACTGCGGCATCTCTCGAGATAACGTAGATACGCTGCCGGCCATCAAGTATGAGCCCCGCTACAGAGCACAGCAATCGGCCAAGCCGGACACGGTCGCGCCGTCCGAACGATCGCCACACGCTCCGCCCTCGAAAGTGGCGACCGAGTCGCCCTTCGTTTCACCCGAGCTCAACGACAGCGGCTGGTTTCCGCTCAGCCTGACGAAGAACGCCGCCGACTACTTCTCGATCGCCGACGAACAGTCCGGGAACCCGTCGGCACCGTTCACGCCTACGCACAGCGGCACGCCTTCGCCGTTCGGCAGCCCTAGCCGCTCCCCGGCAAGCGCCACACCCTCCGCGGCCGGTCCCTCGGATAGTTCGGCGCAGCGCGGGCGCAGGCACAGCTCGCCTTGGTGCCCTGCGGCGCCCGTGGCCCTGCAGGCGCCGTACGTTCCGATCGTGTCGGTGTCCTACAAGGACCAGCCGACCACGTACGCGCCGGGCTACTCCGACTTCTTCACCATGTACTCGGGCTACGCGAGCCGCGCGCCTCTCTCGAGCGCCACGGAGGCGCCCAGTTCGCAGGTGCAGCAACAGGGCTGCACTAATACCTCGCGGCAAGCGTCCAGCGAGACAACGGACGCGTCGTAACAAAACGGTCATTAGCGATGAGGTTCGGCAGTTGGAGGGAGACCGCGCGTGCAAGGAAGTCGAAGGTGCTCCAAGTTGACCGCCATAAACGAAAAATCTGCCAGGAGGGACCGAATTTAGCATCGCATCTATCGCTCTTTAGTACCGTAGTCACCCTCGCGTTTTTCTTTTCCTTTTTTGTGCACTTTACTGCAAGCTGTCTGCGTGAAGTTTGAGCAACGCGATATGTGTACCCGTCGTCGTCGTTGACGCCCAGTGACGACAACCAAGGATGACTTCGAGACCTGTGCCTGGCGGCATTAACGTCTTCCGACGTCAGTTAGAACCATTACTTTTTTTTTTATTGGAAGTTACCAGTCATTCGACATCGATAAATTCCGCGCTTCAAACTACGAGCACGAAACGAAAAACACGCCTCTGTATAACGTCGTAGCCTTATGGCACAAACACGCCGGCGGAAGAGTGTCCTTCCGGAACTTCGGGTCTGCCAGCAGCTTTATTATGCTACACAATTTCTCAAGTGTCGAAATTATTAGCGATAAAGTTCTCACCGAGCTTCTAATTCATATCTTGCTTAGTCATCGTTCTATATGAATTAGCGCATGTACTCATCTTACGCACTACTTCTGTTATCAGTAAGCTTTGTTCATGAAATTAGCCCCGTCGCATTTCTATTTACGTTTATTTCGATGTTTTAATGGATGCCTAGCAAAACTAGCCAGCATGGCAGCTGTCGTTTCAACGTTCCAACGGTACGAACAAATATTCCACATGATTATTGTGGGCTAAAATTTGGAAGGTTTACTTGGATCTTCTTCAGACATTATAATTCTTTTAATGTAGCTGTTTTGTGCGATATATTCGCTTCCGTACTGGATGCGACATTTGTTCAGCTCTTCTCCTTTTGCACACAGGTCAACTTCTCTGCTAAACATATGCTGTGCTACTTTCCCAGTAAGTGCGCCTAGTTGTGCAAAACAATCCAGTATGACAGTCAGTGTGACAGTATATCTAGAACCTGTTGCGTCATGCTATGCATCGAACTTTAATGAAGAACTGTGTCGCTTTAACAAGGTCGCAATAAAACAAGCACTGAGTGCATCTTTCACTGTAAGTCTCTCTGTGTCTTCAAATTGCTACCGTCTGAACAGCCTCATAAAGACGAATGCGACGACAACACGCAGGCTTCGAAGTCACACTCTAATCAGGTTAAGGACAGAAGTCAAGGCGTGTAACAATGTCAGTACCTCAGATAGGGCCAGTAGAGTTTTGGCCCTAGCATGCTTGTATAACTATTTCTTTATTAAAATGATTCCTTTGATTCTTGTTTGCTGCAATATTTCTTTATTAAAATGATTCCTTTGATTCTTGTTTGCTGCAATAAGCTAGAGTTTCTACTGGTGCATTTTATTCAGCCAGGTGATTAAGAGGAATGAGAAGGCGGACGGCCTCGCTCGCGAGTTGAGTTTCCGAGCGGGGCAACCGGACGACTTCTACACCGAGGCCTGCGACGGGGGGTACGCGGAGCACCTGGGCCTATACAGGGGCATGAGATATAGGTACCGACCGCCACACAGGGCGCTAACAAAGGAGGAGGCGACCGGGTGGCGCAGGCTGCAGACGGGTTTTTTTCCTATCCTACACCTACTGAACAAGATGTTTCCAACACAGTACAGAGCCACATGCCCTTGGTGCGGGGCGGTGCCGACACTCTACCACATTACGTGGGAGTGTGAGCGAAACGGAACATTCCACCAACACGAACACCCGAGTGCGGAGCAATGGGAGAGCCGGCTCGTCAGCAGCGAGCTCACCTTCCAAAGGACCCTGGTGCAGCACGCTTGTGAGGCAGCGCGGCTCAGCGGAGCCCTAGAATAGGGGCCCGACCTTGCGAGGACAGGACCCGGGACCGCCTGAGGCGAGGACGACGCGGGTCCTGCAGCCGCGGATTCCTTAAAAGATCCAATAAAGTTTGCTTACCTTATCAGCCAGGTGATGGAGTGTGAACAAATCAGTATTTGGCATCGTCGTCAGCTTTCCTTTTTTTAAAGGGACTATGCAATGAATAAAAAGTCGCTTGTAAATGTTTTCAATGCTTAGAAATGATGCTAAGAAGCATTCACACCAATTATGAGTCTTCGGAACTGAGCTGGCAATTTACTATGAATTTTTAAAAACCGTGTTTTTTTTAAAATTCGCGGCCGATTGGTGTGCTCGTAGTGACCGATTTTGAAACTAAGATCGTGAAAAAAGACGTCACTCTGCCCATGACGTGAGCAAGCCACCACACGCTGTCATTCGCTGGAGCCACGGCAGCCACGACGTCGCGGGCGCACTTCCGGTAGCTGTGAAAATCGTCTGCTCGTGCCGCCGCGCGACCCTCTCGGACAAGCGCGAGCCAGGCCTTTGCCTTCACGCATATGGTTTCAATTTTCCTCTGCCGTCTCCTTCTGTCGGGAGTTCCGGAGCCACTCGCAGTGGCTCGCCGAGTCGCTACTGTCGTCGCTGGCGTTCAGACGGTGCGGCGTGAACGCATAGGGCTCGATGCCCATCGCGGCCGTAAGAGCGAGCAGTCGCGCCTCGAGGTCCGGGTCCATGACTGCTAACTACAGCAGACAACAAGCAAAGAAACCCGACGTGCGCCGCAATCACGCCGCCGGTGCTGCTGCTGGGGCGCTGGGTGCGACAAACGGAAGTTGCAAACCGAACGTCAGCGGATGGCGTGTTCATGGGCGGGGCCCAGTCCCAGAGCTGTTTTCTTTATTTTTGTCTGGTGCCCCGCGAGTACGAGTTGAGGGGAGAGAGGAGGAGCGTAATTTTTAATCGTCTATATCTTCGTTGTTATTGATGCTAGCTCAAAAATTCTTGCACTGGGGTGACGAGTGATCGAATGCCTATCTCTCGTCTGCTTTACGTAATCTCAATGAATTTATTGCATAGTCTCTTTAATGGGACACCCAGGGTAGCTCATATGAAAATCAGGATTCATCAGCAGTCCATGTCTCACGCCATTCGTTGTGCAACAATAGGCGCAGAAATTCCAAGAACACCTTAACGTTTTGCCGTTGTTCTTGGCCACTGTCGCTCCTCTCGTTCTCACGAGGTTTTCACAGCGTCACGGTAAAAATGTCTCGCGGTCACTTTCAGCGTCTCGATCATGCCGGCACAACCGGACGGAAGGCTTGCGATTAAAGAACCTTATGGCAGCGGCCGTCGTCGGGGCGACATACATTCCTTCGAAAAGCGCCTTTCAGTCCCGTAGGCGACTCCGACCACGCCTCTCCCCGGTCTGGTGTCCTCCTTTTCAATGCTCCACGCTTTTCTGCGGCGTTTGTCGCCTACTGCCACTAAGCAAACCAGGGAGGCCGCGAGGAGGTTGACAGCGGCCAGCATCCAGTAGAACTGGTCATACGAGCCCAGCTTGTCCCGGAAGAAACCTGCGCAGAGGAAACGGAAGTTGATCGAAAAGTAAAGTAGTCCATGCCTGTGTACATGGAGTCCTCTCGTGTTAATGTCGCCTGAGGTTTTTCATGTTAATTTGCGGATGGACGAAGAAGGAAGAGGGTATCATTACTTGCAAGCAACGAATGGAAACAAGAAAGGAAAAGGGAATTGGCGGCATATTTACAGTCAGTCCTAAAAACTCTTGGGCGATGCTCGGTGGATCGTGTGAATGCGTTTGCAGTCAAATATTCGTTACGCCGTAGCTTGGCACGCTAAAGTTCGGTATACCCGAGGTGGTACAGTTAGGTTCGCTTTATCTGAGGTCAACACACCAAGTTCGTTGCATCCGAGTCCAGACTCGAAAGTCTGTGACGCCCAATGTGGCATACCAAGGTTCGTTATGACCGAGGTATTATACTGCCGCGAATCTTCGAAGTGTTTGTTCATTCTTCAAATCTGCCGCCACGCCGCTTTATCGCTTTGTTTGCGACGCAAGACGCGACTAGATTCATCTCGATTGATCGCAGCCAGGCAGAGGTGATTCTACGTTGTTCCAGAATGTTATAGTAACTTTGCACGCTTTATCTAGAAAGTTCGCTATCAGCTTTAAACTGAGCACGATCGACAGCGGCGGGCATTCAGTTCGACGACCGCCAAGCACGCTTGTTGCTTCGCCACCGCCGAGTGATTTAGTCCATTGTGGGCGCAAGTTAGCCCAATAAACAGTTTTCTTTTAGCAGACCTTTGGTCCGTCTTCATCGCTCCTTCGACTGCCGTCACCACTACGTCACAATACTAAGTTCGTTCGTAGCCTTTCGACTGGGTAATGACAGTCTGCAGTCGTCATTTCCGCTTGCGCATACCCTACTAATGCTAACGCACTAATTAGGCCATGAGTACGGGTCCTATGAAAGTTTACGATATGTACTCTCGTGTGCAAAAGAGACCTCTGCCAGCGCGTGCCGAACCATGCCACACTGCATGCAGGCGCCACCTGACGAATGATTGACTGATCCATTCATCAATCTTTATTGACAAGAATGACCTGAGGACTACGGGGGATGTGGGAGGTGTGGGTGAGAGTAAGGACGCCGCGCCGCGCCGGAGCAGATCCTGATGAGGTAAGGTAAACTGACGTTGCAGTCAGTAGGGTAATTAGGGCAGCCAATCCTGGAACGGGCGAGAAGGCCAGTAGGGATAGGAATGGTAATGCCGGCGACAAGGTCCCTCCGCTCATGTCTGATGCGGGTGATGACGGAGTCGGGTAAAATTATGCAGATGGGCAAGCAAGTCTTGGGTTGAACAGGCTCACGTCGAGGCAGCGCCAGCGGTCTTGCTCGAGCCGTTCATACTACGTGCCAGCTCCACCTGACGAAGCGCACCTGGAATTTTTCCTTGGCGGCCTGCATATTCTTTCCTCAACGAAGAATCCCGGGAGGTATTGATCTTAGCCAAAAGGCCGAGAAATGATGATCCGATCTCGACACGAGGAATTCTTCGTCAGGTGGGGCCTGCATGCTTCGGCACGCGCTGGCTAGGGTCTATTACTTTTTATCGCGATAATACAAACAACGAAGCTGATAGCCATTCGAACACTGCACAGCTTTCGAAACCAGAAGTGTGATAGGGCCACCAGTCAACATTCGTAAAAATATTTCCATTTCCTTTCAAAAGATTTCTAGCTCTTCTGGTAGGGTAAAACTCCATTCAGTTCAATTCAAAAGCGCAATGCATCTGGAACGAGCTGGCTCATACATTGTAGAAATTCGCGATTAGCGATGGAAACTGCTCTGAACCTCTCATCGGATACGGTATGATCAGCTTCGCTCCGAATCTCTAAGCACCAGTATCCTCAGGAGGCGGCAGGCAAGTTCCCATGAAATGAGGAATAGTTCACTTTGGCGTACGCGTACAGCGTAGTATTAGTATATATGACGTTTTTGTTTCGACCTTCAACGGAAACAGTTAACCGTCGAGAGTTATAAACGTGTTTTTGGTGAGTTATCTTTTGGAGTACACATCGCCTGCATTGCTTTTTCTTTTTCCTTCTGTTGCTGGCTTCCTGCTCCGTATACCTTTAGTGTGCAGATGCTTATGTAACCTGCAGACTTAGGAATGAAATGCGCTCCTTCCGCGCTCTCGGAAGCACTCGATAGACTTGAGAATACAGTTTTTCATAGAGTTTTCACTCCAGAAAGGACAGTACGGACACGAGGAGAGGCAAATGACAAGAAACCATGAGTCATTTAACGATCAGTTCTCTTTTGCGCTTTTTAATAAGGGAACCTTACCAACTCTCCAGTTTTCTGTGCACCCAGAACGATTGCGTAAAAGTCTGAATAATTTGTTGGTGAAGATTGGTTCAGCGCGTGTTGAACGCCATGCAAAACGTCCACGCCAGCGCAAGATATACACAGGCAGCTTGACGTGATACGTTACCTAAAATTATTCTGCAGCAGTTTTACAGGTGGGTGTCAACTGCACCTAACGTAATTTCCTTAACTGGGTTACTAAGACTAAATAACTTTCTAAACACTCGATACGCATGAAATGTTTCCATTGATTATTCCCGTGAGTATTCTAATTTTGTGGCGCCATAATTACTTCGAGTACTTATTTTTCACCATTTGAAGAAGGCGCGTGGAAATAGGTGTGCGACATCATCGGCTATATTAAAAATCCCGCGCCCAGAAGTTCTCCTCACGCTGGTCGTTGCCACACAGTCGGGGAATCTATCAGCGCGCGGAGGTTATTTCAATCCCGTGTTCCACACGTGTTCATCACGCACTGAGCATTGCAAATATATATACAAACGCTGCCTCCGACTCCCTGCTCCCCCCACTTTATTTATTAAAAAACTACTTTCTAGTGCTCAATATAAGAATTTTTTTTAAATAATTGTGTATTACATTTAGAGGTTGAAAATTTGCGTCATGATTTTTGCGACAGTCGTGTAAAAAAGAGAACGGGAGTGCTGTGTGGGGCACTAGGCCACAAGAGCTATATTTCATTCCAGGAAAATGTATCAGTACTGTGTTCAAAGAAAACTTCGGTTAATCTCACACCAAGCAGCCTGCATCTAACAAGCGATAAACCCCATGGGCGCTACACTAGACTGTTGGCGGACGATTTCATCACCCGCCTGACTGAGTTCAGAGTAAGTCTTGCCAGATTACCTATGACTGCAGGCGAACTCAGCAGAATGGGAGCCATGGCCACTCCCATGAGGCCGCTGACGGCGGCCAGGGCCTCAGGGCCCAGGTAGTCTCCGATGAGCACACCCTTGATGCACATGAGGTACCCTTCGCACACGCCGACCGCAGCCATCAGAACTGCGACTGACGCGTAATCTTTGAATCGGGAAATGAGGAAGAGACATGCCGAGGCCACTGCGAAGCTGGCGGCCGTCAGCGGGCAGCGACTGTGCTCGACCTTGTCCGACACGAAGGGCACCACGATGCGGCCGACCAGCTGGCCCAACGCCGTGAACGTCTGCAGCTGCTTGGAGCCCTCCAGCGTCGCTGCTCCCTTGTCGATTCCGTACTCCACAATGGTCGTGTCGAGCATCGATGTCGTGAAGTCAGTCGTGATGAAGGGCAGCAGGAACATGTAAAACAGCGGCGACCGGAAGAGCGCCGCGTAGTGAGAGAGCAGGCTGGGAGCATCGACCATCGTCATCTTAGCGTGCCGATGCCAAGCATCGCGTGGCTTGGTCGCTGCCGTGCTGTCGCAGTGATTCGGTTCGCACTGTTTAGTCGCGGCACGTTCTGTCACGCCCCCGATCACCTGGTGTTCTTCAGTGTTCCACCGCGCAGTCTCAACATCTTTCGCCGAAGTCCCCTTCTTCGAGTCATCCTTTGTCGAGTAGTACTGGTTCGTCGGACCACTCATAAGCAGCGGCTTCGGAGGGAGTAGCTCGACATTTGTTTGAAGGTGCGGCCCATTTGGGCTTTGCTGTTGCGCGTCGTCATTCGATGATGCTTTGAGGCAGCACGCCGGAACTGACACAGGGCGCGGGTCGCCCAGTAGCATGGCCAGGGGTATCGCATGCATCACCGCCGCACCCACGAGGAGCAAGCAACCCTGGGAGCCGTAGCTTTCGGCCATGAAGGCGAGCAAGGTAGGACCCACGACTCCAGACGCGGCCCATCCGATGTACTTGAATGCAGTGCCCGTGCCGCGGTACTTGTCGAAGTACAGCAGGATGTAGAGCGACAGGCTGATCATTGAGATTCCGCCTCCCGCTCCTGGGTATAGGACAACGTGTGGTGCGCGCGTTAATTGCTAATTATCAGCTGCTTCAGCCGGAAAAAGCAAGCCAAAGGACTGCAAGAACGAACGAAAGGAACGGAGTCCACTAAGATAATCAGTAGGAAGTGTGCGGATAAAGAGAACCACACAAAAACCTATGCAGTTATCTCATTTCTGCGCGTTTCGTGCTGGCTTTTATACATCGTGATTTTCCACGAACTAGCTCAGGACGTTAAATTTCTTCAGGAACGGAGGCTTAGTTTATTTTTTGTCCCTTTCTCCAAAACTATGTCACTAATTTCCTCCAGTGAGAAATGGTGAGACATGCACGACGGTCCCTAGTGTTTCTCCAGCAAAAGAAACGTTGATGAGGAATGGTGAAGCGCAATAACTTTCTCACTTTTGATGGACACCTCAACCGCGCTCGGGGGGGGGGGGTAGGGACCAAATACCGTTAAAGAACCTCAGGTGATCGTAATTAATACGGAGCCCTCTGTTACGGCTCCTCTTCCTTCCTTCCTTGTTTCGGTCTCTCCTCCCTAGCAGTGCCGAGAGGAGAAAAAAAGTAGCAGAGGCGAAGCTTTTACGGAAGACGAGTTAGAGTCCCCTTTCGACGACCAACAAATTTTTTTCCATCCTTGAAAGTCCCGCTGACGACAGCGACGGCAAACACACTAGGAGGCCTCGCATCACTCGAAGGTGTGAAATCTGTTGCGGCGTGACATCCCGTCTGCTGGTTTTGCCGACTATGGGCCTCAACTTCAATTCGACTCCTCATACTCCATGATTCCTGAAACGAAGCCGAATCGCATGTTGTTTTTTAAGCCGCTCACATTGTGGGAAAAGTGCCAGAAATGCCCTCATTCTGTTCATCCATAACGCTACCGACTGGCCAAATCTTGTAACGAACCACGTCTAATATGTTCAAGGATACAAGCTAGAATGTAGCAGCTGTCCGAAACCTTGTCAGGTCCAAAGAACAAAACCCGCCGCGGTGGCTGGGTGGTTAGGGCGCTCGACTACTGATTCGGAGTTCCCGGCTTCGAACCCGACCACGGCGGCTACGGTTTTATGGAGGAAAAACGCTAAGGCGCCCGTGTGCTGTGCGATGTCAGTGCACGTTAAAGATCCCCAGGTGGTCGAAGTTATTCCGGAGCCCTCCACTACGGCACCTATTTCTTCCTTTCTTCTTTCACTCCCTCCTTTATCCCTTCCCTTACGGCGCGGTTCAGGTGTCCAACGATATATGAGACAGATACTGCGCCATTTCCTTTCCCCAAAATCAATTATTATTATTGAAGAACAAACAGACACTGCTGGAGTTAAGGAAATAAAAGAGGCGCGCCCTACAGAGAAAATCGTTATCTTGAGCGCAGCGTATTTTCCTGTACTACTAGTTCCACAATACACGAGCCAGTTGGTGTAGTTGTGGTGGAGGTTTTAGAAAGACTGAGGTATAAAGAGTTTTGAAACTGTAATTGACATGGCTGAACATGTGCTGCTTCATCGACACCATGGAGCCTCCATGAAATAACCACGCGTATAGGAGAAATCCTGACGTGCCCCTTATGAGCTAATACTCTATTATGCAAGTATTATGGTTAAGGCGGAGCTACACGCCCCGTTTCTGGGTTCTGCAGAATATCTGTCGTTGCCGAACACTACTTCACTACGTGCATTAAACAAATAAAGCTCAGTACATTTTTCAAATCAATGGATGAGCACTGCGACGTGCTTTATATAAATTCATAAAGTTCACTGTAGTGTATGAATGTGTCCGCCTCACGCGAGCTACATTGGATAACAAAGGAAGTTCCCCCAAGACCATAAATTCCTCACTTGCACCGTAATTCTATTAATCCTGGTAATTCCATAAGCCAAGAAGAAATTTTCAGTTCTTGTTGGACTTGCATATATAAAGTACAATAGCTCATGCACCTCTGCCTGGGCAAGTAATGTTTCCTTTCATTTTTCTGCGTCACAACGTGATCCCCGCGACAACAGCTTACCCTTGAGTTGCGTGACTGCCTGTATCTTTTTTTTTCTGCCTGGGAGAACTAAACCTATGGCGCCTAGACACGCACCCAGAATGGACAAGCATGCGCGTCAGCGCTTTGCAACAGACTGAGGCGATTAGGCGCAGGCTGCTGAAGCATACTTACCGTACACACCGCCGTACAGCACTGCCATCCACACGATGTTCGGCGCAAAGGCGCATGCCACCAGACCGGCGCACGTGAGGGCCACACCAAACAGGGTGATGTGGTAGAGCGGCACCCTCTGCTGGAGCACGCTTTGCACCAAGCCTGAATAGACCAGTGGGTGGACTTTAAGGGACACTGAAGACAACTCCGTCCAATTATTAGTCTTAGCAAAAATGGACTTTCTGTCTCTCTCTGGCTATGGTAACGTTGGACCTGCAGCAAAAAAAGAAAGAAAAATTGTTGCTGAGAAAATGAATTTAAGATTTTTCCTCGCTACTAAGTTCAATCAGATGACGTCGACACCGAGAAGGGCTGGCTGCCGTTGTTTTGAAGTGAATGGTGGTGTCGCATAGCTTCTGGGTACCACGCCGAAAATTCGATGTCGACACATGCAGTTTATTTGCAAAATCGGGACCCCTGTATTTGTCTTCGCCTTGGCTAGCTTATAAATATAAAAGCTAGGATTTCGATGAGAGTGGTCTCCATATCGTTAGAATGCGGCAGTAAATCAACAGAGTCCACCTCTAGTTTGACCTCAGCGTTTCTTAAGCAGCACGAGAAACCCTCAGTTCTGGCTCGAAGCTGATTTCTCTGTTTATTTCGGTTGTGGTGCTTTCACTGCCTCGAGCAAAAAAGTCTCGAATAGCTGAAGCTCTGCCTGGATTTTTGCAAGTTTGTGAGCTGTAAGTTGCCTGGCAGTGTAAAAGTAGGGTGCGTAGTATTAATGCATCCCTAAAGGTTCTTTCTGTAATCGCATATTTCATTCTTCCTCACTCACTATCTTTATCATCGTACAGGCTTGCAGGCATTCCAAGCGCCAAATTGAGATTCTATTGCATCCATTAAAAATTCTTAGTGTTCTTTCGCAACTTATTTCGCTGGAACAAAGCAAAATATACTACGTCCGCCCGTTAGACGCATGCCATGTTTACAGACTTCACAAGAAGTTCTGCTTTCTTTTCTACAAAGACTGACTGCTACACCACATAGTGCTTACGTTGGGGCCTGGGATCGATTTCGAGTAGGGCTTAAGTATTTGGCACAGATGACAATAAGCAATAGTGCATGTTCTGTTCGTTCAACCCTTAATGACATTAAAGAACACCCCAATTTTCGATGCGCTGATATTTACACGAGGGAACTGGTGCTGCTACTGCAGCACTTCAAAGCAAGTTGCGCTTGAGCTCCAACAGGGCCATTTTACCTCCAATAAAATTTACCCCAGTACGCAAGGACACGTCCCCAAAGTGCTACGATCAAAATTTATGCCACATCTTTCTCCAAGATCACCATCACCATGCGTACCATTTAGCCCACTGCAGGACAGAGTCCTTGCTCAGTGCCTGCAGCAACTCCATAAACTCAATGCTCCCTCTTACGCCTTGCTGCTCCCCACTGCTGAAGGTGTACAGCGATATAGAATTCCAACTTGAAGGGCAGAACATGCATGTGCGCCCTCTCACCTATTGAGTATGAGACCACCACGTATGTGGACTGGGGCCAGGCGGCCATTTCGTGGTTCACGCCAAACTCATCCATGAAGAACACGTACAGCACACCCGAGCTGGACGAGGCGAGGAACACGAGGAATGCCGAGATTGCGGCCACCACGGGAACGCCCCAGCAGCGGTCCTGCACCAAGGCCGGAGGCATGCTCCTCGGCAGCGGCTGGGCTCTGCCTCAGGAACGCACGAGTGTCTGGGCCGTCAAGAGAGCGGACTCGTCATAAGTCTAGCCGGACAGATTTCATGGTGGCAAGTCTTTGGAAACGCCAAAAAAAATTAAGTTTTAGCATAGCGGACACGCGTATAGATGTATAGCGGACAGCTGAGTTGATGCTCCGTTTGTGCAGTGACAAGTGGGGACGCACACTTGCCACTGCGCGTACGCAGCAAGCACCTGGTAGGTCCTACATACACCCTTACTAGTGCGGCTCCGCAACGATGAACCTCTATTATATGATGGTTTCAGTTCGCAGCAAAGACACTCCAATGAGACGTGCGTGCGACACTCAAAGCGTTCGCAAGAAGCTCAATACTGTCTGCGAGAGGTTTCCACTGATTGTCTTTTAATTAACTAACGTCAAAGTTCCTGAGCCGGGATGGAAACAGGGGTTCAAAGGACCAGTCGTGTAATGTGTGGCGAGGCCCACATAGAGATAAAGTTTCGTTATCTGCGCGGATAATTGTGTTGGACATACCGAGGAGTTATTTGTTGCGCAGAAACGAGTAACAGATGGTAGGGAAATTATTTATTTTTTTATCGATGGTTGAGGGGCGCGCGTGCAAAACGACACTCGCGAGCAACAATTGTTTCTTCTGTTTTTTTCTTTAATCTCGCCAAGAACAAACCAAGCTGGATTTGTTTCCTTTGGGCTCGAAGTGAGGCAAGCTGGACAGGTTCAAACCACACTGGCAGGTCACACGAGCGCGTGAAATGCGTGCCGTTTTGTTGCCTTGTGAATCTTCCAGCCGTGTGTGCCTCAGTCGTGTTTTGCTGTCCTCATTGCAGAAATTAGGACGCAGGTGACTGCAGTTTCCCAGTTCAGCGCCATCTGCTTCCAGTAGAGAGAAAGTTATATAAAAAAAATAACAACGTCGAACGCCACCGGTAGGTAACAGAGCTACTGCGAAAAACAGGGGACTGTCAGGGTCACCGACGTGGTTCTGCTACAGAAGGAAAGTTGAGCATGAATGTGACCAGAACAGGTTCCGAGCCTACGGCAAAGCTTGACCAATTCCTGCTGTTACCGTCTGACTTGTCGTGTTACTTTTTATAGTAATGATACCTCAATCCACACTGCTTATGGGAACGCGAATATGTTAGAGAATTGAAAGCGGTCGACATTAAGCTAAAAACCCAACTGCGAGGTGGCTAGTAGCCAAGGGTGAAGCTTTAGCACGCGTAAATTCGGTAAGAATTCTACGCGCACATTCGATTTGAAGCTGCGGTGCCGAGTTAACACACAACGTCAAGCGCAAAACGCAATAAAAGCTTTTTAGCCTGTTTTCAGGAAATATACGTAGACCCAGAAGCATGCGTACGAGGAAAATTTCCAGATGAAAAAATGCAAACAAAGAAAGAAAGATCAAGGACGCGTAAGCGATGACGTGTGCACTACAAAAAGAAGAGAAGCATATAAGGCACATGACCCACAATAGTGCCACATACAGACAGAGATAAAAATACTGCGCGGATGTCCTATACGTATTCTGGAACAATCCAGGAACAAAAACAAATTTACCATGCGCAAAAACATGGCCACGTGTGTGACAACGCTGACGCTGCTTCTCGAGAATGTACTGAGGTTCACCGGTTAACCTGCAAAACCGCTAGGCGCTACGCAAGGTATTGCACATAGAATAGCAAAGAATCATCAATGTGGAATGAGAGTTGAAGTCTCCTATAGCAGCCTCCCAACCATTTCAATCCGGCTACAGGCTATGAAAGACTAGCTGCTACTTTAAAGCGCTTAACTTTGTTCACTGACTTTGCAGTGCCAGGTGGTGTACATAGTATAGTGAGGGAATCATCAATGTGGAATGAGGTTTGGAGCCTCCAAGCATCCTCCTAACCATTTCAATCCATGTACCACAGTCTATGAAAGACGCTGCTACTAGGGATGCCGCTTGAACAGAAGACGACATGAACCGGGAATGGGCCTCGCTGAAGAGGTGTCGCGTACCAGCAGCTTGCATGACACTCGCAGTGTTTGCTTTGTTTTGACAAGTTTTAAAATAAAGCAGAACTTTTACTTACATCGAGCGAGGGAGATATCGAAATGCCCTTTTTTTTTATTTTGTAGCGCGTAGCGCCAGGTGCACACAACAGTCCAGCGAGCACTATGGCGACGCTCAGGGAGCGCAAATCGGAAAGTTTGCGAGGCGTGCTGTGAACGGTGGGCGCTTTCCTTCTTTTCCCTCGGGCGGGGAACCACGCTGCGGTGCGCTCCTGCCGCTTGTATGCCGCCACGTGGCCGTGTCCTACAGGCGTAGTTTCGGTCCTCCCGTAGCGTGCGGCAGCCCGGCAAACAAGACGCCGGCACGCACAAGCACGCTCGGCTTGCGCGCGTAGCTCAGAATCCGGAAGCTACGCTATCGGATATGGGCAGTGCGCCGTCGAGCTCGAGGCTATTCTAGCCCAGCGGTAAGCCGGGCTGAGTCCCCAAATTGCACGAGAGATGCATTCATATCCTTCCACGGGTACACCAATCAGTTTAAACTGGAAAGGAGGATCTATCCGCCACCAGACCAAAAGCTCGACAAAAGCCGAGAGGTAACGTGGCGTCGGCCCCAGACGCGAGCCTTCTTGAGGCCGTCGAGACTAGCACACATGTATCCAACACAATACAATCCGACGTGCAAAGAATGCGGCGAGATAGCCGGCTACGACCACATTCTATGGAGCTGCAAAAAGGCGCCGCCACCGGCGGACCTACCACCAGTCTCTTCTCTAGAACGGTGGGAGGCTATGCTGGCCAGCTCAGACCCGTTGACGCAAGTCCGGGCCACTGGGTGGGCTCACGAGGTCGCCGAGAGCCATGGGCTCGAAGTCATCTAGTATAGCGCGCACTAGAGTTCAGAGCTGACAATAAACATTTTCCAGTCAATCGGCTGAACGGCTGCCCCGATCCTTTCTAGTCGAGCGAGTCCTCTTGAAAAAGAAAATTGGTTATGAGGAAAGGAAATAACCCGCCGTGGTAGCTCAGTGCTTAGGGCGCTCGGTTACTGATCCGGAGTTCCCGGTGTTCGAACCCGACTGCGGCGGCGGCGTTTTTATGGAGGCAAAACGCTAAGGCGCCCGTGTGCTGTGCGATGTCAGTGCACGTTAAAGATCCCCAGGTGGTCGAAATTATTCCGGAGCCCACCACTACGGCACCTCTTTCTTTCTTCTTTCACTCCCTCCTCTATCCCTTCCGTTACGGCGCGGTTCAGGTGTCCAACGATATATATGAGACAGATACTGCTCCATTTCCTTTCCCCCAAAATCAATTATATTATATAGATAGGAAAAGAAATGACCCAGTAACTGTCTCGCGCATCTCGGTGGACACCTGAAGTACGCTGTAAGGGAATGGATAAAGGAGGGAGTGAAAGAAGATAGGTAGAAATAGGTGCCTCAATGCAGGTATCCGGAATGATTTCGACCACCTGGCGATCTTTAACGTGCACTGACATCGCGCAGCACACGGGCGCCTTTTGCGTTTGGTGTATGGTTTATGGGGGTTTAAAGTCCCAAAGCGACACAGGTTGTGAGGTACGCCGTAGTGAAGGGCTCCGGAAATTTCGACAACCTGGGGTTCATTAACTAATTTATTTTCATCGCGCTTTTACTTCGGTGACAGCAAAAAGGCCCTAGACTCGTCCATGATACATTCTAGGACGACTCTAACGTCTTTTTCGTACCACCCAGGTGAAACGCAATGAAAATAAATTCCAAGAGCGGGGCGTGTTGGCGCCGAATTTTTCGCGTTTCTTTCCATCGAGGTAGTACTCCGGCTCAGTAGACGAGCACCTTAACCAATGAGCCATCGCGGCGCGCCCTTTTAGAATTTTATTTGGGGGCGCCACACACCTTTGGATTGTCGGGGATTCCCCTTCAACACAACACTTTCATCCTTTTTTAGCAATCTTTCCCGCACAATAGCACTATCCAGCGAAACGGTTCGAATCGCGGACGCCTCCTACCGCCAGTGCGGCTATGAACGTTCATTAAGCTCCCGGTTCAGAGCAAAGTGTTCGCCTGTCTGTGCTTGTGTTCATTGCACTGCCTGCGCTTACGCCGTAGGATTGGCTGCACTCGGTGTATGCGCGCCGGAGCTAGCGTGCAGGCTGATGCGATTTTAAGGTGGTCACTTCAGAATTATTCTACTCGACTGAACAGCTCTGATGTGGTGTATTTTTGCAAGAAGGCAGCGGGGGATACTTGAGGCTAGCTTGCTGGAGACTGCTTTATTCTGCACTGCCATTTTTTTGTTGGACACTAAGCGATAGTGATCGTCACTCCAGAAAAAAAAAATTGTTGACCCGTTTTTTCCTGAGATTCGGGAGAGGTTCAGAAGTCCAGGAATAATCACCACAGGATGGACGTGTCCACGCCCAAGAAATCATCGGACGAAGAACGACATGAACTAGCTGCCGGCATGAAGGGTTTCTATTTAGTGAATCCAAGGGGCGATTCATGTTTTTAAAGAGACTGTCAAATGACCAAAACATGTTACGAAATCATGGAGTAAGTGAAAGTACCTTGCCTAGTACCTGTAGAACCCAGCATATGATGGGGTGGAGTGCATAGTCCGTTCTTTATCCGCTCTCCCCTTGCCCTCTGATAAGAGGGCTATTAAAGCGTGATGCACCAGCAAACGCCTCACCTTTCCGCCCGTGGTCTTGGTTCCGTTGTATGCCGGAATAATCATTCCGTTTCATGTCCGAGGCAATCGGCCAGCTCAGTTATCTTGCTTGCGGAAAAATATACAGGCCGAAGCACGTTTTTTTTTTTTCGCATCACACTGATGTCCTGGCAACAAATCAAGCCCTAATCCTTAACTAACTCGACGGGCATTCGATAAAAAATGAACTAATCACGCGCACAACCTGGACACATTTCTTATTGTGTAAGTAGTTTGTACATATTACTTCTCCCCCTGTCCTCTATTCCTGTCCCCTCACCTCTTTCATTACATTTCTCCATTCTGCCTGCTGTCCTTTATTTCCGCTGCTTCAGCTCAGGTGCTTCAGTATCGATGATAGATGCCGGGGCTAGCAAAAATCTTTTCCTTCCTTTTTACTATTATTTTTAATAAAACCACTACCTCCACCATAAACGAAAGAAATGAGAGGAATCAGCGGAGCATCACCTTTCCTGGCTTATGCCCTGGAATCCGGCAGAGACCATTGGCTGGGGACTCTTCCGCCCGCCCCTGCTGGGTTGCCGTCTCTGCGTCACCACAATCCGCTGGCTATGGCAGCATCCATCTACCGCAATTATTGCCGAGCGAAGCTCGAATTCAGGACATAAGGAAACAAACAGACTATTATCCGCACCAAACACAAGGCCTCTCTTTAAGGAGACATTAAAAAAAGGGTAAAAATTAGAGAGAACACACCACAGCAGCCCTCTGAGAAAGGTAAACAGGGAAACTGCTGAGCTCGTTGTTGAAACACGAATTGGTAATTTTCTTTTCTCTTGGTGGACGTATACGGAACGCGCACCTGTGACAGCGCACAGTCATAACAAAGATCTGTTGGTAGCGGAGAATCAAAACAAGAAAATGTTGACGCAGGTCGAGCTGAAATTACAGAACTGGCTTTCAGTTTAGTGTTACCTTTATCTGCAGCTGCACCACAATGTATCTCTTTCTTTTTTTCTTGCTGAATGTGTTGTAGCGATGAAGGTATGCGACGAGGCTTCTCTTCTCATGCAAAAACAGGGGGGTTGCAGTGTGCGCTTCAGAGCTTGTTTGGAAAAATTCACGTTACAAAAACATTTCGGGAGTTCTTCAAACACAATGATAATTAGAATTGCTCTAATATTAGGCGATAAACTCTTCGCAAGAAAATAACTGTAAGCTGCGAAAAGAAGTGGTATTTAAATCATAAAATTTAGGTATAAAGCTTAGGTGCTAACGGCTGCGGGCGTGCACGGAGTACTTTACTTGCTTTATGATGTATTTAGAGTATGATGTATTCAGTTAATTTTCTGAATCATAAATAATTCTTGAATAATATGTACTTAATTTTTGAACACATCTGGAAAGTCTCAATGAGGAAGCTGAGCGCTCCCAGTTCAACGCATCATCTTGTAACGGCAGCTTTATTCGAAACTCGGCAAAGCATTGGGGATTACGCACGCGAAAATACAAGTGCGTCAAGAGCGCGACCAGCTCTCGTGACGCACGTAGCCGAAAGTTTGTTGCCGCCGTCGCTAACACCACGCGAGAATGCCTGAATCTGCGCAGACTGCCTCCACGCGTTCTCGGGCTCTCTTTAGAACGGCAAAAGGAAGAAAACGTCCGAAATGAACTTTTTTTTGGAAAATTGGTGTGCCTCATGTGTGCTCTAAAGCGCAACTTTTCACGAACGTTTTGGGGCTCAAAACTTACGTAATCAAACATCTCTAAATTGTAGCTGTCATCAAATTTTTTAAAGAAAAAAATTGCTGCGCGATCTTTTTTGCTGGACTTCTAAAGGGGTAGGCGACCTAAGCTATGAAGATCCAGGAAGCTACCTGCCTCTGAACTTCATTTATTCGATTCTCCTATTCCTAACTGTTATCTATTCCAGAGGTGCTGGGAGCTGAGGGAGGTCCTCGATGCCTGCTTGCTGATACGGTATCTGGAGCCGGTGGGTGAATGGTCCGTGGGGCCCGCGGCGAGCGGTATTTTTTAGCCTTTTTTTTTTAGAACTTGGTTATAAGCTTTCTCACATCAGTGCTTATCTAAGGCTTATCGGCTTTGGGCTTGTCTTGCGTATACTTAGATGGAATGCATTTTTCATTGAGTGCAGAAAATAGGTCTCTAGACAAGTTCGAGAACGTATCGACGATATCGTGCTTGGATTTTGAATGAACTTTATTTCCTCGTCATAGCGAGTGGAGACTGGGACTAAAGGTACCAATGACCTGACGAAAGGTCACAGCCCCCTACAGTAAACAGTTTTGACAGCAGTGATAAGAGAAGGAAATTCATATAAAAGGCAAAAGTACAGAATTTACACAAGTACAAACATATAGCATTTGTAATACGCACTATACACAGCCACAATGCACACATAGCACAACTGCACTCTATATATTCGTTTTGTGAACAGATGTACGTGCATACAAACAAACAGAAATGGAACAGAATGACATTGATCAAGAAAAGGAAACAACATCGGCTAGTAGCAATGCGGTTAACTCTTTTTTGAAAGTACCCAATGGAGCGCTAAAGTCTAACAGTTCCTCAGTTTTGTTTAATATTTCAGCTGACTGATATAAAAATGTCTGCTTTTCATAATTTGTTCTTGTTTTCGGCTTGTGTCGGATGTTTCGCCATAGAAGGTTCCGAGATGTATCTGTATTGAATGTTTTAGAGAATAATTTCTGTTTGGGTGCTAAGCAGAAGCTTCTTATAATAAATTTTGTCTGCGCGAAGAAGTGAATAACGCTGGAATAATAGAGCGGTTGCAAGATCTGCATAACGACCATGGTAATTGCTGTATATACCAAGAATGCGTTTTTGAAAAATAATTAGCTTGTTGTAGTTCCTTGTTGTTCCCATAGCAAAGCTTTGAATAAAAAAGGGCATTGTATAACTGTTGTTTGAGGCAAAGAGGAGTTATTTGGGCTATTCTTTTAATAATACCTACGGATTTAGAAAGATCATTGCATAACCTGCTTATATGTGAACTACACGATAAATGTTCATCAAACCATACACCTAAGAATTTTTGTTCCTTAACGCGGGTAATTTCCGTGTCATGAAAATATAAGTTAATGTCATTATGCATGTTTTTGTTACGGGGCCTGAATAAAATGTATGTTGTTTTTGCTGTATTGAGTTCTAGGCTGTTTTTGCTCAGCCATTCTGACAGACGATTTAGATAAGTATAATATATTCATCCAGAGCGATAAGTGCAATATATTCATCCAGCGCTTCTTCTAGTTCATTTATAATTTCATTATAATTGGCTTTACAATACATATATACTCTTCTAATGTCATGGCTAGTGGGAATTAGATGCGGAAGCATGAACGAATCACTGACTATGTTGTGGTCGCTAGAGCCAGGTAGGACACACACGTTGTGCACAATGACTGGGTCATTAGTAAATACCATATCTAAGATGTTGTTTCCACGTGTATTGCTCAAGGCCGTATTTAAAGGTTGCACCATAAATTGACAAGTAAGTCACTGCTCGTGGAGTTGGCTCATACCATTGTATGTTTGGTAGGTAAAAATCTGCTGCATGGATAATGCGGTCATCGGGAAGAGTGGCCACGATAGAGTCTAACAAGCTATTTATTTCACCACTGGCTCCATCGTTGTAACTTGTACGAAGAAAAATAAAATATAATTTGATATAGCTAGGATGGATCTTAAATTACTCAAACTGAAAACGGGGGAGCGAATTATTCAAGAAATACAAATTTCAATTTTTTTCAGCAAGACGCTTGAGCCAATGAGGGAAGAGGGCTTTTTAATAGGCAGAGGGCCGGTTTGAGAAGATACGAATCGTGTTCATGAGCTGCAAAGCAAAAAAGAACAGATTTAAACTTTACCATTCCGGAAGGCGGTCTTCAGTGACGGAGCACACATTCCTGTTACCGTGTCTAAGCGTGGAAATCGCTCTTAGCCCTTGTCCCCTACCTTCCCGCTGCCCACTAGTAGCGGCACGCGCCGCAGTGAATTCGAAAAAAAAAAAGAAGAGTGAGCTGCCACGCACTCCACGAGCTTCACTAAGCCATCTTGAGAAGAAGAAGCCTTTTGCCACCGACCCTTGCTCTCGCTTGCTCCGATTCTTCGTCGCTGCATTCAAGCATGCTGAAATGGGTAAGCGAACTGCGAGTCGCAGGGAGTCGGCGCTCGTGTCGTCCGTCCCTTTTCACCCTGTTTCCTTGGACCCGCCGTGGTAGCTCAGTGGTTACGGCGCTCGTCTGCTGACCCGAAAGACCCGGGTTCGATCCCGGCCGCGGCGGTCGCATTTCGATGGAGGCGAAATGCTAGAGGCCCGTGTACTATACGATGTCAGTGCACGCTAAAGAACCCCAGGTGGTCGAAATTATCCGGAGCCCTCCACTACGGCGTACCTCATAATCTGAGACGCTTTGGGACATTAAACACCCATAAAACCAAACCAAACCAAACCTGTTTCCTTGGCCCGGCTTCATGCTGTGAGGAAATGGGCGCCGCATTAACATATCCGACAGGGTGCTTGCTTGCGAACCACAATAAAAAAAAAATCTGCCGCGACACTAATCAGAACACAGTAGCCGCTCTTAAGTACTATATTACCTGAAGCGTGTGCATCCGCAGAATTTAGCGTTGTTGGAAAACATTGTGTGGCTGGAGCAGGAAGACTCCGGTAGCACACAGCTGTTTTCGGGCTGATTCTCCTCTTTCCCCTCTCACATCTTTTTTTTTTTAGTCCACTAGTGGCCATTACCTGGCATTTAGTTGCTGTGTGTTGTTTGTCTCAAGCCTACTTTGTGGCAGGCTCCACCCTACTCATCGGGTTGTGGACAACTTGCTGAGGGGCGCTGTAGTGCAGGGCTACGAATACTTTCGGACACCTGGGGTTCTTTAACGTGCGCTGATATCGCACAGTACACCTGTATTTAGCCATGTTCAGCGTTTTTAGACAAAAATTTGAAATATTCGAATATATAAGGTACTATTAAATTAACAGTAATGGGCAATTGTTCTTAAGCGCAGCGAAGCATTTCGTTTAAAGTTTTGAATCGCTCGCACCGAGCAGTTAAGACAGCCATTGAAAACCTATGGGGAACGCTTTTGACGACAGAAAAGACGTTAATAGCAAAAAAATATGCAAGTCTTCCGAGGGGAGATCTGCATATATATTGTTTGTTATAGTGAAATCTTACAATATATGAAAAAAATTGCGTACAATAAATATTTCGCGTTGAAAATGGCTTTGTCCAGAATTGCTGGGTATATGCGCCTCCATCGAAATGCGACCGCTGCAGTCGGGTTCGAAACCGCGTCTTTCGGGTGAGCAGCCGAACACCATAACCACCGAGCCATCGCGGCGGCCCTATAGGTGGCAGGCGGACGATAAACTATGCAAAACAGTGGCCACGCAGCGCTAGCGCACCTAATTCGTATTTGACCTAACTACACATATCGACTGTCATTTTAGAGCGCAACTCTTTGGCACCCGTTCCGCGTCGCCGCCGGCGTCGTCAGCGTAACTGGTTGTCCAGATATATAGCAGAGCGAAACGCCATCTAAAAGGTAGCCGCCACCGGAAGACCCCGAGGAGTGGCCAGCAGCGTAACGAGCCACCTGCCAGCGGTGGCAGGTGCATGGCGTGTGGGGAGCTGCGCTCAAACTTCGCATTACCGACTATCGTAATCGCCTGTAAACTTTTTCTTAATTCGTTCGCCTATGATCGCGACCTTTCGGCAATGTGGCGCGAATGCCGGGATAGACCGCTGCCGCGCTGGAGCCTCTCGCCACCCTCCAAGCCTTACCTTGAACGTACTATACAGCGCCGAGGGAACAAAGACACTACTACTACTACTGACGACGCAGCCCATTTGCTGTCCTTATCTTGCGCGTGTCTTTGTTGCCTTGAAGCTGTTCGAATCATAGTGGAGCCTTCCAGATTAGGTGGAGGTTTGGGCTAGTTGGTGTGGCATAACGATGAGATACAGCGCGTGAGAAACAGGACACAAGCGAGACATGGACGATCCGTGTCTCTCAACTTGTGTCCGGTTCCTCATCGCTGAGCCGGCTTTCAGTAACGCCTAAAGACTTCGGTTCCAAACGGCTCTGCCAAGTGGTCCTCTACCGGGGTCATTAGACTGAATGTCAGCCGGTGTCACTCTGGGCTGTCTCACGTCCACCATGCAGGGCACGGCGGGTTCTCCGCAGCCGTCGCGAGCAGGCCCTGCATCTGCAGCGCAGCCAACCACGGTCGCCAGCCGTCCGGTAGGAAGCTACCCAATCACCAGTGGCCCAGTCACCAGCGGCCCAGTCACCAGCGGCCCAGTCACCAGCGGCCCAGTGACCAGCGCCCCAGTCGCCGGTGGCCCCGTCGAGAGCTCGGCGCCCAGGGCGTTATTGTTCACGGCCAAGGCAGGCAAAGCCGTGCTGCGCACCTCCATGAACGCCATGGCGCGAGCAATGTCGCACGATCACCGGGAGCGCCTGACGCGCGCGCGCATCGCGTTCGTCCTGGTCGTGCCCGTACTGCTGCTGCCGCTTCCCCTCTACTACCGCTCCAAGGTATACTCGAATCACGCTGTAAGAGTAGTTTTACACCGCGACTCGGATCGAGCACTGTGTGGCTCGTACCACTGAGTGGGAAGCTCAGGGCTCTCCTGTGCCAAGGCGGACATGCAAACCATTAATGGTAGTCGAGTCGAGGTGTAGGCGCCACCTTGTTTGTGTGACATATATATGTCCAAGAGGATACTATGAGGCAAAATAGAAATGTTCTGGTCCTTCGTGTAGCAAAATAAAACGATATTGATTGTGGCGTTGATTAGTAACCCTACAAGCTACACGCTGTTTTGGCGCTCTTAAAAATTTTTCCACAGGCCTCCACCAACCTGTGCAATATATACCGTATACGTTGCACACTTGTATATGGGCGACACTTAATTTTTCGAGACTTTAATGCTATGCAGCCTATAAAAGAAAGCGTCATTTTCCCGCTGACTTCTTCCGACTACAGTGTTACCCAGATTGTGCGTCCCCCCCCCCCCCCCCCCCCGATTTGTGCGACGGCCCACATTTTACGACAGATCAGAGCGGTACTTGGGAACCCTGCATAAAAGTAAACATCGAAAATCGGGACAATGCGACGACCGGACGGAAAGCATGGCTGCATATATGACGAAGCTTTTGTGTGAAAACGGTTCTAGCCGGAGTACGAACGGAACGACTCTCCGTCGGCTTGGTCGTATGCCGAGCGTCGTGGGGGGGGGGGGGGTGGGGGGGGGGGGGGGGGGGGGGGGGGGGGGGGGGGGGGGGGGGGGGGGGGGGGGGGCAGCTGTCCGAGTCCGGCAGCTCTCCGCTGACGTGCCGCGCGAAGAAAATCATACATATGTGCAACGCAGCTGCTCTTCGCCTTTTGTTTCTCCCCAGAATTATCCGCCGCGAAAAGAGGGGGAACTCTCCTTACACGAGCATATACTGACGCGAATGTTTCAATTGGCAGCGTCACCTTTGCTCCCCTGAACGTCTACTTTTCGCCGGGAACTGTTCGAGCTTCGCTACACGCGGCCGCCTGAATGGGCGCGCATTGCGCTTCAGCATAATTTCGCAGAATGTCGTGCCACGGACGCCCAAGAGTCTAACTGATCCTTTCTGGCCGTACGCCTTATAGTGTGATGCGCCAGGTCAAAACTTTTCAAGACATTTGTGATAAGTGCATGGCAAGACGTCTCTCGGCACTTCATCACTGCCTCCTCTGCCTCTCCGATGTGACGCCAACTCTTGTCTGTGATGCGCAGCCCAGCTGGTGCGGCTACTGCATGCTGCTGATGGCCACGTACTGGGCCACCGAGGCCCTGCCGCTGCCAATCACTGCACTGCTCCCATGGTGATCTTCCCTCTCACGGGCACGCTCGACGCCGATGACACCGCCAAGAACTACTTCAACGTAAGCCACTTCAGGGCTTACCCACTTCGAGGGTTTGCGTACCAGACGGTCAGCTTGCCACGTCTTCGGGCACCGCCCACATCGCGAGGCACTTCCCTTCTCTTCTGCTTGCCAGCAGGCCGTCTATATTGGTGTGAAAGGAACGCGCTGGTGCTCTGTCGCGTCGGAACCAATGGGAGCGTTCGCAATGGCCGATACGAGATACTACTGGCGGCACGTGCTTTGATAAAAATCTTTAACAGTCACTAAAAGTCTCTATAAGGACGTAGAATCAGCAATGAATAAAGTAAAATCGCAGTAAACTGTACTGATGGGCGACTTCAATGCGAAGGTGGGCAAGAAGCAGGCTGACGACCACGCGGTAGGTGACTATGGGATAGGCTCTAGAAATAGCAGGGGAGAGTTATTAGTCGAATTCGCGGATAGAAATAATTTACGGATCATGAATACCTTCTTCCGCAAACGAGGAAAACAGGAAGTGGACCTGGAAGAGCCCCAATGGTGAGATTAAAAATGAAATCGACTTCATGCTGTGCGCTAAACCTGGCATCATTCAGGATGTGGCCGTCCTCGGAAGGGTGCGTTGCAGCGACCATAGAATGGTAAGGTCTAGAATTAGCTTAGACTTGAAGAGGGAACGGAAGAAGCTAGCGAAGAAGAAGACCATTAACGAGTTAGCCATAAGAGGGAAAGCACAGGAGTTTAGGATAGCGCTGCAAAACAGATATTCGGCTTTAACTGAGGAAGGTGATCTTGATGTTCATTCAATGCACGGTAACCTGACATCAATAATTACGGAGTGCGCAGTACAAGTGGGCGGTAGGACCGTTCGAAAAGATACCGGGAAGCTATCTCAGGTGACGAAAGATCTGATTAAGAAGCGCCAAAACATGAAGGCATCTAACACTACCAATAGAATAGAGCTAACGGAGCTATCAGAGTTAATAAATAAGCGCAAGGTAGCCGACATAAGGAAGTTTAATATGGAGAGAATCGAGCATGCTATAAAGAACGGAGGTAGCCTAAAAACAGTGAGAGGAAACTAGGCATAGGTAAAAACCAGATGTATGCATTAAGAGACAAGCAGGGCAATGTCATTAGCAATATGGATAAGATATTTAACGTAGCCGAAGATTTCTACACAGACCTGTACAGTAGCCAATGTAATCAGAGCGCTAATGAGAAAGACAGCAGTGCACAGCAATGCGTCATCCCGCCAGTAACGAAAGAAGAAGTAAAGAAAGCCTTAGAAGCAATGAAAAGGGGAAAAGCAGCTGGGGAGGATCAGGTAACAGCAGATCTGTTGAAGGATGGAGGGGACATCGTGCTAGAAAAACTAGCCACCCTGTATACGCAATGCCTTATGACCTCGACTGTACCAGAAGCTTGGAAGAATGCAAACATTATCTTAATTCATAAGAAGGGAGACGCAAGGACTTGAAAAATTACAGGCCGATCAGCTTACTATCCGTTGCCTACAAAGTATTTACTAAGGTAATCGCTAATAGAGTCAGGGCAACGTTAAACTTTAATCAACCAAAAGATCAGGCAGGCTTTCGTAAAGGATATTCCACAATAGATCATATTCACACTATCAATCAGGTGATAGAGAAATGCGCAGAATATAACCAACCTCTCTATATAGCTTTCATTGATTACGAGAAAGCATTCGACTCAGTGGAAACCTCAGCAGTCATACAGGCATTGCGTAAT
The DNA here is from genome assembly GCF_052857255.1 of Amblyomma americanum. Classification (NCBI taxonomy): domain Eukaryota; kingdom Metazoa; phylum Arthropoda; class Arachnida; order Ixodida; family Ixodidae; genus Amblyomma; species Amblyomma americanum. Next base: position 8,013,799 of record NC_135498.1, read on the forward strand.
CAGGGGGTAGAAGAGCCTTATGTCAAAATACTGGAAGATATATATAGCAACTGCACAGCTACTATAGTCCTCCATAAAGTCAGCAATAAAATTCCAATAAGGAAGGGTGTCAGGCAAGGAGACACGATCTCGCCAATGCTGTTCACCGCATGTTTGCAGGAGGTTTTTCGAGGCCTGAATTGGGAACAGTTGGGAATAAGAATAAATGGAGAATACCTAAATAATCTGCGATTTGCTGATGACATTGCCTTGCTGAGTCACTCAGGAGGTGAACTGCAAATCATGATCAACGAGTTAGACAGGCAGAGCAGATCGATGGGTCTAAAAATTAACATGCAGAAAACCAAGGTAATGTTCAACAGCCTAGCAAGGGAACAACAGTTCACAATTGGCAGCGATAGCCTAGAAATTGTGCCGGAATACGTATACTTAGGGCAGGTAGTGACAGCTGATCCGGATCATGAGAGGGAGATAACTAGAAGGATAAGAATGGGGTGGAGCGCATATGGCAAATTCTCGCAGATCATGAGTGGCAGTTTACCAATTTCCCTCAAGAGGAAAGTGTACAACAGCATAATCTTACCGGTACTCACCTACGGGGCAGAAACGTGGAGGCTAACGAAAAGAGTTCAGCTTAAGTTAAGGACAACGCAGCGAGCCATGGAAAGAAAAATGATAGGTGTAACGTTAAGAGATCGGAAGCGGGCAGAGTGGGTGAGGGAACAAACACGGGTTAATGACATCCTAGTCGAAATCAAGAGAAAAAAATGGGCTTGGGCAGGGCATGTAATGCGAAGGCAAGATAACCGCTGGTCTTTAAGGGTAACGGAGTGGGTTCCAAGAGAAAGTAAGCGTAGCAGGGGGCGGCAGAAGGTTAGGTGGGCCGATGAGATTAAGAAGTTTGCAGGTAAAGGGTGGATGCAGCTGGCAAAGGATAGGGTTAATTGGAGAGACATGGGAGAGGCCTTTGCCCTGCAGTGGTATAGTAAGGCTGATGATGATGACGATGATGATGATGATGATGATGATGATGATGAAAAGTCTCTAATAGACGCTTTCAACATAGCATGTACTGCAACCTCTACCGCTTACCGCGTACCACGCGCCGCCACAGCGCATACGCGAGCTTCCTGAGGGCGCACTTCGCAGCTAGCTGCACGCACGCCTGCCGCGTCGGGACCAATCAGTGTGTGCGCACTGGTGGCAGCGGTACACACTGTCAAATGACTCAGATGTCTCCCTTTGTGGCGCCCACCTCCAACAACGGGAGCAAAAATGGGAGCTTTGTGGATATTAAGGTGACGCCGCGTTTTGCCGCATGATTCGCAGCGACTGGGTGCCCTTCAACGCTGCCTACCACTAGAGCCGGGTTGACTAAACAGGCGCGGTCAGCCATAATAAAGCTCGTTAGCCTCGATGGTACCGTCCAAAATTACAGACCGTCGGTAAAGCCAGGAGAGTAGTTTATTTCATCTGAACGACTGAAAAGGGCGCCGTAGGCCTCCGTCCCAGGTCGGGGCAGCGGGCGCCCCTCGGTCTCATTTGTGGCGAAGCGCTCTCTCCGATGCGTTTTAAAGGCTGGCTTCCCGCCACCGGGTGGCAGCTGAAAGCGTCGACCATTAAGAATGCGCATTGAGCCGGTGGTCTCTCTGTGCTTTCCTGTCTCCTGCGAATGCGTTTGTAGGAAGTGCGATTCACGTCCAGGATGTCGCACTTCGCATCTGCGCAGAACATCGGCGTGGTGATCTTCAGCTCCCTGGTGTTCGCGGCCGCCGTGGAGGTGACGCATCTGGACCAGCGAGTGGCCCTCAACGCACTGCGCATGGTCGGCTCCAGCAACGACAGGTGAGCGCAGCCACCCTTCGCCCCCGCCGCTGACACGGCGAGCACGCATGCCGTGGACCACAAAGCCTGACGTGCTCTCCGCGCCAAACGACGCTTGGGTTGTGGACACGTGCTCGAGCTCTCGCGTTCGCACTTAGCCCGAAATAAATTATGAACAGCCCAAAGTAAACACCCCTACTTTTCCTTAAAGTAGTACACAATCATAAATTTACGAAGCGCCTTTATTTTCCTCCTAGACCAGTGACTGTAAGATGCTTCTTTATTGCATGCGCAATTTTATTTTGGGTTTATTCTTCCGGGAGCCGGAAAATGAAGCTCATAACCCGTTTGTCGCGACAGTTAACATTAGAAGAAAATACTTCTGCACGAACGATGAGAGTTAGCTCATGCTATCGTGGGTATGCGCAGGCTGATGTTCGGCTTCATGTTCATCACCATGCTCCTGTCCATGTGGATCCCCAACACTGCCGCCACGTCGATTGTGTGCCCCATAGTCATGACCGTCGTGGACCACATGCGGGAAACTGCCGCCTCAGCACGCAAAGGTATACGCGCATTGACGCCAGAAGCGACGCGCACAATCGGACACCTGCACGAGGTCGGCGGTCTTTGTTGCTTTTTTTTTTTGCCAGACATCTGTGTTTCTCAGTGTTAACCGGCGTCAGTCGTCATTTGTGTCGATAGAAAGCTGCCCGCTGCCTGTGCCATATTGGAAAGGATGCTGCCAAGTTGGCCTGGCCAAAAACTTGAGTGGTATGACGCGATAGTGTTAATGTGTCCCTTCGACGACCTGGACACGGACACACTTCTTCCTTTCCCCATCACATAACGCTCAACCTGCCCGCAAGACTACAATGCGGTGGCATCAGAGATCCCGCCCGCACAATTACTCCTTCTCTTCTGTCGTCTATGTTCTGCTACATGCCCATATATGCGTATTTCGTCATTCTATTGTCTACATTCATAAATCGCGGGAAGTTCTGATACCCCTACAGGTGCAGCGATGCAGCGGTTAAGCAGTGCGCTACTGCCCCAGCAGGTGGCTGTTCCAAGCACAGCCACCGTTGGGGCTTGTAAGAGCCAGATTGCTCCTTCCGAGAAACGCCTCGTGGCCAGTCATTTACTTAACTGCTACCTGCCACGGTGGGCAGTTCTTTTCACAATCCTGGGGCGGGTTGTGATGACGTCACGACGTCACGTGACCCAGGTTGCAGGTGGGCCGCCTGCTTTTCCCTCACAATCCCACCGTTGCAGACGACAACGAGTTTTCTGCCCAACGGGAGCCTTAACGCTATCGCGTCAGTAAGGGCCAGAGTGCCAGCAGCGGGCTTCTCCAGGATGCCTCATCTGCGGCTCTGCGATTCATGCGAGGTTTTATGGAGTAGGCGCTCGCGAGGGAAGGCGGGAGCGGGGTCCTACTTTTACTTCTTGCGTATGGCGGCTGATTGTTACTAGTTCTTCGCTTAGATGACATATCGGTTGCAGACAGACTGTTTCAAACTTCTCGGATGCTTTGGACTAAGGTGTAAAAATCTGTTCCTTTGCTTGTGCTCCCGCTCTGGCGGAGAAAAAACTGCCAGACTTTCAACCCTTCATCAGAGACGAGACGTGACAGAAGTATATTCCTTTCGCACTTGAAAAAACCTGTCAGAGCTTTTACTTAGAAATCCCGATGCTTTAAGCACTTCACAGTGCGTCGATCTGAGCGTAATGCAGAGAAATTTTTTGGCAGCAAATACATCTTAAGTATTACAAGGGTAGACGTGCGGTCTAGTTGGTGGTTCATACTTCTTTTAAACAGCGCAAAAGACGCGCACACAGCGGTCTTAAGTATGCATGGACATTTTTTTTTTTTTACGGGAGAGCGTTAGTACCCCCCATGTCGGAAAAACTGCCCAGCGTCGGCGTTGGCGACCGTTTGAAACCTCGCAGGGCGGAGCGCCGGAGCAACCTGCCGCTACAGAAACCTAGGTGGGCCTCCGAGGTCACGTGAGATTGTGACGTCATCACAACCTGCCCACCGGATTTCGAGCAAACTGACCACCGTGATAGGTGGCAGTTAAATTAATTATTGGTCTCGAAAGATTCCTTGAAAAGAGCAACGTGTATCTCACAACCCTCACCGATGGCAGCACCTGACATCGCAGGGCAATGATGCATCGCTTAACCGCTCTGCTCCAAGGCGCCAGGAGTGGTATGAGGACTAGCAGCGATCTGTGAATTTTAAGTCGAGAATTACCCATTCCGCATATATGGGAATTAACCCTTTAACGCTATCGCGTCATTCACTTAAGGCGGAGCTTAAGGTGTCCCCTAGAGTTTTTCTACATTACAGGAGCTTTATTTTCAATAACAGTCCTCTTCTCGTGGTTAGGGCGCTCGTATTCTGTCAATACAGTTCAGTTTCTCCTCGGTGTTCATGATGAATAAATGGGCACAAACATAACGAAGACACAGAAAGAAGACCACAGGACGCTGCCTGTCCTGTGTTCTTCTTTCTATGTCTTCGTTATGTTTGCGCCCATTTACACATTACGAACAGCTTCCAACTAGCCCAATTTTCCTTCCTGTTCTCCTCAATGTCCCTTTAATAGCGGCGACAACTCGTCCATCGCTTTCTTTCTGTTCCTCTTATGCAGCTAGTACTCGAGGTTTTAGACGAGTTAGCGGATACGAAGAGTGAAATTCCGTCCTTCAAGGCAGGCATACATTATGAAAAGAGGAAAGAGATTTGGCGCCCGCAGCCCATAGTATCCGTATAACGAGGCGAAATTCTTGGCTGCAACGCTCGGCTACAAAACGTCACTTCTTCTCATCGCCTTTTACAGACTAAAGTCAAAGTTACACTAAGGTTCAACAGAGATGAAGTGAAAATGCCTTCCTTGTTTCCCAGTTTACGCGCTATAGCCCAGTCCCCATCGCGAGACGTCATACTTAGCGTGCACTCGGACTCGGATAATGATTTTAACGCGATAGCGTTATGGTCCCCGTTTATCTGTCGGCGTCGTCGGCGTTGTGAGCGAAAAATTCCCGCAGAAGCTATGTCACGTGACCTTGTGGCGCCATCACAACCAGCCCACTGTGGCAGCTGCCAGTTAAATTAATGATCGGTCGCGAGACGTTGCTCGTGAAGAGCAACCTGGTTCCCACAAGCTCCACCGATGGCAGCACCTGCCATCGCAGGGCAGTGGCGCATCGCTTAACCTGTGCACCTCTGCGCCAGGAGGGGTATGAGGACTCCCAGGAATGTATGAATGCAAAGTCGAGAATGACCAATTCCGCATGCATTAACCCATTAACGCAGTCGCGTCATACCATTAAGGCGGCGCTTCAGTGTCCCCTCCGACTTTTGACTTGCACGCTGTGTCGATTTCGCAGTCTGCAACCTAACACACAACACGCTGCGTCAGAAGGGCCACACTGAACTCCCGTTCTAAAAGCAAGGAGTCGCGTAGATATTCTGTAGCCTCCCGACATTTCTTCCAGACTCCATTGCACTACGCTGCGGTTCTCAAAGCAGATGAAGGCGGTAGTTCCTGCCAGCAGTACTCCTGTTCGGCATAAGATTAAGCGTCATTTGTGCGTAGCTCTTCTTGTGGTGCCACGTGGTATTCGCATTTGCAGGTAACACTGTCATTTCTTCGATTGGAGGGAAGGGAGGTCTGCCGTTGTACGTCTCTAATTTTCTTTTCGCAGGTCGCACACGCGTCGGCGGCTTCGTCCGTCCGGAACAAGGGTAAATAAACCGTGCATGAATTTTTATCTTTTATCATGAGAGCGCATCTATGCTGTAAATTACCAACGGCATTCTCTGCCCGCGTATGCATGTTGGCGCGAAAGCCGATTTCACAGCGTCGATTGTGGATCATTAATCATGATGGCGGCGCAGTTAGTCGTAGCAGTTTTGGTAAGTGCTCAGACCTTGGCGTGTATTTGGACGCCGGATGCGACGAGCTGGATAATGGCAATAGCGAATGTTTAATCGGAACACAAAGTTTGTTGCCATGTACGCGTTCTTGAGTGGCAATAGCTGCCACGGAAATAACTGGCTTACGCCGCAATGCAACTTAGCATTCCTGCAGGTGTGTTTCACCCTATGCTTTCCGCCCATGCGGCGATTACCACATCTCAGTAAGATGCAGTTCTCTCTAAACGAGACCAGAAGAGCACGCCCTTCGCAAATTTTAGTGCGAGAGCGCCCCTTCACGGGGTCGAACCCACAAAAAATATTGTGGCGTCCCTGGCCTTGAGGGTGCAAAAATAAAATAAATATTGCTGCGACTGGGTTTCGAAACCGCGACGGCGCGAACAGCTCAGCTTCGCTGGCCACTGCACGAGACTGTGCACTATGCTAGCGGTCACCGCTGCCGATCACGCTTCGGGTTAAACTGCTACACACTCTCGCGCTGTGCCTTGCACATCGTCGTCTTCATCAACTTTCATCTGCGGCGCGAACGGATCAGATCAGCTTAACCTCGACCAGAGCTTAACTGGAGTCTAATATCCTCGCCAGAGGTGCCGATGACCCAGCAAAGCAAAACCATGAGCCAACCAGGCTAAACACATGCTTTCGCTCGTCTGCTCGGTTTAACTATACCTTAATACCCTGCCACTTCTTTGCACTCAAAGAATCTGACGGTGTGCAGGCGTATAGTTTAGAGCAGGCGACTGGCCGAACATAATCGTGCCAGATTGTAGCAAGAATGTACCATCGGAGATCAAAGTAGGTCACGACACCAGTAGTGCGTCGTCAGGTTTCGCCCGCATGCAGTGCAGGACAGTTCGGAACTTGGAGGGGGGGGGGGGGGGGGGGTTACTTTTGTCCACGATAGCACACGTTGCTCAAGCGGGCAGGTCTCGTTCCAAGTGTACCTTTGGAACATCCGTCTCCCGGCGAGAGCAAGCAACACGTGCATGTGCATACACGTGCATGTGCATAAAGTGCCCGGTGTTCATGGGGGCTTCATGCGGTTGTCTAGAGAAAAACTGGAGCTACAATCGTTTATCTACCATGGGAATGCCGAATGCTATTAACGCTTTATTTTAACCGGACAAGATAGGGCTTAAAAGTTTGATTATTTTGCAGAAATAAGCCTCTCTCTCAAGGTATCCCGCCGTTAGTTTCAAGGCACGCCTAATATGAAACGGTTACTTGCATGAAATTCGATAAAAAACTGCAACACCTATTAATTAAAACTGCTATCCATCAGCTCTGAAGCACAGGTCCTCATTTTTATGTGAAATTTATCGGTGCTGACCTCGCAAGTTTGAATCAAGTGGTGGCGAAAAACCGATAAAGTTTAATGTTTTCTGCAATTAATGCGTATTTGGCTGCCGAGCAAACATCAACCTGGTCACAAAGAGCGAAGCAGTCGAATTTTACTGACAGCAATAATTGTGTGACGTTGTCCCTTTAAGCGGACCGGCTGTACAACGAAAATAATCGCTCTATTCTTCTGCTGTGAGTTCCCACTGGTCTAGAAGACAGTTCCCGAACTTTGGAACAGGCTTCCTTGAGTCGGCAGTGGAGACCCGTTCACATTGGCGCGCACCCTAAACCAGAATCGATCGATCGATCGATGGAGGGACGAGGCTGATACCTTTAAATGGGGCGGCGACTAATTGTGTCTCTGTCGTTGATCTGCAAGGAAGAAATGGCGCTAGTTACGTGCGCAGATTAATGCTGTAGCGAGTTAGTTTACGAAATGCCGGACATTGTAGCACAGTCTTTTCTGGAGCACAGCCGCAGATTGCAGCTGGTGTCGCTCGCAGGCTGGACGAGGACACTACGAAACGCGTGCGCAAGTTGATGCTGCTGGCCGTCGCGTACTCCTCCAACATCGGTGGCACGGGAAGCCTGATCGGCACGCCACCCAATATGGTGCTCAGCACCCTGATGGAGAAGTGAGTGCTTCCCCGCTGCTGCTGCTGCCGTGTTTGAAGGTTGAAACATTTGTAGGACAGCGGAACACATGTGTGTCCCACTTTCTTCAAGCGCCGCAGACGGACAAGAGTGCACTCATGCAACATACGTTTGTGCTCTGAATACTGCCGCAAAATCAAACAAACCACTCACCGTCCTTTTCTCTTTACCTTGACCTCTAGGTGGCTTCTAGAGGTCAAGTAATGCCGAAAAGCTTTCTTACAGAAGACTTGTTCCGCTGCAGGCGCGAAAAGCCCACGGTTAGCTTGAAAATGTCTTCTCATTTTGTGTCATTTGCTTAAGAGTTAGCTGAAGTTTCTAAAAACGTAATGATGAATCACTGCCGACACTTCGAGTTACGAACTCTCATGGCCAGTAGAAAAGATGCCACGCCCTTTCATCTCGTTATAACCTCCTCAGAGCTAACGCGCCTTTCCTGTCCGGAAAGCCCCTCACCTTCGGAACCTTCAGCCAATGAGCGATGCTTTTGCGAACTGCCAGACGGAAGGATTAAATGTTTACGAAGACGGGCGATGCCACCATCATGCTTTCGTCGTTTCGTTGCAGACACTTCCCCACAGCGCGCGAGCCGACGTTCGTCAGTTGGATGGTGTACAACGTTCCCATTATGTTCGGCCTTCTCATTGTTGCCTGGCTCTACATGCGGTTTCTTCTTCAAGAGGCCCTGTGAGTTTCACTCAGACGGGCCGCCTTTGCACTTGTATTCTCAAAGACAGCCCGAGCGCGAGCAGATGGGAGCCAGGAAACTTTGTGCCAGAAGATTAGATTACATGTGATCGCGAAGGAATTTTGGACCGATTAGCTCGTTCCTCAGTTTCGCGCCGTCCGCGTCCGCAGCGCCATCTTCCGCCTACCATCAGTCTTGGTTGGCAGGTGGCAAAGTGGAGAAGCAAAAATCTCTTTCTCCGGACTTAAGAGAGAGGAGAGGTGGCCTAATGCCTTGATGCAGTTTCCTTTGGTAGGATGGGGACCTCTCCGCCATTTTAGAGCATGGGCTTATTTAGCCGCATGAAAACATTTTTGCTGAAATCTGCATTTTCGCGTCCTTGATACACGACAGCGTCGAATACTCCTTCCAGACATCGAAGTGTTTAATTTAATTTTAGAAGCTCTCTCTCGTCGGCGCTATGTATGTGACACAAAACGGAATCTTCTGGTCAGACAACGAGTGTCGCCACACTACCAACGGAAGCTGCATCGATAAACCTGTGCCTCGTAGTTAGGGTTAATTGTTTTTTTTTTGGCGAAAGGAAATGACTCGGCGACTCTCTCACATACCTCGATGTACACCTGAACCGTGCCGTAAGGGAAGAGATAAAGGAGGGAGTGGAAGGAGAAAGGAAAAGAGGTGCCGTAGTGGAGGGCTCCGGAATAATTTGGACCACCTGGGGTTCTTTAACGTGCACTGACATCGCACAGCACACGGGCGCCTTAGCGTTTTGCCTCCATAAACGCAGCTGCCGCGGTCGGGTTCGAAGCCGGGCGCTCCGGATCAGTGGCCGAGCGCCCTAACCACTGAGCTACCGCGGCGGGTCGTAGTTAGGGCGCCCGTCTCGTCTTCGGGAAGTGGCTGGTCCGAAACCAACCGCATAATATCGCGCATTTTGACCGCAGCGATGGCCTATACTGGTCTGAGAATGCGCCTCGCAAGCGTTACGCGCACAGTTCGATCCCCGTGTCGCCGGTAACCCACTGGTGATGCAATGAGTACAAGCATGCCCCTGGCCTGGCGCTCGATCTATGTGGAGTGAAGTGCTTGGGAAACTAGTCTTTTGCCTCACCTTGTGCAGTCGCGAATATCTTGTGCCATGGGGCTCTTAGGCTGAAGCTGCTTTTGCGCCATAAAAATTTATTATCATCAATATCTCTGCAGCCCTAGACAAATCCGGATCACCTCCAGCTGTGCCACTTTGCGACAAAAAAAAAAGCAGTACATGTCCGTGAGAGATTATTTGCTTTCACACCACAGCTGACGCTCGTGCATTGCGCTACACACTCGTAACCGTCCTGTGATACTTAATGCGATACCATTAGGAGGACCGCGAAATCGAAAACTGTCCGGCGGTGTCGGCGTCTATGTTAGGAGGATTTTCCTCTCTCCACCTGCCACCTGTCAACCGTTCCCCTCTTCCCCACCCTACTCCCCCTTTCCATTTGTTAGGGAGGGATGGGATACGGCGGACGAAGGAGGACTCTCCAAAAACGAAAATGACTAAGAAGAAAATGACTCGGACAACAGCAGGCCTACGTCCAAAATATGCAGCCTTCCGAAGAACACTATGTGCAAAAATGAGGCTTGCTGGATCTCACAAGCCCCACCGGTGGCTGTGTGTTTCAAACAGTCACCTTCAAGTGCAATGGCGCATCGCTTAGCCGCTGCGAGCACCAAACACGGAGAAAAGGGACAGCTTGTTTTGTTTAGTTTCCCTTTTGGCCGTGCTTGGTATGAATCATAGTGTGAGGACTTGCCACAATCTAACAATGTAACACGTTTTGCTTAGTTGCGTAGTCAGAATTGGAGTAGATTATGAAGCGAAAAAAAAATGGGCTCAGTCCTTGAGCACAATCATAACTGGAATAGCATCAGACCTGACGAGTGAACGAAGAATGCTGTCGCGTTTCCTCGGAATCAACTTTAGTGATCGCCCCTAATTTTTTTTCTTTTCTGCATTACTCCTTTGATACTCAGCGGTTACGTTTTTGTGACTGCGTAAAAACGCATGAAGTTTGCAGTATTTTATTCCTTACCTACCGAACATTTTTTTATTTTTTGGTGCTGGTTCTATGATCCCTAGCGTTATATTTGCTGTTGCCTTCCATGTGTACAGCGTAATTTCGAGCCATTGGTCACGCCAAGCACTCAGTAAATTAATCGAAAATCGGGTCGCTAAATTTCGGTGTGCGATGAAGAATTGAAAGCAAGTGGGAATACCGTAGCTAGTCTAGAACCAGAGTCACAGGGAAGGTGCAGTCTACACTACACACTGTCGTCGGAACCTCCATGAAAATCGTTTTAAGTCTCTTTCATCCGGCTAACGTAACATGATGCAAGCTTGGTGCACGAGCGCCGATGTCTGTCCCTTCACCTAAGCGACGTTTGCATGAACGTAACTCGGGTGGTCCTCCTAACGGGCTGAATCCCCTCAAAAGCATTCGGGCTAGCGGAAGGGCAGGGCAGAAATAGGGACGTCCTTGGCACCGACGCCGTCTGGCCTCCAAGACATCGGCGGAAGTGGGTTCTAACCTCGGACGACGACGCCGCGGCATGTTCGCAGTGCCCTGCTTGACGCTGGTGAGGTTACTCACTACGGTGAGGTTTGTGTAAACGAGCAGTCGTCGATTTGAGATGGTCGTTTGAGACCTGCGCTTATCGAGTTCATGCAGCGAGTCATTTTATGTAAATGGTTTGCTGTCAACGTAGCGCTAAGTGAACATGCAACTGGTGTGTCACGTGTTCGATTCCAGCGGCAGTGCTGCAACCGTAAGCGAGGAAAACGCGGAACGGATCATGAGGGAAATTGTCAAGCGCTGCGACGAACTCGGCCACATCACGTGAGTTGCGACATTCGCTCTTGTCTTTAGGCAGTTAGGGAGAGAAGGAAATTGTAATTACTGATTCGGAGACTAGATGCTTGGAGTTATTCGCCAGGTTAAATGTCGTCACCCTAATATAATGGGAAGTTGCCCATTGTTTTACTTACTCATTCCTGCAACAACAACAACGACAAGCGAGCAAAATAATCTCATGACAGTATTCTGTGTGTCGGTTTTTCTTTCTGTGCCTGCCTACCTATCTCTCTGTGCCTGTGCGTCCTTGTTTGCCTGTCTATTGTCTGTGCCTGCCTGCCTATTTCGTTTTCCGTGCCTGTCGTTCCGTGCTTGCCTGCGCCTGCCGCATGTCTATCTCTCTGTCGGTCTGCTTGTCTGTCTGTGCCTGCCTATCTCTGTGCCTGCCTGTCTGTGCTTGTCTGTCTATGCCTGCTTGCCACTCTGCTTGCGATGAATGGTTGATGGGCTCTAACAGGAACAGACGAAATGCAAGGCGGCTCTCACTAATGTACCTCCGACTTCTTGCACATTCGAGTCAAATCTGCCTCATCCTACTAAAATGTATATGTGCCTACGAGTTCTTATATCGTTTAACGTGTCGTGAAACAAGATGATCATTACTTACCAGAAACGCTAATCGCAGTCGCTGTTAGATGAAATTTCGCTAACATATCAACATCTCGTAGATATCAACATCTCGTGTGCCCGCCTGCCAGTCTGTCTGTGCTTGTCTGCCTGCCAGTGCCTGTCTCTCCATGCTTGTGTAGCCACCTGTTTCTCCCAATGCCGGTGCCTGCCTGCCTGCATCTTTGTGCCTGTGCGTCTGCCTGCGCTTCTCTGCATGTTTGTGCCTGCCTGTCTGTCTGTCCTGACAAACTCACTTGCCAGAGGTTAGATATTTACCTTCTACCACCACGACCACATTAATACGCACTGAGCGGCCGTGGTAGGGCGCATTTCCCACTCTTTCCCTCCCCCGCGCCTGTGTGTTCACGGCGAAACGAAACAGCAGAGTTTTTAGCAGCATTTTCTCATTTAAGGAATCACGCTTAATGGTATCCTTTCTTGTTTTCTTGCTTCACTCGCAGCTTCTCCGAGTCGGTGGTGACATTCCTGATGACGCTGATGGTCCTGCTCATGTTCTCACAGAAACCGCATTTCATGCCGGGCTGGAGCGACATCTTTCCATACAGCTCGTACGCTCAGCTGCACGCGCGAGTTTTCTATATGGCAGCGTAAATTGAAGATTTTCAGGCCTCAGTTTTTTCCTGAATGCAAGCAAAAAATTTAGCAGACGTAGCAGCTTATCTCTGTCTATTCTTCAATCTCCGCGTCAAGGATCCGCAACAGTTCACGAACAAACACTGGCGCCTTTTGCAGTGTATCAATGCACTAAAATGGGTTCTTCAGAATAACTTCCTGTGGGGCGAGTTGGTGCATGATGAAATGAACTGTGGCGCAACGACAAATTACTGTGCATTGCCCTTTTCTTGGTCCTGTGCCGTTGTCGTTGCGCCGCCGTTCATTTCTAGTAGATTAAAAACGTACTTGATTCAAAATTTCAAATAACTTCATTGTCAGGCACAAGAGCGTTGCATTCACTCAGCCATCGCGAGCAAAAAGCTCTCAAAAAAAGATACAAAAAAGTTGGACAAGGTTAGAAACTTATGCAAAGCGACTATATTGAAGGGCCGCTCAGAGCGCCCCCTTTTGCGACGCAATTCGTGAATGGGTAGCTAGGTGCAAGCATGGCAAGAATTCTGCGATTTCCAACCACAATCAGACTGCACGAGTGAAGCATTTTTTTTTTTGTAAATGAGTGAAAAAGACAATAGCAGCGTACGTGGGGTCTAACGAGGATATGTAAAAAGGACGTAACACCGGCATGGCGAATTCTCTCTTACGGTCATTCAACCGACATACAGCCTTACAAATGATGGCCGGCGTCGACTGCAACTTAAACTGAGCACACTTGACTTTGGCGTCAATGTCCATTCATGAATGCCAAGTTTACTCATTAACTCTAGACAAAATGAATTCTTCCCCGCAATAATTCTCATCTACTGTAATGCAAAACACGGGTCTTCGCACTGCCCTGCAGTTATTCCCAGCCTATATTAAAGACCTTCAGTTCCTCGTCTGTTCCGCAATGGCCATATTGCTGATTGCGTAATTTATGGCGAGATAGGCCTATCGTTCTCCATAACCATGCGGTGCGATGGATGGTTGATGAGCCCTAACAGGAGCAGACGAAATGCAAGGCGGCTGTCGCTAATGTACCTCCGACTTCTTGCACATTCGTGTCTAATCCGCCTCATCCTACTAAAATGCACAGAGGTGATCAAAAGTTCCCAAGCCACATGATCTGCTTTTCAGCGGCATATCCTGCAACCTATAATAAAAATAAAGGTATCAAGCTTCTCAGAGGTGAGAATGGTACTTATCCTATCCTTTATAGAGATTTCTGGCTTCGAGGGTGCCGTAACTGACCGACTATAGCGCTTGAAAGCAGAGCCTGTGGCGTGGGAACTTTTGACCGACCCTGTATGCGTGCCTACGAGTTCTTATGTCGTCTAACTTGTCGTGAAACAACATGATCATTACTTACCAGAAGCACTAATCGCAGTCGCCGTTAGATAAAATTTCGCTAACATATCAACATCTCGTAGATTACCAATATACAGAACACTACTTTGACATTAACACACGCAGCCGCTATGGAGGACCCCAACCTCGAATGCTGCTTCTCACCATTCATTCGATATAAGCAGAATAGCATTTAGATCTAACAACTCCAACTGTACCACGAGTGTTGCAGCTGTGAAGTCTAAATTGATCCTTCTCAAACTATCACTACGACGAAGAATCCTTCACCAATGTTTGCTTCATAAAATATTTTATTGTCACATAGTGGTGACGGCAGTCGAAGCAGCGATGAAGACGGACAAAAGGTCTTCTAAAAGAAAACTTTATTGGTCCGACTTGCACCCAAAATGGACTGAATCACTCGGCGGCGGCAAAGCGACAAGCATGCTCGGCGGTCGTCGAACAGAATACCCGCCGCTGTCGGCCGTGCTCAATTTAATGCTGACAGCGAACTTTCGAGATAGTGTGCAAATTTACCAGAACATTCCGGAACAATGTAGAATAAACTCTGCCTGCCTGCGATCAATCGAGATAAATCTAGTCGCGTCTTGCGTCGCAAACAAAGCGATAAAGTGGTGTGGCGGCAGTTTGGAAGAATGAACAAACACTGCAAATATTCGCAGCATTATAAACAAGACAGACATGACCATCAGGACTCTAAGCCTACATAAATGTGACTACGCTCGGACCATTATCGCGAAATTGAGTGTTTTGCATGAAAAATAAGTACAATTTGATATTAAATTCTGCAACGAACTGTTTCTTATTGGAACCACGTTCAAGACCCAGAACACCCTCAACTAACTACTTTTCGGCCTGGTACGCCAATGCTCTTCATTTCTGGAGCACTTGAACTTGTCAGTTACCTTTTGTGCCTTTATAACGTTCGCAGCACGCGTTATCGCCCTACCAGATTTTTTGTTTCTCTAGGGTGTTCATTTTGCGACTGAAAAAATCTCTTGATGAAATACTTTTCACAATATACAAGCTGTTTCGGTGGAGGATAAACACTATTTAAAAATAGGCTTTTTGAGGTGTAGACACGGTTTCGGCGGCATCGTAATATTAGCGTTTGCGGGAATCAGAAAACACGTGAATCATGTTAACAAGTAAGCTCGTTGACTAATTTCTCATAGTTGAGATTCGAATTATTAATGTTAGGCGCTTAGTTGCAAATAGGCATTTATAGCTGGCGATTAGTGATAGACAAATCAATTTTTTTTGAATTTCGAAAAAGCGATTACCTTCGGTACTGTGTGGGTCAAAAATTTTGGCCTTCGCACTCGCGTTCCAAGCATCACGCTTCTTCGCTGCGCGCACTGCAACGCCCGCCGGTTCACGTCACTCTGTGTCGTGCGCTTCACGGGCCTGCACTCTTCCAGCAGCGGCGAGCACCGCAGCGCAGATGAGGAAAGAGGAGGTCACGTGGCCCGTATTCCGTAGTAACCCATATGCCTTCTGTAACTCGGGCTGTTGAATGCCCTACAAATGAACGACGGGCACTGCCCAGGATGATCCGTTCCTCCGTGCCCATGGTGGTGATGCTGATGCTGCTCTTCATCATCCCCCGGGAGACCAACATGATCGGCCAGGCCGAGCAGGCCATCATCACCTGGGAAGACGTGTGCAACCACGTCAACTGGGGCATCGTGCTGCTCATCTGCGGGGGCATGACCATCGCCGACGCCTCGAAGGTATAACGCGTCGCAACGTTGCGCCCTGCCGTGTTTCGATGCGGAATGCATTTAAGGGGTGCCTTGCGAGGATTCTTTCCCACAGGTTTCGAAGAGAAAAGTATCGAAAAGAGTCCACGCTTTGAACCCTCTCATGCACCTACTGGGCGGTAGTTGGTATCGCCGCAGTTTGCTGCTACTGCCTAATGATCTAATTTGTAAGTGTGTAACCCCGCTTAGGTCTCAATGATGAGGTAATCAATAATAACGACGAAATGATATGATGCGCTTGCTCTCTCCTCTTCCCCTGCCTTCCTCCTCTCCGTCTCTCCTCGCGCGGTTGTTCGCGGACCGACCACTTAAGGGGCGCTTAGGCAACGACTCAGAATGCAACTTGTTCCATTAGGTTTCGCCCTTATAACGGCACAAGCGAAATATGTTTTCGTTTTGTCCTTCGCTTCACGAGCGGACTTTTGCGTCCCCACTACGCGTCTAGAGGCTTTTTGTGGCTTCCTTATAGAAGCCAGAACGTCCTCCTTCAAATTTTATCAAGAAAACTTGGTCGGCGTTTTTGCTTCCCTCCGTCTGATATAAATAATGTTAAAGTAACGCGCAGCCTGAACACACGGCCTTTGTTATCCCAGCAGCCGTTAAAGGTCGATCCTGCTATCCGCCTTGCAAACCTCTTTTCGTTTTTTAATGCCACAACATTAGCATTAGGCATGAAGGCGAGGGCAGTCCGGCGTTATCAGAACCTCCGACGCAAGCTGCAACGCAGCCTTTCTGTTTTAGCAGAGGCTGCGCCCAAGTTCAGCGGTTGTATAGCAGTCTCCGCTAACTTGCCTTGTGCCGCCGGATATTGGAAACAACGACGGCTCCAGTTTGTCATGCTGCTTTTATTTTTTACGTTCACACTTGATAAAGCACAGGAACATCGCGAGTAGTTTAGTAACATTCAGGCTGTGCCGAGGCGTATTTAGTTGCGGACTTTAATTTTTTAAAACCTTTCTGTGAACCTCATTATAACGAAGTCGAAGTGCCCTTGCAGTTCCTTCTTACAGCTGTTTCTTCGTTACATCTTCACGGGACCTTGCTTGCAACTGTTGCATGCCAACGGGCTCAACTGCCACTGTGTATACCGAGAATAACATGTTAGTGTGCCTCAGATGTGCATTGCGGCAACCTTCAACACACTATGGACTAAAGTCTGTAACCGCCTTAATTTCCTTCTGTATATAGACTATCTATAGCGTAAGTTCATAACAGTCTATAATTTACTTTCGGTTATAAACAGTCTATAGACTATCTGTAGCCTTAGTCTATGACATCATTAATTTCTTTTCGTCTATAGACGGTCTTTAGAGTATCTATAGACTATAGTCTTTAACACCTTTATAGTCTATGATAGTCAATAGACTATAGGTAGTCTATACTCTATAGAGCAGTCTATAAAAATCGCAATTTTTTTATCTGACAACCTATACGCTGCTTTTCGACTAGGTCCAGAACAATGTCAATTTCTTTGCACTGCATGCTGATGGGAACTGCATCGGGTGACCGCAACTATGGCTAGAGTCCTCCACCTCCTTCACTATTTCAGGAATTAAAAAAAAATATGTT
Source organism: Amblyomma americanum (assembly GCF_052857255.1). Lineage (NCBI taxonomy): Eukaryota > Metazoa > Arthropoda > Arachnida > Ixodida > Ixodidae > Amblyomma > Amblyomma americanum. The sequence continues at coordinate 8,031,076 of NC_135498.1, forward strand.
GTGTGAGGACAATGCAACGCCCTCTTGTATGTTGTTTTTAGAACCCTTGAAAAACTCCTTTTTGTTATACCGTGACTTACATTGTGGATACAATTCAATAATATTGAATGCTAACAGGTAAAGCCAGGAAAGGCGGTCATTCCTAAAGTAAGGGTGCCCGCAAACTGTATTACATTTAACGAACATGCTCTCCCTTGAAGGAATCTCTCGAGACAATTCCATTCCATCTCTCGATCGTTACTGTCCAACGCGCTTAATTCAGAAACATTTCATCAGCGATTCTTCTTCAAAACGTCCTGAAAATAAAGGGGGAAAGACGGGTGTGAAAATTCGAGGTTGTGCCCATCTCTTAGAAACACCGTTTAAAGAGTCTCAAAGAGCATAGACCTCTGCGCGAATAACATATGCCATTCATACCTTTGCACTTTGCGTTCACGTGAAAAAGTGCTGCGACGCAACAATCACAAAGACAGTATTTTTTCGCCCATCCCCATACGCCTGCTTCTTCGGATCAGTTGACACGCTGATGCCGTCCATACCAGTTTTCTAAACACAAACGCATGTAAATAGATGTTATGCTATGCAACTTTTTAATTATATTAGGAAAGTGTGCCACATTCGATTCGGTGGGAGATGCGGCGCGTACGGACAAAGCAGTAAAGTTTCGGGTTTTGTTTTCGCGAAAACAAATAAGGTTTTTAAAGCGCGAGCGGAGAATTTAAGCTTATAAACCAATTGCTCTCTGTGGTATCGGATACCAGATCAAGCTACACTCAGAATGAGCGTGAGTTGTAAAGATATGACCGTGAAATGGATTTCTGTTTGTCGTTTTACCCATTTTACCGCAAGACGGCGGAAAATCATTCGGGCTGCAAACAACTGTGTGCGCGTATGGGTCGGTGTCGTCGGCGTGTTCTCTCGTGAATTACGTTTTCATCGAAATCCAACTTAATCGTCCACATATGGTAAGCCTGCACGATTATTTTTTTATGCATTTGGTCTCCTAAACCACTCTAAGCAGAGCTGTGTGTGCAGAAAGATTGTGCGCAGCGACAAACTTCTTATCCTCGTTTGTAAGGGCAGTTATAAGCATCGGAAGCCATCTGGTTCTCGACTAACTTACGTCTGTGCCGCTGTGTCTTTCATAACGCGCGAAAAGGCAGTAGATGCGAAACCCGTGATAGTTAGCCGCTCCTCGCGAGCTGTCTACTGGCTTTTTCATGTTGCAAGGTAGATGGTGCGGCCAGAAATATCGCATATTCCGTGAGTGATGGCCGGATTAGAACTTTGCGATCGCGCCGTGAGCGTTCGATTTACTGGCGCCTCCGGAAACGCGCACTCACGTTCTGAGGTGGACTACATTTATTTTAATCTTTGTGTTGTCGCCCGTCCGGACCGTGGAGTGCTGTTCATTAAGTGGCGTGCATTGCTTGCTGCGTGTAGACGCTCGCTCGGTGCGCGTCGTGGACAGTGACGTTTCATCAAAGCAGGCTAAGAGTGGAGCATGGGACGTTTGTCGAAGTTTTAGCCAAGCGACGCTGGAATTGCCGGCGCGAATGGCCAGCGTGTACAAACACCGCGAAGAACCTACGAGCTGCATCCCGTCTCCTTTCGTTGCACACATATGGATTCGTCCATCCCTATTATCCGAGCCGCTGGCTGCCATTTCTGGCCTGCAAACTCTCTTCGCTGAATAAAAATTTTCACCACCACCGCCGACCTGCGTGCACTTCATTTTGAAAGCTGAGTAAAGGTCGCCTCGACAAGAGATGGCTTACATTTCGTTCCGAGAGGCTCGTTCATGAACCCCGCTCAGGCGCAGATCTCTCCAATAGCATTTTTGCGAGAGTCAGAGTGCGCGTTTCTGATCTGCAGACTGCTGTATTCCGAAAACGCCAATGTAACTGGTCGCTTATCTGCGCCACGAATGCAATTCAGCGCGCGCTTTGTTGTTATGTCTGCTATGAAGGTGTTAATTGCTTCTTTGATATAGTTCCTACTTTGATCGCGTTCGTTGCTTACGTTGATTTTTCTAGCAGCGTTAGGTTAGGGCACCTGCATGCAAGAACCACCTCTTTACTGCTTTGTTCGGGCTGCACTTGAAGGAAAAACTAAGTGAATTTGAGACGGTATTTAATCGCGACAGTAATGCGCATGCTGTCTCAAGCTCACGTCTGCTTTTGAAACGGCGCAGCTCCAGACACTATGTGCTGTCCGAGTTATTGTGGGTAATGAGCGCGGCATGGAAGAGCTGCAACCCGCTTGTTTCTAAGAGCGCGCGCTGATGTATGAGTATGCTGTTGCGTGTTCGTGCTCCAAGTTATGGGCACAATTTGTGGTCAACTGGTTCGCGTCGGCCTGGCAGGTTTTGCATGGCTTCTGCCCGTTTCATTATGGGCGAATCAAGGCTGATATGTGGCACAATTCTTCGAAGTCTTCTGTTCCAATTAATGTAAAAGGAATGCCTTACAGATATCAGTATTGTCAGCAGGCATTCAGGGTAGAGGTAGAGTGCTCCAGGGATTATGGGTCTTAGTTACAATGTTTTATGAAAACCACTTAGAATTTGTCGCGCGTATTTACTGTAATGAGGAAGCCGGCGTGATGGCCCAGTGGTTATCGTGTTCGTCTGGTGACCTGAAAGATGCAGGTGCGACTCCGGCCTCGGCGGTCGCATTTTGATAGAAGCTAAATGCTAGAGGCCTGTGTACTATGCGATGTCAGTGCTCGGTAAAAACAGTGGGTGGTCGAAATTATCCCGCAGCCTTTCACAACAACGTCTCTGATAGCCTGAGTAACCGTGGATTTTTGAACCCCGTAAACACGAACCAAATGATCAAGACTACCTTTCTAGAATGGGATAGCCAGGATATGTCTAGCGTTGTAAAGCACGTTTTGATGGAGTGGTAATTTTGCAGTTCCGGTTATATTATTTTTTTCCTTTGGGCTGTACAGGTCAACATGCCCGGGTGATTGACTGCTGCCAACTGGTTGCAAGAATGCTTCTGAGAAAACTAGTCGAACCGTTACTTTCAACATTTATTTTTATAATGTGCTACATTCTTATGGTACACGTATTGCATATCCCCAGCCTGCATAGCTTGGAAATAAACTAAATTTGTAAGTATATTATCGTCATGGTCATTTGTGAAGACCGTGTGGGGACCTTTTTCACCACACCATAGTTGCAGACTGTCTGTCTATAGACAATGGTCTAATAAAGGTATAGCAGACAGAGGTCTATAGACTGTCTATGGACAAGGTCTATAGCATTACCAGCCCATATACCTGTGGAATGCCTATAGACCACTGTCTACTGGACCAGTAGACTTTTGTCTAGACTGACTATAGACGGAAATATAAGGAAGTGTATGGTGATAAGTTTATAGATCGCCTATAGACTTGTGTCTATTAGACTTTCAGTAGACATTTGTCTATAGACTGCCTATAGACAAATCAATAGGAAGTGTATGGCCACAAGTTTGCAGCTTGTCTATAGACCTGTGTCTATTAGACTTTCAGTAGACATTTGTTTATAGAAAAACGTCTACTAAATGCGTATGGCGATCAATCTAGACTAGTCTGTAGTATTTGTCTACAGAAAGTCTATATACTTCATAGACTAAAGTCTATAAACAGTCTATGGCCGGTCTGAAGGAATTTTTGTAAGGGAGAAGAGCTGAACTTGAACGTAGCCTTCGCTTAAGCAGACTGCGTGGCAACGCGCAATATGGATGCAGACGACATCCGTACTCCGCGGCCATCTTAGCCGTAGCTCGGCCAAGCTGTGATGCAGAGTCATGTAACAGCAGCGAGAGACCATTCTGTCCCAGGGCGTTGTGAGATGTATTTCACCGCTCGAGTACGGAGGGGAGTGGGCGGTTGTGGGTGGGAGTGGTGGGCTACGGGTGCAGTGTAGGCTTCCATCACGCTCTACCGCGCGTCGCGCACGGTCGCTTATTCGTCCATCCGTATACATTTGCCGCGTTGTCATGACGTCATGTGCTACAACGCCAATGACGACTACACCGCATGAGCGAAACGTGGCCTTAACAGTTGTCGCTGCGAAAAGAGCGGCTCGTGCGCACTTGATGCCGTTTACCGGGGAGGGTGCTGCGGGCTAAGCTGACGTTTGCTGTAAAACTACAAACCGGTCGTCCGCGGCGTGGTGTGTTGCAGAAGTCTGGCCTCACTGACATGATGGTGGTGGGCATGGAGGCCCTGGACGCGGTGCCGGACACTGTGGTGGTCATGTTGCTCTGCATCACGTCGTCGGTGATGACCGAGTTCACGAGCAACGCGGCCATCTCCAAGTTCATGCTGCCCGTGGTGCTCGAGACGGCCATGCATCGGCGCGTGCACCCGCTCTACTTCGGCATCCCCACCACCATCGGATGCTCGTTCGCATTCATGCTGCCCGCCTCGACGCCACCGAACGCCATCGTCTACCACTTGGGGCGCATGACTCCGGGAGATATGGTGCGTCTGCGCATGCGCGCTTTCTGGCCGATTACTGCTTAACGCCAGAGAAAAAAATTCTGGGGACACTTGAGCTTCACCTTAAGGGTATGACGATCGATAGCTTGGTAGATGGAGCAGGCATCACGATTACATGTAATTAAGAACAGGTGTAAAGCGCAGATCTACAAGATAAAATTATGTCACTCAAAACAGTGCGAGGCGAACACCGGGCCTCGACTGTCTGCGATGCTGCCAGAAAAGGAAAATGATTCGTTCAGACAAGGTCGCAGCGCAAGCTCGGCGCGAACGCGGACGACGCCGATTAGCGGCTCTGTCTCGTCTTGCATTGCGCTGCGGCTGGTAGATACATTGGGGCATATATACGGCATTGAGTCGGTACATACTGTCTGATCTATGGGACGAGATGGTAAAGATAATAGAGAGAGGGAAAACGTCTAACGAAATCTGGTGGTGTCAACACCAACAGCAGAAATATGTTTCTAGAGTTGTGTCCCAGGTGTTTTTGCACTCTTTATACAGTAATGATGCCCTTCACCTTAACAGAAATTTGCATTTAAACCTCTTCGATTACACCTGCCTTAGCTTGCATGCATGGCGCAAAAACTTCATTGAGAACTTTGCTTGTTAACCACCCACCACTAGCACATAATGGACGGCACCCTTCACATTTGGGCACCCGCCGCGGTGGCTCAATGATTGGGGCGCTCGACTACTGATCCGGAGTTCCTGGGTTCGAACCCGACCGCGGCGGCTGCGTTTTATGGAGGCAAAACGCTGAGGCGCCCGTGTGCTGTGCGATGTCAGTGCACGTTAAAGATCTCCAGGTGGTCGAAATTATTCCGGAGCCCTCCACTACGGCACCTCTTTCTACCTTTCTTCTTTCACTCCCTCCTTTATCCCTTCCCTTACGGCGCGGTTCAGGTGTCCGCCGATGTATGAGACAGATACTGCGTCATTTCCTTTCCAGAAAAAAAACATTATTATTATTATTATTATTATTATTATTATTATTATTATTATTATTATTATTATTATTATTATTATTATTATTATTATTATTATTATTACAATTGGGCTTCGGAGGATGAGCCCATGACTTCAAAGGTTCGAGATGAGGTGCGTTCTTGTTGTGTTATGTTGTAGCGCTCTATCTTCGCTTTCTTTGTGTCTTGGAGAGTTATTGACAGAATAATTAATGATTAAGAGTATTTCGCTGTCAAGATTTCCAAGATTGCCTGCCTGGAAGATAGCATAATCGTTTTCGAGAAAGTTTTATGTTCTTTGGTTGTTGAGGTAATGCAAAGAAATTGCTACTTTCAACTTTAATTAAGTCTTAGCAGCTCCAAAAAATGTTTCAAAAAATCTCCGCTTCCGGACGTCCGGGGGATTGCAGGGTAGAAACTGGGTTGTTCGACGGATTGCTTTAACAACAACAAGGACAGCACACAGAACATAAGGGCGGCACATTCACTTTTCTGGTCGTTCTCCTTTTCTGTGGGCTGTCTTTGTCGCGCTTGACTTCTAGAAGCTATGCGCCAACTTGCCCCGCTAAGTGTTTATTGCAAAGTTTGAAATAAATGCGGCTTGTCTTTACCTTCAGTCGCTTAAAAACACCCACTTAGACACATGAATTTAGTAACCTTGTGAAATGGCTCTCCAGAAAGCCTTATTTCTCCAAGTATTTTAATCAGGAGAATGGTCAACAAAAAAGACTGCATGCAGCCGAACAATTGCGAACAAACGGCCCAGCAGCGCACGAAACAGCATCGTGGCGTCGCGGTTATCACATTATTCCGTGTAAAATGTGTACTGCCACCGGCAGCGGTGGGTCAGTAGTTAGGGCGCTCGGCTACTGAGCCGTAGTTCCCGGGTTCGAACCTGACCGCGGTGGCCGCGTTTCGATTGAGGCGAAACACAAAGGTGCCCGTGTGCTGTGCGAAGTCAGTGCACGTTAAAGATCCCCAGGTGGTCGAAGTTATTCTGGAGCCCTCCACTACGGCACCTCTTTCTTCTCTCTCTCCCTCCTTTATCCCTTGCTTTACGGCGCGGTTCGGGTGTCCACCGACATATTTGAGATAATTGCTACGCCATTTTCCTTCCTCAAAAAACAATTTTCAAAATGTCCACTGCTACATACAGGCTTCGTTCGGGTCGTCATGCTACAGTTATGCTGCATTTCCTCACTGTCGGATGTCGTTTCGTGCACAGATAGGCCCGGGCTTCCTCATGAACCTGATCTGCGTGATGTTCGAGATCGCTGCCATCCACACGATCGGCTCCTTGGTCTTCGACGTCTACCAATTCCCCGAGTGGGCCTCCAGCGACATGGCCCGCGGCTTTTGATCCTCGAGAAAGCAACAGCTGAAGTCAAGCATGGCTTCGTCTTTCGCGTCCTGATTTTTCGTCTCGTGCAGCAAAGCACGTTATAGTAAAAAAAAAATACTTCCGGTCGATTCTCTTTGCTCGTAACACGTAAAGAACACGTGAGCTTGTGTGAACTAAGGCTCCTAAGTGGACTCCTTTTAAAATAGACAACGCAGTAGTCGAGATGGTAAGGGGCGGGAGGGCACATATCCTGCTTTCTTTTTTAGCTCAGCCTTCATTCTCCATGCAAAAAGAAAACGACAAGACCTGCTCGTAATTAGATTTTTGGAGCTGAATGCAAGGAAAGTGTGAGCCAACGCTACAGCTTTAAGCGAATGAGAAATGCAGAAGCCGAATAGTTTAAATTCATCGCATTCAGTGCGGCGAGGTACTGTGGGGTACCTAAATATGTATCTAAATTTAACTCCTTGGTGTCAAACATTACGCGTTAAAATACAAAGGAAAAAATGAAGTTCGAGCATGTGAAGCTGTCGCCGAAACCGATGGAAACACAGAGGAATATTTATTTTTTATTTGTGGGTTGGGATGAGGGTTGCCTTATACGGCAATCCCCATTTGAAGACTGCACGAATGCCTCAGAATTAGGCGAAGAAGATCCATGACAAAAATGAACATGGAACGTAGATGACGATTATAGTTTACTCACGTCAACGAGAGCTTTCGATTAGCGCGAAGGGAGCGAATTTAATTTTTCCCACATTACAAATATACCTAATGGCACAAATTGTCATGGAGTCTCGTATACTTACATTAGGCAGCTACTTGTAGCTCAAGCAGCAAATAGGTGCAAAGTGACGAGTTTTTTATTTCATTTTTGTACCTTAGTAATAATGGCTAGGAATAACGACCTCTTGCAGCACTTGCTCGACGTCCAGCTCGCAAAGTGTCACCGACGAAAAAGTCTCCTCAAAAACCAAGACAGTTTCGACAACCGAGTAGAATATTTTATTTCGTGGATTTTCTGTCGGAAGACATTCAATCCGACAAGCTTAATGTGTCTCGTGGAAGATAACTGACTCATCGGATTTACACATACGTGGAAGACAAAATTTCGCAAGGTAGCAAAGATGCACACAGGCTCAACAAAACTCGCAATGCCGTACATGCTTAGTGACGGTTAAAATATGCCCATGTTCTTCAAAAACGACTGAAGCCCATCTCCAGAAAACAACACACCGCTCGTTTTCCCCATCCACACGAGGCCAGCGTGTGATATCAGCTCGCTGATTACAGACGATTGCGCTTGCATAAATATGGCAGCACTGAGTTCGGGTGTGAGGAAAGATGAGTTTTTAATTCTCCAAGCCTTTGTATTTCAAGGAGCCACACGAAGACAATTCAATGCCGAAATTAACGAGAGCCTTCATGAAACCGAAATATTGTAATAAGGTGTAATTGCATGAACAGAAAAGTGGATGACATTTCACTAGCTTTATGAACACACTATCCACACATAACAACAAAGCACTTGCTCGTAACATGCCAAAGGGATAAAAAAACGACTTTATGAAGGCTCAAAGTAGCGTGCCTTAACAGAGCCAAGGGGTACTGCATAGCATCCACAATATGCATACTGTAAACACGCAAACAAGCCGGGACGTAAGACAAAGCGAGATTACAACATGCATTCCAGTACAAGCCAACTAGCCTGCCTGTCTTTGTTAGCATCCTCAGGTGCTGCTTTGTTTTTTACATATGCAGACTGTAAGCAGCCATTTCGATGTCTTTTATGCTTTCACAAACATGCTCATGATTTTCACAACAGAAGTTATTGCAGCCGCCAACCATCTGAGCCGCAACGTTAAGAGGGCAGCAAAGAGCCGTTATCACGATCACTGACAGTTTCATTTCTATGATTGAGTCGCCGTACAATTTGTTCACTCTTCACTGCGAGCACTGCCTGTGCACTGAAATACTGCAATGACTGTATCATAAGGTGCTGTTATGGTATTATGCATAAGCCACACAATCATATGACACAGAGTGGAATCTCTGTGGGAAAAGAGGCACCAGTTTATTTAAGGTGCTGTTAGTAACTACAGCTGCCATATTTTCCATTTATTTTGTGTATTCAGGCTACAAGCTTCACATGACTCTTTTACTCTTTCGTTTATATTCCTCAGCGATTTCAACCTCATTCAAGTTTATTTTTTAAGTGGCGTTCTCAGTGCGAACGCCGTCCGAATCAGGCAGCTTGGGAATGGGAGTGGGCATGATAATTCAGATGTAGCATTCCGCAGTTTTCCAACACATGAAATTGATTGGCTTGGCATTTAGCAAAGTTTTACAGCGAGAAAAAAAACTCCATTCTGGCCTTGAAACCAAACAAGCACAATTTTATTAAAACAAAATAACAGACACTGCGCATCGCCACGTATGATTGCGCAGTCAAGCCGGTAGATTGGTACATTTTACAATTTAAAAAAATTTGCTGTCTTTACATAGAACGCACGCGCAATGTTATGGAGACTAGCGGCGTTTGTATAGCCCTCAGTAAAACATGTGAAGTGCATGCTGCATGGAGCTATACTACCCACATAGGCGGCTGTGCCATGCCAATCCTGAAACTGAAATTTTCTGGGACTAAGAACATTTTTTATGTGCCACGTCCTGTAGTGTGCAAAATGAAGTGTATTATAGTAGTTCGTTCCTCTTGAGTTGTGTTTTTGTGGGGCTGTTCTGTTCTTCGACAATCCAATACAAGCAGCTCAAGTGGCATGAGAGAACAGCAGATTATAGGTCCCGGAATTCGCTGCACTGATTACGAGTTCGATTCTCACTCGTTGCGTAGAAAGCATGCCTTTGATTCATTATGCCTAAAAAGAATGGTGCTCAAGCGTACCTCAAGCTACGACAGTGACATTAAAGGTGGAAGTCTGGTCAAAAATCTTCAAGCCACATAATGCAACACTCACAAGTCCCCTGAAGACCAAATAGCACTTACTGGTCAGGACGAGGTCTTCCCCATCTTAGAGCGATTCAGAGCTCAGTGGTGCCATTAGTGCTCTTTTACACCCCTGAAAGGCAAGCCATGTGGCATGAAAACTTTCAAGCAGGAATGTACTTTGTAGTGTTGTATGCAGTGCACCCTCAGTGTAGCTTCATTCAGTGCAGTTGCACCCAGCCTATGTGTGTGTTGTACATGCCGTCCCTACCAAAGCACCGCTAGGGATGCTGCCAGCGCCAGGAGCGCAGCTACGGCGGATCGCGTCGCCGGTGGTGCCGCCGCGGAGGCCCTCTGCTCGAGGCATCGCGACCGGAGCAGGGCGCCGTCCCCGAGGCAGGCGGCGTAGTCCAGGAAGTGGGACACGGCGTGCTGCTCGAGCACACCGTGCACCGCGTGCGCCATGGGGCCAGCGGCGTACAGCGCCACGTCCTCGCCCGCGTGGGTCTCCAGGCGCAGGGGCACGGCGCTCACCTGCTGGTAGTCGACAGCCTCTGCGAAATATCGAGGAGCCATGAGCCCCTCTTTGCTGTAGCGGATTTACAACACCTGGCATTTCCTTGGTGTGTGCGAATGTGCAGTTCAAGGAAATGTGGGGTGTCCATGACCATCTCGCGCTGCAGAATACCGCGACAAAATCTCAATTTACGTCGATCAGGGTTATCGTTGACCAACCTCTGTGAGTCTTGTGGCGAAATTGAGTCAGAAGATCACTTTTTCCTCTTTTGCCGCCGGTTCGCTTCTCTCCGTAGAACATACATGGCGTTCCACCTCGCTCGACTGTGGCTACCTCTACATCTATTCCGATCCTCCTCTCCTTTGGTTCAAGCGCCAAGGGATATGCCTTGAAACCAGTGTGCATTTTATTAACGGATATATAATTGCATCACGTAGATCCTTATGCTAGAATGTGAATTCACAGTTTTCTCGTTTCCGTTCTTTTATCACCTTTTTTAATCCAAATTCTAGTCTTCGTCACATAATTATCCAATTACTCCACTCCTTACCCATGTCTGCGTTTGTATCAGCAATGCACCCTGGCCAATCCTCCGCCGTGGGTACGTGCCATTCAGCCTGAGGACATCATCATCATCATCACCACCAGAGCTAGGATCTCTTGAAAAAGAGCGTTTGCGCCTCTTTCGCCCATTAGCGAGCATGAAAATTGGTTTTTGGGAAAAGGAATTATGGCGCAGTATCTGTCTCACATCTCGCTGGACACCTGAACCGCGTCGTAAGAGAAGGAATAATGGAGGGAGTAAGAGAAGAAAGGAAGAAAGAGGTGCCGTAGTGGAGGTCTCCGGAAGAATTTAGACCACCTGGGGATCTTTAAGAGTGCAAACTACACGGGCGCCTATGCGTTTCGCCTCCATTCAAACGCTGCTTATTGGTGCACGAATTAAGGCGAGCATTCCTGCAAGCGGAAGGAGGAGTGTATTGGAAATACAGGGCGGCAACGACAGCGTTACAAGCTTTTAAAAAAAATCGTTTTGTATCTTCCCTCATCTTTGGACAATTGGTAGTGAGCTACTTCTCTCCATCCGAATGTACAGAGCATAAGTGGGTGAAGAGTGTGGTAGTCTGAACTTCACAGACGATGTGTGCTTGTTTCGTGTTGAGTGACGGGCGTGGCTGAGGAAAGACGGTGCGGTTTTCCCTGATATTCTTGTTGCTGTTTTTATGTTTTAGCGCCTTCCGTTGACGTTGGATTTAGCCAGGGACTCGGGGAGATCCAGGAATCGCATAACAGTAGGCCCATGCCTAACAAGAATTGGTTTGGTTTTTGTGGTGTTTAACGCCCCAAAGCGACTCAGGATATCAGGGACGCCGTAGTGAAGGGCTCCGAAAATTTCGACCATCTGGGGTTCTTTAACGTGCACTGACATCGCACAGTACACGGGCCTCTAGAATTTCGCCTCCATCGAAATTCGACCGCCGCCGCCGGGATCGAACCCGCGTCTTTCGGGTCAACAGCCGATCACCATATTCCGCTTCGCCACCGCGGCTACTTGCTAACAAGAACTGGGGAGATGCAACCAGCGCGTCCGCTTCTCGTTCTTAATGACCGACCTCATTCTTTGGCATATCAAACACCGTGATCAGTCTTACTGGCTCCAACTGTTGGCTGCAGGGACGGCAAACTGGTTATTTGTCCCAATGGACTGTCCATTGTAAGTCCATTGGACCTATAGTTTTTATTTTTTTAAAACTGACAAGTCACTGCTGAATAAAGTGAATGCGCCTAGACCAAACAGCGGTAGATTCTGCCTCGCCACTCCCTACGAAGCATGGTATCCGCACCTGTATTTGCATCAGCCCTCCGCTTAGTAGTGGAGGGCCCGTTGGCGTAGGAGAGGGTGGTGTACGGCAGGCCGTCCTTCTCGGAGAGCCCGGCGACGCCCAGAATGGGGTTGCCCCTGGCCGGGTAGCCGTTGAGCGTGAACGAGTGCGAGTGGTCCGCCGTGACCAGCACCAGCGTCTCCTGCAGGTCCACCAGCTCGAGGGCGGCGGCCACTGCGTCGCTCAGCTCCGCCGTCTCGCGCAGCGCCAGCGCCGCCCGGTTCTCGTGGTGGCCGTGGTCGATGCGGCCGCCTGCGAGCGCCCGTTCGCGGTGGGTCGAGGTTTACGAAGCGCTAGTCCTGTTTACGAAGTACAGTTCCGGTTTACGAGTTGACGCTTGTGAGCCAACTTTTCTTTAGTACCGCTCACTGACAATGAAATTGACAATGTCAAATATCTACCCAGGTAGCACGCTTCGAAGGCACTTCACTTACTTAACCGATAGATAATCACCATGATTTATTTGTAATGCGTTGCAAAATTCGGCATATCTTCTGTCGCTCCGTAGAAATCTTTCAGTTTCTAGTTCAGCCTAATGTCGGGCCTTTATCTGTATGCCTATTATCTGTCCAGCCGTTGCCACTAGGGTCATATGCCCATTACCCGAGCTGTAATTGACACTGAGCTCGTGGTTCACCGAACGCGACACGTAGCAAGTGCCCTCTCTACGTGCAGTGGGAGGTGACGCTCGTCCTCCAGTATCGTCAGCGCATCGTTGGCACTTTCCTCCACATCTGGATACAGATCATCGGAATAGCCGCTAAACGTCGCTGGCTTCCTGCTACAAAACGCTGCTTCAGATTATTCTCAGAGCATGCCTTGACACCCTAAGAATGGATTCCTCGGAGACATACTGCGACCTTTAACTGCAACCGATGAATACTGCATGGTACAAGCGACATGTGTCGTTTTATATTTCTTTAAGAAAACAAAATATGGAACTATGAAGCTAACCAGTGCATACATTAATAGCAAGCAAAGACACAGAGAGGTGGCCGCGTGGCTACTGCACGCAGTAAACTTTGCATACAGAGCATGGTAATGTACAGCACTATTTCAAAGGCATAAAAGTGCCGTCACTCGAGACAGCAGAAGGGCGAGAAAAGCAATCGTTAATATCGGAAGTAGTCCAGATGACTTCTGATCTTCGCGTTCTCGTTCTTCAGATGCCTCAGCTTAACGCGTGCCGGTTCAGAGCCACGCTTTGCCTTTCGGTGCCTGGAAGTTCAGTGAAGCGCTCTTTTTAAATCCATACTTTCGCCAGTGAACTGCGTCCAAGCCAATCTGCTGCTTCTTCACCTATTCTCTCTCCTCCCCCTTCTATATTTCGAACATTTTAGTTTTACATCCTTCGTGTTGTGTTGTGTTCTGTTTTATGACACATAGGCAGCTAAGGCCATCGTGCGCCAAACGCAAGATTTAATATGTCTGTTTAGTGTGAAGAAATTTAAAGATTGTTTTGTAACACTACAGGAGGTTTAGGACGTTTGCATCTTTTAGGAACGAAACAAAAGAAGAGGTTTGCACTAGGGAATTTTCTCCTAGGAGTAAAAAAGGGTGTAATGGGATGCGCTCGTCATAAAATTGTTAGAAATGCTTTTTCCTAAGTTCATCAAGGTTTGTATAGGATATTAATATCTGGTTTGTGGTGACCATCTCTCCATGCAGGTTTGTCTTTTTTTGCCAGAATGAAGTTATGTGTTAAGTGCGTGTGTCCAACCTTCGTGAGTCGACAGAAGTAATAATGAGCCAAGAAACGCGGATACGCTGTTGCCATTAGAATGTTTCCGGTAGAGAGAGAGAGGCGGGAGGGCGGAATCTAAAAAAGAAAAAAGGAAACTAGTAGCACAGTTTCAAAGAATGGCCAGGAAAGCGGGCACTTCTCCTACTACTGTGCCACTGTTGTCGCGTGGTCTCTTAGTAGTCCTTCAGAGACTACCACAGAAGAGCGACACTTTCCAAGCAGCTTTCCGTAAGGTCGTTTCAAATGCATTCAGCGCGCCGGCGTCCAGCTTTCAATTCAACGTTTTCGTAGCCCGAGGCGCTTGTGTATAGTGACCGCAGATGCCCAGACGAGCGACGACGCAGCCGTCTCCGCCTCCTTCCGGGTAATTTCCGCGAGCGCCGGGTTCCTCCGCATCGCGTAATGGCCGGCCCTGTTCCGCGGCCCCCTCCGGCAGCGCGAACAGCAGCCCCTCTTCCCGTGCACACAAGGGAAACCTCGTCCGTCCATCGCGAGTAACAATGGACCGGTCTGTATACAGCCGCATGCATGCCCATTCCGTTGAAGGGTGCTCGGCCGTGTTTACAGAGCCGCGCAGACCAAAATATACGCAAACACACGGTAGTAAAGAAACTGCGTGTTCCTTCTCTCGCTGTGATCTCCGTTAGGCGACGAGATCCAAAAACACACCCCGCACGAATGATCACTCGCTTCCGGCTCTCTACGGAGGGCCTCACGCAGTAAGCGATTTTTTTTATCCTTGTCGTTGGCGATGGGGCCATCATCACTGAGCAGAAGCTGCGGAAGCAGCAGACGAGTTTAATAGCGGAAAAGCTGGCACGGTCTCTCTCAAACAGCGCTTCAGAGCAGTGTGTGGTGCTATTTTCAAGTGCTCTTCTGCGAAGTGAATGCTTCCTGGCGATGCTCATTACTTATAAAAGTTCTGCATAATTCGCGCAATCGCTTGGGAAGAAAACGAGAAAACATTTCAGTACGTTTTCGGCAGCCGCCTTGAAATATGGCACGCAACGTGTGTTTGCAATGTTCAGCTCAGTAGACGGCTGTCGAGGCTACCGTTTGTTCAAAAGGATCCGTGGAAGGCAACTCAAGCTTTAATTTTTCGATGCTTGTACATGGTACCCACAACCCTCACAAGGCCAACAGTCTTCACAGGTGAGCAGATGCGTTCCTCTAGTCAAACATTACGGAGTATATTCGAAAGAAGAAATAAGTGTTAATGTTCGCCACATGTTGAACAAGATGATTCTGACTTTCAGTGGAGACATGACGCACGGTTTAACTGGGGTTATTGCGTTGCAAAAATAAATGTATGAACAAGGAGCATAAGCTCTGCCTCATGCTGTTGGGGCACACCAGCAAGCGGCTTTAGCAAATTCTCTTAGTTAAGACTCAGTCCTGCTCGGCAAGAAACAAATTTAAGTCCTCTTGGCGAAACGTTGGTTAACGAACTGAGGATTTACTCTTGCACCTTGTTCATCTCATGTCAATTCCATCATCCCTGCCTCCTGTTTATCGCGAAGTGAGGAATACAAAACCGCAGAAGTTTGGAATCGCAGAAGCACGCGCTAAACACACACACGCACGCATGCACACACACAGAGGCTAATCAAGGCTCACCTTCGACCATGAGCGCGAAGCCGTCGCCGCGCCTGCGCAGAATCTCAATGGCGGTGACCACCATGTCGACCAGCGAGGGCTGCTTCTCCTGGCGGTACAGCTCGTACGACATGTGATCTCCCGAGAAAAGTCCTGCGCCGATGCGTGTGAAAGGGACACTGACATTGCAGCAAGTCGTTGCACATACTTCGAACGCTTTCCGTATATTTCATTAAGCTTCAGACCATTGTAATCGAATTCGAGTTAGCATTGTGTTGTAACATACCCACGTAGAACACGGTTCGATCAGTTGCTGCCTGAACAGAGTTTTTCCGGGTGCAGAAGACTATGTACCGGAATCGCTTTTGAGTCGGCGCTTGACTTCCTGAGTGATGTGGGAACGAGTGCATGTCGGTGAACCTTTCGTACCTTTAATATTGCATGATTTATTCCGCTTTTTTGGTGATGTGTTTGGGTCATTTTACGTGAAATATTTATTCGGCATATTTAATTTATTGTTCAGTTATTAACAAGGAATATTTCTGACATACATATGAGACGTACTTCGCAAATTTCACTCCAATCTGTAATTAAAATTATCACCAAAGATGCGTCGCCAAAGATGCGTCATCAAAGATGCGCCACCAAACATGCGTCATTAAAGATGCGTCTCCAAACATGCGCCATCAAAGATGCGCCCCCAAACATGCGTCACCAACACTGGAACACGATTCCATATCAAAGTAACTGTCAATAATCTATAAGAGATTACATTGGCAGGGCAGTGAATCCCGTACAATATGCTGTCATGCGTATAGCTCTCCTATTCTCCCTGACAAGTTAAATGTTCATGATTATAATGTCACTGATAAGCCCGATTCAGACACTTCTGTTGATACAACATGCTGCAAATCACTGCTCTTTTCTGTACCATACAAATCACTGCAGTACAGTCTTCTTGGAACATTCCAAGGTGCACAAAACGCTTAGTAATTACCGCCACTTTAAGAAAGGTCAACACTCACCGCACGTGAAAAATCGCCCATCTGCGCCCCACCTAGATCCGACGCTACTGCGCATACAAATTATTTGCTCAAGATCAGGCGTATATTGCACTCTATACATAAACGAATTCATAACAGTTCCCATTATTAACAAAGTGGGTGGTAAGAGCCACGTTTAACAGTACCCGATGCAGGCAAGCGCTGTCACGACAATGTAGGTTTCGACAGCGCCGCCTTACCCAGCAGGTACTCGGTCTTGTTGGCGTCGATGGCCAAGAGTTCCTCTCGAGAGCCGACAAACTTCCGATTCTTCTTGTCCTTCTTCCACTGGTCGACGAGGTCGAGGCCGTCACTTCGCTTGCCGCCACCTCGCTGCTTGTCCTTGAAGTACGCCAGGCCGCCACCCAGAATCACCTGTGCGCAGTGCAGGACCAGGCTGTACCAAGCAGTTGTCCAACGCACAGGACATAGGGAGTCAGCAGCGCGTAAGGATCATCAGCCTGACTACGCCCACTGCAGCTAGGACAAAGGCCTCTCCCATGTCTCTCCAATTAATCTTGTCCTGTGCCAGCTGAGGCCACCTTATCCCCGCAAACTTCGTAAGCTCATCCGCCCACCTAACCTTCTGCCGCCCCCTGCTACGCTTACTTTCTCTTGGAATCCACTCGGTTACCCTGAAGGACCAGCAGTTATCTTGCCTTCGCATTACATGCCCTGCCCAAGCCCATTTCTTCCTCTTGATTTCGACTAGGATGTCATTAACACGCGCTTATACTTTTTATACACTGCTGTAGAGAAGGCGAAGACCTTCCGGTCGGACGTGCTTATATTTATAACGCCCAGAATCACTTCAAAACGCAATGTAGTTGACCAAAGAACAGTGTGGAATCCCATAGCCGTCAACAAATTTCTAAATCGTATGCGAAATACGCATATATTCACACGATTAGCAAGGACCCCTGTTTCATTGTGCTCGCATCCTGCTCCGTTTGTAAAACACGACTAGCACGCTGGTACAAATGCGCTTCCCGCTCTTTCAGCCGTTACTTAACGTCGTCTGCGAAGCTGACGAGACTTGTACTACCCCTCGCGTATTTGGCGATGTGCCATATACGTAGTACGCAAATCGCGGATTCTTCGCCCACTGCTAGGGAGAAGTGCAGCGGTGGCTTTACAGCGCTCTTCCCCCTCTACAGAGCCCAGAAACCAGACTCGCATATCCTCACATCAGTTATTTTTATTGGCCACCATGCGAACACAGCAAATCTGCATAGTGATTTGTCACGATATGACGACATGATTTCGGCATTTTGGTACCACTGAGTTACAAACAAACAACTAATATGACGTCGTGAACCCCGGAAAGTTTCCATGACGCACTTTCGGTGTCTAGGTTGGGTCAAGTTACGAAGGAAGGAAGACTGCGGTAACTGACCAACTTTGGACAGACACCCTGAACCATAACTTAAGGATTTGGGTGAAAGGGGTAAATGGAGAGATCGGGGGGAGGGTGGGGGGAGGGTTGAGGCTGAACCCACTCGTGCTCTGGACCGCACTGCAGCAGGTCGCCATACAGCCGCCTGCATAGAGCTTAAGTCCCTGCGCGCCTCTCGCTATATAAAAAGGCAGTGCGATAAGTTTAACACGTTAGTATTGGTTCATTTTGATGGAAGAACAGCGAAAGAAGACGACCACACAATTGAAGGCACACACGACGACCGCTTACTATCAACAAAGACGTTTATTCATGCGCTCAGTATAAATGCAGTGCAAGAACAACAACACAAAGAAAGGAAAACAATGCCTTTGTTGATAGTAAGCGCTCGTCGTGGGTTCCTTCCAGTCTTTCGTCCCTTTTTTGAGCTGTTCTTCCATCAATATAAAAAACTCACGGGACGGTTACGACTGCGTAACGCGAGGTTCAACGATAGCTGTTTAGGCGTTCAGTTTTGGGGATATTTTGCTGGCGCACTGGTGTAGTGGTCATGTGGTACACCCGTGCACTGGCAGGCGGCTGTTCCAAACAAAGCCACCCGTAGGATTATGCGACCGAGGTTGACCGGCGTACCCACCGGTTACGCCGACGACGGCGGACGACTACGACTCGAAAGCCAGGGACGGGCGCCTAACAGCTATCGCTGTAAAATGCCTCCTTTCTTCGCCGCTCCAGCTAGAGAACTGCAACGCCACGATTGCTCACATTAAGGTTCTTTCCGGGCTCGTCCTCGACGAGCTGGCGGGCGATGTCCTTGCAGCGTGTGCGCTTGGGCATCTTGGAGTCCATCTCCCAGTCGCGATGCGCCACGTGCGCGTACAGGGCTGCCGGCGTGGCGTGCGTCACCCGCGTGGTGGTCACCAAGCCCGTGGCCATGCCTGCAGACAAAAGGGATCCCGTTACCTTACTTGTGGAACAGTCGAGGCCCCGTTAGCGGTGCTGCACTGGCAAGCCGCAATTTACTGACGAGAGGCAGCAACTAATTTCTACATGGACTAATTCCGTTATGTACGAACAAAGTTCTGAATCGGGCCCGTGTTTTGCTCTTCCTTCTTGCATTTTCTATGCGAGCTTCACAGGTTGTCATTCAACAGGTAACTGAGGAAAGGGAAGAAAGTACCAAGAAAAGCGGCGTTTTTCAGAGAGTGGGAGAACTCTTCCACAAGACGTCGTGTCGCGCATTAGGAGTTCAGAGGCTAGCACAAACGTGCTTAATCAGAGCCTTTTGTTAGGGTGGGAACGCTGGGGTGGTAAAGTGAGCCCCGCCTACAAGATTTCACGCCTGAGCTCGAATTTCGGACAGGCACTGAGTGAAAGTAGTGATCTCGACCGGGGTTGGGGGCAGTCTGCGCCTGCTGTGAAGCATGCCTTCGAATTCTTAGTTGAGCTCCAGTTAACGACAGTTTCTCGCTACCCAGCCGAATTTCGCACTTCGACAGTGCCATGTTGGTATGTGCAAGTAAGCGTGTTATGATTTTTGGTCTAGCTAGAGCCCAAGTTAGTGGGCTCCTTTTTTCGCACCACCATTCCTGAAAACTTTTGATGACAAGTAAACGGGCAGTGCAAGGGAGCGGAGACGT
This sequence comes from Amblyomma americanum, assembly GCF_052857255.1. Classification (NCBI taxonomy): domain Eukaryota; kingdom Metazoa; phylum Arthropoda; class Arachnida; order Ixodida; family Ixodidae; genus Amblyomma; species Amblyomma americanum. The sequence continues at coordinate 8,050,646 of NC_135498.1, forward strand.
GTCACGTATATATGTGCGGCCGTTACCCCTGTCCTGGGCCCTCTTGATGAAGGAGTGCAGCTCGTTGCCAGCGGCCGAGTCGCATTCCGAAACGTTGGCCCTGGCTGACAGGCCCAGCATCGCCATCTTGGTTTTGGCGCCACAGAAGAGCGCTGTCGCGGACGCCGCGCTGTCCGTCACCTGCCGGTCCACCGCGTACGTCTGCGCAAGGAGGAAAAAATTGGCAGTGGCTTAGCTCGGCTATGCCAGGACATACGTAGCGAAAGCTAAGGCGCGCGGCTTCTCCTCTGACGTCATGCCTGATGGCGAGGTGGCGGCGCCGTGGTTGGTCACGTGGTACAGCGCGACCACGGTTGGACTGCGAGCACTGCGAAACTACGAGATCGTAGCCAATGTAGCTTTCGCTACAACAGTGAGGTCAAACCTATGCGTGGCTCCGCTAAACCAAGGCCCCGACACGTCGCCATTTTTCACAGTTCCGTGTGATGCGATGTGTGCAGTGGAGAGCAGAGTGCGGAGTAAAGTGAAGTGCAGCAGGGAGTGTGGAGTAGAGTTGAGAGCATGGAAAACTAGTACGGTGAAGAGTAGAGTGTGGAATATGAACTAGAGTATTCGGTGCATGGAACTACCGTTACAAAAATTTCTTTAGACAGCGTATAGACTGTCCATAGACTTCTGTTTATAAAGTCTATGGACTGTCTATAGACAAACCCTAGACAACAGTCTATCGACAATACAAATCCTACAGACAGTCTATAGACAATCCATAGATCTATGGTCATACAATTTCAGTAGACTGTTGTCTATAGATAGTCTGTGGATTATGAATAGGCAAAAAATATCTATAGGAAGGCAGTAGAGTCTGTAAGAAGTATATAGACTGTCTATAAACCATTTTTGCCAGGGTACTGCTCATTTCATCGCTCCGCGGAAGAGCGGAAAGTGTGCGAGTTCGCTGAAACCTACAACCTCTCAGACTCTTTACCCGCGATACTGCGCTATTGCATTTAGGAATACCGTGTGTACCTTAAGGAGCGCCGTGTAGGGGAAGCGCTCGAAGGAGAGGCTGCCTTCTTCACCAGGCTGCTCACTGTCCCGCTGGGCGCGGTAGATGCGCGAAGCAGTGACCGTCGAAATGCCCATCCCGTCTCCCACGAACACGATGACGTTCTTCGCTGGCGCGTCCACCACCGGCGACGACAGCAGGCGCGACACGCTGTCCTGGCCCGTCTGTCGCCAGAACTCGGGGTCCTCCTCCCCATCGGGGACCGGTGGGCTCTCTGAAGACGTCGCCGTCGGGTTCGCTGCGTGCAAGAGACAAATAACAAGTAAGGAAGATAGATAGACAAATTACACAATCAATTTAGATAAATTACGATCAATAAGAATGTTCATCACTCAGCTAACTGCATAATCACAACCAATTTTCGCGCCTGCCACAACTCGCACTTGTTGCGGCCAGATTCAAAGGTGGGACATAAACAGGAAGGGCATAGACAGGGGTCACTACGATGGACTGCCAACCGCTTAGTATTTCACTCTGGCCGGAAGATATATAGGCGCCGCAGAAGTATGAAACCACGAAAAGTGTTCATGCTCGTCGGAGCAGTTTTACTGTAATCGCAGAACTGCTTCCGTCTGAGTTAGTTGGTTGCCTCTCAACGCAGCACCACACAAGCGCTATCAGCTCTTACGTTTGCCTTTCCCGACACTCTGTTCTGTGTTTTTGTTGCCTTTTTTCTTCGCATGCAGTGTTAATGCAGATAGTACTCTGACAGTACTTGAACAGACACTGAAGCACCATTTGCGTGCGACAATTTCCTGGAGTTAAAACGGCACATCAAAACAAAATTTCACGCGGTTATACATTCGCCTCAGCGGGAAAACACTGTTCAGTTCGTGTGTAGATTTAAATTGTGGCCATTTCTTGCCCCCACGATCCACCCACCGAGCCGTCAAGGCTCGCAGGAGGCCACAGTACATTCTGTGAACAACGCGGGAAAAAAAAGCTGGTGGGTGTCTCGATACGTTTCGCATAAAAGGCAGATAGACAGGCAATACTGTAAGTGTTCCCGTGTTTCCAGATTTCTTCCGGAGCGAAGATCAGCAACAGTGCTGAAACGTCGCTAGTCCACCGTCCGCACCTTGTACGGTCAGCGCTGTTGCTTGCTACTCCGCAACGTTTTCCTGCTTGCTCGCTTCGCGAATATCCGCGTGCCGTTCCTCTGGCCGTTTAGACGTGGAAAAACTAAGGAAGAAAAGTTTTTACGCCGGTCGTAAAGTAGACATGCCGCGACGAGAGACACCTGCTTGTTCCGTCCTGTTTCACGCTTGGGACGCAACCGGAACGGCTTGCCACGCATCCAGGAACACCGAGACAAGGACGTAGGCTTGGCGAGAACTGAGGTGTCCCTGCGCGAATGCGGGCGTCAGAGTTTCTTCCTGCCGTAAGGAAAAGACAAAATCTAGCCAGCAGGAAGACGTCGAGCTCGCCGTGATTAAAGCGTGCGATTACATTTAATAGAGGATGCAAAATAACAACAAATAAACACAATATTTGTCACTACTTTGCCGAGAACGGAGAAAAAAGTCCCGCTGTTCATGAGGCGCCTATCGTTTCCCTTCTGCGGCTCAGCTATCTGCGCCAGTTATTTACAGAAAAAAAAAATGACCGGAAACTGGCTACAGGAATGGGAGCTCAGTTTTAAAGGCTCAAGTGATGGCTCATTTGAAAGATTTCATATGGGCGTAGAAGTCCCCATTTTCCACGCGGGTTGTTTATAGAACTCATATTTTCTAGCGCTTAGTGAACACAAGGGACCAGAACACAAGAACACAGGACGTACGCTACGTCCTGTGTATTTGTATTCTTGTCCCTTGTGTTCACTAAGCGCTAGAAATTATGAGTTCAAAAGTTTTCCAACTAGCCCAAGTTTCTGCCTAATGTTTATCTATACTTTCGTCCTGTCGATGTTTGCTTTGCTGGCAAATTCTCAGCCTATTTCGTTGGCTGGCAAGGAGCGACGCGTCAGGCCTGACACCGGAGGACACTCCGTTTTCTTTGACGTGTGACCTCGCCAACCAGGCGCAAATTCACTACGTTTGCTGCTTCGTTAGTGAGCCCACTAATGAGGACAGCGTAACCTTCTAACCACTCTCAACCCTTCTTTGTGATGTCACTGTTTTCCTCTAGTTCCTTCCCTGCCCTCTGATCCTTGGCTTCAGTTTGGCTCATTTTCCTTTTGCAGATCCGCCATATAGTTCCGCAACAGATTTTTAGCGCATAATAGAATACGGTTGTACTGCGGACATGAGGAGCGTGAGCTGAATTGCAAGTGAGGACCATGAGCATGAAAGAACGAGAAGACGTGGTTCGATGAGGAAGAATGGCCGTACATTACTGCGGTCTGCACTGGTCCGATGACGCAGACGCTCACGGGCATTGCAGAAAAGATTGCATGCTAGCATGCAAATAGCTAATGGTGACTGGACTGAAGTCTAGTGTCCTAGCCCACTTGTCTCACTGCCTAATGCCCTCAATACCGCTGCGCTAAGCTTATTGAACAGTTCACGTTCATGATCCGCGTTTCTAGCAACGTCCCATAGCGAGCCTGTATGTAGTCAAGGGTCTGACGGAATGCCGTCTGGTCGGGATGGTACATGATACTAGTGAGTCCCATACGTCCCAGGCATCAGTGATGCACTTGCGCGTATCTTACGTTCATATGGTGTGCACACTGCTCATGTGCCATCTCAAAAACTGAGAAGCCAACTTGTCAATGTCAAGGACGGGCTTAAGAAAGAAAGATTCCCTGGCGTTGTTTATCAGGTTCCATGTGCCGACTGCCCATCAGTATACATAGGCGAAACAGGAGATTTTGCACGCAGATTACGTGAACATAAGAATGACGTGAAGAACCGGCGCGCAGAACAAAATGCACTTGCCGAGCATTCAGTATCTGCCAGCCACAATATCAACTGGGCAGAGGCACGTGTGGTCGCCAAAGAGAGAGACAGGAAATCACGGCTCTATCTTGAGTCGCTGATCATCCAAACAACAGCGCATACTATCAATCGAAATGACGGGAATTTTCCACCTATCTACGCGAGATGCCTGGGATCGCATATACGCCGCATAAAAAAGGCACCACCGCAACGTTTTGCCTCATTGTGAACAAGGCTCCCGTGTGGGAGCCGAAACGTCATTCCATCTTAATTTTTGGTCGGTGCGACTCACTAGTATCAGCGAGCCTGTATCCTGCGCCCTCCCTTCGAAGACAAACATAGCACAGCATAAGTTCTCTGAGCAATGTTCACACCCTCTTCATTATATTCGTACCGACAATCGTCACATTGCTGTCGTTGTCATTGTTCCTGTTGCTTGTCGGCACCTGCGTGACATCGCGTGCATTGGTGCGCAGCCGGCACAACTATTTTCGCCTGCGCAAGCAACAAGACGCAAGGCTTTACCAAGCGCGCGTTCCGGCGCTTGGAGATGGAGACACGTCCTGTCGCCGCCACACTCGTGGCGCACCCGGGAGGCAGCGAGCGGGAACCGGTAGGTTATCGCGACTGCGTTTCAGAATTACTTCCTCGGCCGCAAAAGTATACATGCGCGTCGCCGTAGAGGGAGAGGAGGAGAAAAGAAAGAAAGAACGAAGTGCTTCCGCGATTGCGAGATGAAAGAAAAGGAAAACGCCAAAGGCAGGAAAGCCCGTTCTGGCTGGGCATGCTTTGTATCCTTGGCGCGCACTGCCACGAGCGGCACAAATTTGTCATTGGCAAAAATGTCCCCGAGGAAAATAAGCGACAAAGGAAACCCGAATTAAAGCGACAGCGAGGCGCAAGAGAGGAAGAATGAAAGAAAACGTCAGCACGACAGCGGCCACTCAGTTTGCGTCGTCGTGCCTTAATGCGCACGACGGACAAGCGGCAAAGCGCTTTCCGCGTTTCTGCTGCTGAACTCGTGCTTGTGGTTTTGCTTTGCTCTCTCGGTGTCCGTCTCTGTCGCCGAGTCAGGCAAGTGGAGCTGCCTCATGTTTAGTAAAAGCCACATCAAAGCCCTCTAGCCTGACCTGACAGAAGGCGGTAGGATCGTTTTCGGTTTAATGGTCGGGTGGAGTATGCAACCAGCTGGCTTGGTCCTTTGAAATGGGCTGATCCTCCATGGAAGCCAGTGTTCCTTATTCATAAGTGTTCCTGTATTATCTGCATCAAAGGCCGAATTCGCAGCTCAGTAAAAAAAAAAAAACTGACACATGCTGCCAGAACCGCCTGCGCCGTGTCTATATATACGAGTAAACCAACCTTGTTTGAGGCATAAAGAAAGTGGCTACGATTGCCGCGCGACTAACAACGAATTCGAAAGCGGCTTAGTTTTAATCTAACCAATCAAGTACTCCACTCAGTTTAACCGCAATGCTTTCCAGAAAACAGTTTGGTAGAGCGACTGTCCGCATGTGACGGTGGTTCAGGTTTCTAGCCTCGGACCAGGACGAATTTTTCAACAGAACCTTCAGAATGCGAATTTGTTTTTTGTTTTCTGCAGTCGTATGGCAGCACTCGGGAGAATGCTCTCTGCGACAGCGCCCTCATTTGGATTTAACGCCACCGCGGCTGATTCCTTTAAACGTTTACCTAGGAAACAACGTGACTCAATGCAGCGCCAAAGTGTATCTCTTAGAAAAATATTTACTTTTACCGACAAGAGCACCAAAAGGTTAGACACCTAGCAGAGTGGGCAGCAGAAGTAATTTGGTATCTTTAACATATGGGTAGGGGTCGCAGTATGCAAGTGTTATGTTTCTGACAACCAACTATCTTGCAAACAGACAAGTACACAAAAGTGCAGATACACAGGCACAGTTTCAGATCAAGGGGTTGCCAAAAGGTGGCAAACTGAGCTAGTTGCAACGTGAGCATTTTGAGTATCGAGTTCAGCGCTACGTAAATTTGAATGTGCTATCACTCTTTGCATCGTTGCCTTCACTCGGTGAATTCAAAAATGCAAAGATTCGTTAGTTATTTGATTTTCAGGTGCCTAAAAGACGGTGACACTGTGCCGTCGCGGAGTGTTCCAAATTATAGTTTCGATCACGTGAGGCTCCTTTACTTCGCAATGAAGTTTGTGTACAGTCCCGTTTTTCTATATTACCTCCATCGAAATGCGGCAGCAGCTGACCAGAGTGGCTTGATTAGTGGCATTTTCGCAGCGGGGCAACTGAACCCAGGGCTTTCATAAAAATAAAAAAAAAAACACGTGGTCAATGCTAGGCTACCATGCTATTTTGGTGGAAGAACCGAAGCACGACCATAATGAAATAGTACAGCGACATTTCAAGACATGAAAGTGGCCTATTTATTTTACTTACTGCCGCCTCGCTTGAGGCCACGGCAGGAAGGTATAACAAATACCCAAAGAAATGCTAGCAATCAGCAGCACATGAGGTACAATGAAAGCGCAAGAAAGCGCACAGTAAAGACATGTAAGCTACACATCGCTGAGTACAAATATTCTTTCAAAGGCAGAAGACCAGGACCAGGAAGGGAGTTCAATATTTTTAGAGCGGGAGGAAAAAACCGATTTGAACAAGGGAGTACGAGGACTAGTGAAATGTTTAGTTCATGGTAGCTTCTTAATAATGACAATTTTTAAAATGTTAAGCAGCTTCCCTGTGTCTCAAATCTCCCTGAGTAAATTACCGTGCGCAAGAAGTTGAAACATTCAATCCGACGACGGGAGGAAAGTGTAGTGAGTCCAAGATGATGAGAGAAAGGCGAAAAATCTGTCATAACGGTACATACATATAGGATGGACCGCGTTTTAACGGAATAAATGCACCTGATTAATTAGCACTTCTGTTGAGTTTTCTTTTACGCGGGTAGCTCTGCAAGGCTTATCCGGCGAAATCCCGCCGCCGTCGTCGCAGTCCCCTTGCGCCACCCCTCCCCATCAGTGAGGAGAATATGATTGGCATTTCGTATCACCCTGGCCGTCGTTGAAACGCGTATCACCACAACACCATTACGGTGATTTTTTTTTTGTACCTCAGCCGGACTCCACTTGATGCCAAGGGCGTTGTTTATTGTTTTTTATTTTCTGCCTTACATCCTTGTTTGGTCCTGTTATGACGCAGTCGCACGCGCACGATCTAGCAAACTGACTCAACCAAAAAAAAATGGCAGTGACTTAGCTCGGCTATGCCAAGATATACGTTGCGAGAGGTACGTTTCCTCGGCTGACCTTGTTGCGGTCACTGTATGTTTAGCAATGAGAGACATTGGGTATACACATCTTTTATTTATTTTGCTTGACAAAGACGAAGACTGCCCTGTGATCTGTTTAGTAGCATGCAGAAGTCTCAATTTTGTCGATACAGCATTTCCATTTGGTAGAGTCTCTTTGGTATACAAGGCCTATAGTAGTTCCCCATTGTGTAGTCTGGACGTGAGGGTCCGAAGCTAAATTAAAGTCAAACTTTTCTTTCATACACTGACTAAGGGAGCCCTGTTTCCTGTTGAATTCACCCAAAGTCACACACAACTGTGAAACCGGGCCCTAGGCTAGTATACACGTGGCAACCACGTTAGTCGTCTGCTTGACAGATGTTCCCGATGCCACGTAGACTCCTTGGATGATAATGCCGCTTTCCAGAAGCCGAGCACAGCAGGCTTCACCGTTATTCATCGCGATCGAAGGGAGATGTCTGACGGCGGTGATACCTTGTTTCACATACACACAGACTCCAGCGTTCTTATTTAGTTCAAGCCAACTGACAGGCTACAACCTCAGGATCGGAAGAGTTAATCTCCTCTTCTCTATACCGCCGCTTAGCAGCGGCTGACTCTCCTTCTCTGCATGCATGTCAAACGTTCTGATACAGACGCCCACTACAATTCCGCCTTTTGTACGCAATGCTGCGCATGCGAAGCGCGGCGAAGCGCACGCCGCACCTTCCTCCTTTCAGGTTGCCATGGTAACGGCGCATGCGCACAACTTTCCTCTCCCATGTACCGCGAAATGCTCGACTGGTAGCCCCGTGTAGCTCCTACAAAAACCAGAACAACACAAATCCATCGACATTCACCTCGCGGTCTCTGAAAGAAATTCCGACCGCCCTCAACCCCCGCCGACAGCCAGGGATGCCCAGTCTCGCTCCCCGCCGAACTGGCGCGAGTCGCACGGGGTCCCCGCTTCTATAAAAGCAACGCGACACCCAGAACGAGGGAGTCAAAACAATCGTGCGCAGCTAGCAGCGAAATTGCACTTTCCCGTCGCCGGCGGAGAAAGTTGTTCGTAATAAGCTGGGCGAGAACGAGAATGTCGGTCAACGCCGGCCTCCGCCTGCACGCTCGGCTGCGCGTCGCTGACACACTACGCTCGCGGCCACGTGCGCCGTGGCGCTGGGCGAGAGGGAAGGCAGCCACGCGCGCCCTTGTCTCCTCCGGCCGAGCACGCGCCTTCGCTTTCGTTCCCCGTCAATGTGCGCCAATAACTTGCTAGAAGCAACGCCGCCGTCCACGACAACCAATAAGGGCCAGTGCGCTCTGTCAAGGAGCCTGTGTGACAGAGCGCATATCCAGTACAATGCCGCCTCGGGTCTCTTAAGGAGAGCGCATATTATATCTCCGGATTTCCGGAACGGCGCCGAAGGGCGTGCAGCCCAGATCGCCGGCGCAACGAGTAATATGCGTTACGTGGTTCCGTTGTTTTGCGTGCACTGGTCTTCTTGCATGCGCAGCCTTGTGTTACGGGGTGGGATGAAAAGGTTGCCAGCCTACTCTGCCAGTTGTCAGGAGGAAACGATGGCCGTGGCCGAGGTGATGGCGGCCATATCCGACCCTCACTTTTCATGGATGAGTGGCACCTCCATGGGACCGCTTAAGCAATCCTTAGGAGGAAATGAGATAGCATTAGAGCGTCGCCTTTGATTTGAGCACGCTGTGACTGTCCCCCTCTAGACCGAGAGCAGCTTGCGACTGCCGCTCCTGCCACCGCGCTACCGTTATATACTTCTCCCGCCAAAATCTGGCCTCGTCCGGATTCCCCCGCCATCTTAAATTTCAGGGACAGGCCAACTAAGGTCCCATTTCGGAATCAGAGAATTTTCTGACATCCGCCGGAGGAATTTTGGTGCGACGACAGCTTAATGTTACGCACTAAAATCGCTTCAACCATTAGTAACCAAGCGGCCGTTAATTGGTTAGGAGCTATTTATCCCCAGCAACGAGCTAAGGAAAACAATGAGAAAATTGCACAGACTAGATCAAAAGCTGAGGCCATTAGCTGACCTATAGCTGCACACACACATAAAATTACATTGCAGAAGTAGTTTCAATTTAGCTATTCATTGTTAATTCATGGAGCGGTCTGTTCAACTACGATACGGACCAGTTTTAACCGAGCACGAGAGTTCAAGCCCCGCGCCCACTCGGGTCCTCGAGGCGCTGGTCTTAGAATGAGCCATCTGATACAGTTGTCCTTGATGGCTTCGAAAGACGCCGAGTATCTGATAATTCCCCTTAAGGCGGCACCGCCATAGATGCTCACAAGGTCAGCGCGTAAAGCGGACGCCCTTCTTGACAGTAGCGCAGTGCTGCGAAGATATTATCCGCACTTTCTCCCTGCAGCTAAAGAATGTCTTTCTTTAGTCTGCCGCCACGGCGGCTGTCCTTGCCTGTTGTCCTTGGTCTTGTTTGGCCCTTTGTTAAAACCGTGTCCTTCCTGCGTTGACAATGACAGCAGTTTCCTAACTTATTATAGACCTTCTCGATCACATAACTCAAGCTCAAGCCTAGAACCAAGAAGCTGGCCGAAAGGTTGCGCTGCTTTTTCTTGGAACAAGGTTTCTTGTTATTTTTCTCGTTACAGTCAACTCGAGTGGCTAACGCGATGTGATGCCTTGCTCACCTTGAGAAATTTTTTCGTCGCCAAAAAGAGGCTGGCGTTCTAGCGATCATATCGAGTGATTTGCCTGCATCGTGATGCTGCTGACGTCTGAAAAAAAAAAAAAAGCGGTGCAAATGATGACGCCTCGCTACCAGTCCCGCTGCGATGGCTCAGTGGCTTCGCCGTTAAATTAAAAAGAAAGTTACGTGGCCCAATTAATAAAAGCTGTGATCCTGAACTCGTGAAACAGCCGTTCAAATCCCATTGCTCGGAGAAAGAAAAAGTGCGTGAGTGCGTTACCTTTTAGGATTAATTATGAGATGCTCTTGAACAAATATCGCAGTACATGTAGAAAGCTTAGAGACGAGCCAGGAGGAGAAACCGGAAGTAGGGGCACTGTGCGATTGAGAGAACGGAACTGCATCATCTTGTTCGCCCAGGCAGGAAGAGCAAAGAGCGGAAACTACTCCCATTCTGTTCGTCTCTTGCTGTTCTCGGAACGCGTACCAACGCATGAAGCACGCGGATTCATTAGCTTTGTTAATAATAATAATTGGTTTTTTGGGAAAGGAAATGGCGCAGTATCTGTCTCATATATCGTTGGACACCTGAACCGCGCCGTAAGGGAAGGGATAAAGGAGGGAGTGAAAGAAGAAAGGAAGGAGGTGCCGTAGTGTAGGGCTCCGCAATAATTTCGACCACCTGGGGATCTTTAACGTGCACTGACATCGGCGTTTTTGCTCCATAAAAACGCAGCCGCCGCGGTCGGGTTCGAACTTAGCTTTGTTTAGAGCCTTGTTTTGTGTGTGTGTGCGTGTGCGTGTGTGTGTCGGAGAGACCCTGGGTTAGGATACACCACCAGTGGCATGTGGCTATATATATATATATATATATATATATATATATATATATATATATATATATATATATATATATTTATATATATATATATATATATATATATATATATATATATATATATATATATATATATATATATATATATATATATATGTATGTATAGCCCACCTAACAAGTTGCCCCACCGTGGTAGGTGGTCGTTCAATGAATGATTGGTCGCCAGAGCTTGCTCGGGAAGAGCAACCTGGTTCTCACAAGCTCCACCGATGGCAGCGCCTGCCATCGCAGGGCAGTGGTGCACTACTGCACCAGTAGTGGTATGAGGACTCCCAGCATTCTATGAATGTGAAGTAAAGACCAATTCAGCATATATGGACATTAACCCATTAAGCTCCTGCACCATAATACCCGCAAGATGGCATAGTAGCCGCAAATATTTTTTAATATTTCCACTGCGTTACGTTTTGCGTCTTTCTCTTATATGCAACTTCAGATAAAATTTCGTTATCTTCAAAAAGTGTTGTACAGCTCTGTAAGACACGGTTTTAATACGACTTCCACTCAACAGTTAAAGATCGGCTCTTGTTTCCATCGTCGTCACCGCCTCTTCGGACTTGCGGGATTACGGAGACTCGGTAGAGAATTAGTTGCAAAAGGTTTATGCACAAGAACCGTTTACCGCGCTAAGTATGATCGGCTGTGAATGACCCTCTTGGCCGTCGCGCTGACGCTTTCCGCTCCTACGAGTGGGATGTGCCCACTTAGCTCCAGACATTTTTTTCGAGGGGAGGGGGGGGGGGAGGTATGGCAATGCTTAAATAACCCTTGTATCCCTCTTTAAAATCCATGAACAAAACCAGTAAAAGTGGCACGTGATGTCATTTTCTCGAACACTGTGTGCCCAAAGTTACATCACAGCCTCGGCCAATCGCTGTCGGCGGTAATCACCTCATGCGCTCCGTGTAGTGACAACACCAGATTCACGCCATTCAGAGCAATGTCATCCAACATCACCTTTCTACTCCTAAGCTAGCGCCCGTCGGAAGCAAGCGGGGGCATCCAGACAGCGCGGGACCGGCCATCGCCACCCCAGTACAGCGTGCTGCCGGTCATACCGTTATATATCCGACCCTCAGGCAGACGAACCCAAGGGAAGACCCAAGGGCGCGACGTGCGTTCGAAAAATAAGTGCTCAGTGCGTCCTGCAATTCACACCAAGTCTCGCAGCTGGCTGCGTTCTTCGTCGACCCGAGAACCGAGTGTAAATATTGTAATTATTTATTTTATATGGATCTTTTGCTGCCAATTCTCTTCTGATTCTCCGTAATCCTGCAATTCAGAAGAGAAGACGACACGACAGGAAGAACCAATCTTTTCTGTTAATAATCGAATTAATGAACCTGCTTCCGCTCTCATTGAAGGGATGCCGTTGCGATCACCAGGTGTCCAGCGTCCTGCCTCTGCACAATTCTCAGTATGCCTGACACACTTCTCACAGACGAAAAACTATACCCCTCTTTTCCGCTTCAAGTAGACGGGACCCTACTAGAAAAACAAGCCAGTCATTTTCGACGCTTTGAGAACGAGCAGAAATAAACAATATGCTGGACCGTGCAGGTCGAGCTAATCAACATCTCGTCTATACTCTCCACGCGAGGTGAAAACGACGTAATGAAAGGCCCTTGAGCTTTTCCCGTGGCCACAATAGGAGCAGACGCCGAGCGAGAAAATGGGACAGACTCGATAAGATCGCCCAGATCCCCGATTGCGACTTAAGAGCAGTGAACGGGCGTCAGTCGACCGGTGCGCAAATATAAAGTTAAATCGCCCCCGTATCGCGACACGCCCATTTCGTCGCGCCTACCTGGAAATACAGACGCCCGTCGAAGTATGCAGAAGCGCGCTGCGAGCTATGCAAATAGCGCGACGTGTACGTTACGCGTGCTCCAATAACGTACGCTCCCGTTCGCTCCATTTGATCGAGGAAGTGTTTAAGAGACGTATTAATAAAACACGAGTAGCTATGGAGGAAGACGGAAAACACTGCGTCGGCTGCCGCGGAGGCTCTTCCCGCTTCTGGCTCTGCCCTTGCTGCGCATTCACGGAAATGTGCATTCATTTCAAGGTCGCCGAAGGCTACTAGAAACGCTTGAAGAGCGTGAAATATTGCCCAGGGACGTCGTATAAAACGGGGTAGTCAGACGTGAGTGCCGCATGACGAATGTGTTGCGAAAATTAGCATTCGAAACTTATCTTTAAAATAAAAAGAGGGCGAGGGGGAAGTTAAGACCAGGAGTAGCCCATCCACGTGGCTCGAAGCGGCACGTTTTACTCAGCCCAAAACGCATCGCTCCTTCTGCGTATCACCACTTCTGGAAAGCGATGCATGATGTTGCCGCGCAGTAAATAGCATACATCGTACACGTTTCAAGCAAATTCGTACACGTTTTCCTTTTTACCTCTCGCTAAACACGAGCGGAAACATCTACCCCAAGGGGGGAGGGGGGGGGGATGCGACCTGCTGTTTTTCTGCCGTATTGTTTTGTAACCTTTTCCTAATTTTGTATGCGTACGTCCAGCTTTGGTCACAAAACAATACGGCACGAAAGCAGCGGGTCGCATATTGCCCCCCACGTAGGGCAGACGTTTCCGCTCGTGTTTAGTGAGAGGTAAATTTTTTTCCTAATTTTGTATGCGTGTACGTCCAGCTTTGACCCCCCGCTGTGGCTCTGTGGTTAGGGGGCTCGGCTACTGATCTGGAGTTCCCGGTTTCGAAACAGACCGCGGCGGCTGCGTTTTTATGGAGGCAAAACGCTAAGGCGCCCGTGTGCTGTGCGACGTCTGTGCACGTTAAAGATCCCCAGGTCGTCGAAATTATTCCGGAGCCATCCACTACGGCAC